>NW_027270966.1:637500-1237500 GCF_040938485.1 Diadema antillarum
TTCTTTTGGTATATCATCCAAGCTGGATATTATGTATTATCATATTTTGTTATATTCTATGTATTTTCCATCGAGAAATACAAAAATAAAATTGAAATTGAAAAATATCCTGCAAAATGAAGGTGGACAGTATGCAAAGTGATAGATCAATTGAGAAAGTAGACAGCGAGACGGTGAGGGAGGTTGCAGAAGAGACGAGAGAGAGCATGGGAAAATGGTTGAAATCCAATCATTGTAAAATACTGATGCCGATAATTATACAATTATTCCAATCGCGGATATCAATATCACGTACCTTGCACTCAGTATCTCTGTGCTCGCACTATTAACATATCTCTCAGCACGCATATTTGACATAATCACGAAGAGCTAAAATGTAATAACAGATAGGCCTACATCGATTTTCAGAAATTTGAGATATTTGGGATTGGACCTGCCTCAAAACATAGGAAGTAATTTTACGTTGTGATTATAATATTTCATTTTTGTATCGATTTTAATGACGACTTTCTATAAAAAAAAATGACAACGGCGTTAGTCTAGTTTAGCTTCATGTACATAATTCATGCGTGTGGGTGTGTGCGTTTGTGAAAAGTTGATTGGTCTCAAAAGATGAAGGTTGACAATGACTTTCAGAATAATAATGTTCAAAAGGATGAAGACAGTGGCAAATGAAACATAATCTAAGATGACGTCAGAGGAGAGCCAGATAACGACTGACGTGAAATGCGGTGTGTCCCGATTATCGGACAACTAGAATTCAATGAACCCAAACGATGATGCCTCCCTTTACAACTTTATTGACATCAAGGAGGTGATTCTGCTTGGTGACATGAAACTGCACTTTCACGCGTTCCTGAGTTTATCGCGCTCTGCTGTACTCTTTTAGATTCCACCTCATTTTAGTAATAATTGGACAGAGAATGCATGTCAATTATCGAGTCTATACCTGACTCAATGTCCATGGTTTTGAATACCTTATAATTATGTGTAAGTATTCCTCTGTCTATCCATCTCTTATTCTTTCTTTCTTTTTGTCTATCTCTCGCCCTCTCTCTATCTTTCTGGTGAGTTGGGATTCTAAATATGGCTTTCAGATAATCCCAGAGAGTTAGTGAATTATTGTCTGCCCGTAATCGCTGGCCTCGGATGACTACCGGCTTAGGGATTGTACTCTCAGTTCATTCTTGATCCTACAAGCTCTTCTGCGCACCTGAGTGCCGCTGCTCACGGGAGCATCAGCCACAAAAGGACGACATCCGGGAAGGATAGTGGAAATAACAATTGAGGAAGATTTGATTTGATTTGATTTTATTGTTTTACATCTCAAACACAAATATCATAGTACAATCGATAGAACATGCAACAAGACGTAAAGTCACAATCAAAAGAAAAGACAATTTTACAAACATGAAATATGGGGGACCTACTAAAAATCAAATCTTGTATTGGATAGGTCCCTACCTAGATGAAAATGTTAAAGTTAAAAGGAAGAGTGTGTGTGTGTGTGTGTGCGTGTGTGTGTATGTGTGTGTGTGTGTGTATGTGTGTGTGAGTGAGGGAGAGAGAAAGAGGACACGAGAGAGTGTGCTCGTCACGAGTTCGACACCCACGAATCATACAGTCCACGAGTCATACAGCCCATGAGTCATACAGCCCATGAGTTATACAGCCCACGAGTCATACATCCCACGAGTTCGACGCTACTAAGCAAACAAGGCCCATGAGAACAATACATGAGCCCCGTATTGTAATGTCGAACTCCTGGGTTATTTTTACCCAATGCCGAACTCCTGGGCTCTACTCTTTTACCCAATGTCGATCTCATGGGCCTTATTTGCCTAGTGTCGAACTCATGGACCTTTTTTTGTCAATGTCAAACTCGTAGGCTGTATGACTCGTGGATGACGGTCTCGTGAGATGACTCCGCGAGAGAAGTGGAATACAAACGCAACATTTACTATGATGTGAGATACCAACAGGACTCTCAGCATACGCGGCAGTATCAAGTGCTCATGGTTTAAAATGTATCTGTGACGTAAAATTACAAGACTTTAAGATAAATGATCGCAGCTCTCCAGTTCTTCACCGAAATCTTTATTAATGTGTTGTGAATTCTTGTGTACGCGTTTCATTTCATGATATTGATTAAAATGTATGTAGGGGAAACGCACTTTTAAAGGCTTTGAGAATACTTAATCCAGAATCATTATGAATGGTCATGGTGATGACACAATAATAATAATAATAACAATGAAAAAAAAAACCACGACGCCACGTTTTCTCCCTTGAAAGCAAGCCCTCAATTAAGCAGAGAGTATCGGAACTAACAATGGACAGACCGTAGACCAAAAGCCGAGTGAATGCTCCGATGGCGTCTTCGGTTCAAGACTTAAGTTGGCAAAAATAAAAAAACAAACAAACAAAGAAAACTACAAACAACACAAACAATCAACCAAACAACGACAAATTCCTAAAGATACAAACCACCACCATCAACAACAACAAAAATCAAGCAAAAATAGACAAACGAACAAACAAGCAGCAAACAAACAACAAAAATGAAATGAGGTGCGCTATTCCGAAGGTTCGTTCATCGAAGTATGAAATCATGTTCGTGTTTACTCATCTTATTTTCGTTTTCGGATTAGCCGACTTATTTCATTTTCGAATTGATGAATCTTCAGAATAACGCAACTTACTTCATTGTCCAATTTATGAACCTTCGGAATAACGAACATCATTTAATTTACAGACTAACAAATTTGTGAATAATGAACCTTCGGAATTATGGCACCAATTTCTGATTTACGAACCCCTTTTCATTTTCATATTAAGATACATCTATACATATTATATACATATACATCTAGTATAGGGAATTTGTGTGTTTAAGAAGAACAACCCTTTGAAATAACGAATATTAGTTTATTTTCGGATGAAAGAACCGTCGGAATAACGAACGGTAATACCTCATGCCTACTTGCTTAATACAGTCTATCGTACATTGCTGTATACGCCGCGAAGACCTGCCTGTGAAATTCTGATCTTAATCATGCAAGCCTTTAATAATTCTTAAAGGATTGAGGTCTCCTTAAAATACTTTCGCTGATGTCTTTGTTACTAGCGGCGTCATTAAAATCATTCGATCGGGACGCGAAAATCGGACTACCAGGCAGTCCACTCTATTATTAGTGATGTCAAATAATGTATTCTTAGTACATGTAGACGGACATTAATTTCTAACTGTCAGTGTTCATCGGGCTCAACGCCAGTATAGTCTTTATGGTGTGAGTTCTCATGAGCATGCACTGAATGTCATTAACCTGGGTATAGACACCATAACAAAGAGAAGAGACCAAAATAGAACAATGCTCTGCGCTGCATACTTTTTATAGGAGAAAGGTGAGCTCCCTGACCTCCTTTTGCTATATCATCGGAAGATTACGTGTGTGTGTGTGTGTGTGTGTGTGTGTGTGTGTGTGTGTGTGTGTGCGTGCGTGTGAGTTGGGATACTTTATATTTCTCTTTCTCTGCACACCTTTTTCCCCTAACCTAAACCGTCCGTGTATCTTGCCAACAGAATCAAAGTAAACCGTTAAAAGCGAGGTAGGGGCCAAAAAATTTAGGACTATTTGTTTAGTTTTTCCTCTCTTTTTTGATAGAAGTGACTGTAAATTCGTAAGATGTTGTTGTAATACTTGTCATACTTTTTTTGACTGACTTAACTGCAAATAAATTGTTTCGAACAACGAAATGTAATAACTGTAAATGAATGAAAAACAAAAAGATACCAGAATCGACGTAGGTCCCTCATGCTGATGTAAAAGAGAGATACACTGTATTATAATGACTGTCTTTATTGTAAAAAGAGACACTTTAATCAGTGTGATGTCTACAAAGAAAATGAAACCGCTGTCGGTAAATGTACGGATAATGTAGCGTAATATGTAGGATCACTAACCACAGCTCTACTGCGATTGTTGTACTTTGAATTGAATTGAATTGAATTGAATTGAATTGAATCGTTGTAGGTATAAAGTGATATGAGACTACTTTTACACTTGATTACTGGCAGCTGCCCTCTTGGTCGAGCAATCAATACGTGAAATATCGATGAAATAAGGTAGTCGCAAATTTTGAAGACATTATCAATGATTCTTAATCGTCCATAATGAAGAAGTGACCTCTAAAAAAAAAAGAGGGAAACTGTCGATATGACCGTAGAGTTAAAACTGAAGTGTCTGGCGTGTCGTGAAGTCACGGCAAGTTCTTTAACTCCATGATATTCCTTTCGGGATTTTTTAGTTCTCTTTTTCGCATCACTTCAGCAGAAAAAAAAGGAAAGACTTCAAACATATTGTAGTTCTGCATGGTTGATGATTCAGGAACACAAAATCGAATCGAGCTGAAAGAAAAATAATTGCATTTGAGCAGTTAAACCAAGTACACAAATGCATGTGTCAGGAAACTGAATAGCATTATTGTTGTATTGCTGGTGATGGTGACTAACTATTTTGGTCATCCCAATTCAAGGTATTTCCTATTTTTAGTCTAATCCGTCCCGTTAAAGAGGAATGATAAGACAGAATTTTAAATCCCTAACCTACTTTTAACCATATTTTGAGAGAATAATATTCACCCTCGTCAGGACGAAGAGTGACAGCTATGCCCAGAATAGGGACATCCAGGTAAGAATATGTCACGTGACTGCAGGGAGCAAAAGATGACGTGATACTGGGAGCGGGGAGAATGGGGGGAAAATGGATCCCACTGTATCCAAATAGGACAGCGCAGACGACGGAAACGAGTACGCGCGCAAAAGACAATGGACTTATTGCTCGCCGGGCCAAACGACGCTGACGCCTTGTCAGCCGCCGGATGCGCGGGATCTGCTGGTACAAAGCCCTCATGGCCCGACACCTGTTATCCTGGCCAACATGTGGTTTTAGTGCACGATGAGTTGCTGGTTTTTGTATTTTTATTTTTTCATTCTTCTCCAGAGACTCTTCGTTATAATTTAAACACTTTTGCCAGGAAATGTTTCCCTGGTTCTGTCACAATTTAAAAGCGCCTTCTCACCCTCCCTTCTCACCAAGCCTTCTGGCGTATAATCTTAACCCATCGGTTCCACTGAAACATGATCACTTTTCCTTGCTTCGTATTAATTCATAATTCTCTTATCTCTTAGGTTTCTATCTGAGACTGTAGTTTATAATACGAAATTGATGGGGCCGTTGAAGACTACATCTGCATGAAATTGACCAATGCACAAACCCCAATCGATAAAAATCTCCAAACAAGATTTCGTCCCATTTTCCTATACATCTCCTACAAAATCGTGCTTTTATTTTTGTCCCTTTGTCAGAAATATTAAAGGGATTGTACAGTTTTGGTTGAGACCTAATTTCAGGTTTCTAACTTTTTTGGTAAAATAATGAGAAACCTCTTATGAAATATGAAAGAGCACGTAATTCTATGAGGAATTCAAAGTTTATTTGATGAAAATTGGTTTTGAAATGGCTGAGATATCCAAAAAAGAGCGATTCTAATAAAGTGTGGGACCCACACTTTATCACGATCGCTTTGTTTTACTTTGTTTTTGGATGTTTCAGTCATTCCAAATCTGATTTTCATCAAATAAACTTTGAATTCCTCTTAAAATGGTATGCTCCGTACTATATCATAAGTGTTTTCTCGGTATCTCGCAAAAAGTTAAAAGCCCAATTCTCATCTCCACCAATACTGTACCATCCCGTTAATCCTCTGCATACTACATTAAGTTTCTTGACCACAGGCATGTGTATGAAATTTGTCCACATTTGACTCATTGGCATAGAAGGGCTTAAACGTATTCAACTTTCATTCAGTTTGATCTGATTTTGATACTGATTTTGATAAACAATCAATTATAGAAATCGCATTATGCCGCGATATTCCGGTCAGTGTTTGTTGTGCGCACCGCGCGATGACGTTCATAACAATATAATGTGATAACCCAGAAATATAACGACTTTTATTGAATGGAAGACAATTATTATTATTCGACCGGACATCATGCGGTTGGTCCGACAGCCCTGCAGTCTCCGGCAGTAATGGAAGCTATCAGCTGGGCAAGGAAATTTGGTAAATTGAAACTCACGAGATACCAATTTAGCGAAATCAGGTTAAAATCCATCCTGATTACGCTGGACCAGCGCGAGAGTTGTAGCGTCAGGTTCTGAAAGAAGATCATTGGGACCGGTTAATTCATTTGAGCGTTCTGAAAGAAGATCATAATGACCGGTTAATTTATTTGAGCGATCCGAGCTCTCAGCACCTTTCGAAATTTGTTGAAGATATCAAGTCCTCTCATGGCTAATTGCTCCCGGTGACTTCATGAATTAGTCAAGTTCACTGTTGATTAGACAGCGAAGGTGGGAACATTTTGGTCTTCGTTGGTTGAATGCGCAGCGGTTTTTCTGAAGAGGCAGGCCTCGAAATAATTACATTAGTTGAGTAATTACGGTATTAACGCAGTTACTATAGATAGAGATGGTATAGCATTTGTGGAAATGAGGATTTGGCTTTTAACTTTTTGCAAGATATCAGGAAACCATGCTTACTCGTAATGAATACAGAGCATAGCATTTTAAGAGGTATTCAAAGTTTATTTGATGGATATTGGTTTAGAAATGACTGAAGCATCCAAACACACAGTAAAACTAAAGCTATCATAATAAAAGATGGGTCCCAACTTTTATTACGATTGCTCTATTTTACTTTTCTAAGCCATTTCAAAACCAATTTTCATCGAATAAACGTTGAGTTCCTTGTTGAATTACATGCTCATATTTTCATATTTCATTGGAGTATTGTCATTATCTCACACAAAAAAGTTAGAAACCTGAAATTAGGTCTCAAACCAAACTAATTTCTTTATGTTATCATAAAGTTTTGATTGAGATGGGGATTCAGGTTTTAACTCGTTTCGACATAACTAGAAATAATTTTTATGCAATATTAAGCAGCACACAATTCTAAGAGGAATCAAAAGTTAATTTGATAAAAGTCGGTTTTAAAATGGCCGAGATTGTAAAAAAACAAAGAAAAACAAAAGTGGCCATAATAAAAAAGTGAGTTCCAAATTTAATTTGGACAAGAAAATTAGGGACAGTTTTTCTTTCAAGTGGAAGTGTTAATGAGTCACTGACAAGTGACATAAACTTTGACCATTATCCCTGATTACAAATCCATGTCGAAATTTTGACATCGCATGAGAATATTTATTTATTCATTTATTTATTTATTCCGTCATATTTCAGGGTAGTCCCCTCAGTTTCACAACTGCTTTCCAGGGGAGCCCTGTGCACATATATAACGAAAAGGAAAGGCAAAAAAAGCACGCACAAACGCACAAAAGAGATAAAACATATTAAGAATGTATAGTTAATTGTCAGATGTTTGTCGAAAGAGTTAGCAATTATACGGAGTTATACATTCATTGCCGGTCTGTTATACAATACAATGGTTTGGGTATTGAGCTTGAAAACAAACATACAAAAACAAATACACCAAATCAAATACAGAAAATCCCATAAAGAGAGAAACATAAATACCACTCACGAATTATACTAGAGCATTGTTTTGTATTGTCTATGGAAATACAAATACGTAGGTACGTGTAGTCATCGGCTGCTGAGGGTGACACGTTCGTCTCCAAAAACCTCGCAATCACGGTTGCCATGGTTACCATGGGACCGTTCCTCATACCAGACCGCATTCTATCAAAGCGAAGACAACAACCTGTCTTCCAATCTCACCTTCGTCTTCGGGCTGTCAGCGTTGGGCAGGAAGCTATTCGGGCTTACGATCAAGAGAAAACTTGCGCTCATCAATGAACGGCCTAAAAATAACGCCACGGAGGGGATGAAATTAATTTGCAGGTGATAATTCGCCATAATGACTACCAAGCGTACAGCCTGGTAGTGGTGTATTAACCCTCATTTTTTTCTTTCAAGGCCAAGTGCAATTGGGGTGAAGCTTAACAGCGATGGATTTTGGCAGTCATCAGCCAACAAAGAAACACATATATTCAGTTTATCGTCTTACCAAAATCTAAGAATTATAACTTTGTGAGGACCACTTGTCGATGATAATGATTATAAAAATATTCATGATAATATTGATGACAATTATGATTCTACCACTAATAATAATGATGATGATAATATATACTATCAATACTGGTAATTACTATCCCAACAATATGCTCCAATATCAGGATAGCTTTTTCACTATTCCCACTGCTCTTACAGAGGACCCTGTCACTGTTAATAACCCAGCTTTGCCGGGTACTCATTTTTACACCTGGGTCAGGAGGGACAGCCGGGTTGGTGAAAACATCTCGTCAAAGGACGTAAGCATTTGGATGGAATTGAACCCAGGACCTCCGCTTGAAAGGCGAGGGCCTTATCCACAAAACAACAGTTCCCCATTTACTGCATATCGTCGTCAAAGTTAAGGAATAACTATTGAAGTTCAGGAATACCTCTTGAAGTGACAACTTGATGGATTCATATCTGAAATCAAGTCGTATAATTCTCCCACCTTCCCTTTCCGGTGAATTATCACATTCGTGGGGAGTGCTGAGATCGTCAGACGATGTAACAGTTATAGATGATTTGCGATTTAAAATTAGTTACCCTTGGCTTTGCAAATCATCGTTGGAGCTTAGCACATGAATAATGGAGCTATTTGTGGCTCAGACGCGCATGAGTCAGTCAATGTTGCCAGATAAACGACATTTCATGTCATGATCACAACATAACAGTTGCATCAGATAGTCAGCCTGTCGCATTCTATCAGCAGCTCTTGAGGGAGCGGGGAGGAGGAAGAAAAAGAAACGATATCAGAGAAGAATCAAAGGCTCAAAAAGACATCATTCGCTGCCTTCGGAAAAGGAGAAATGTAGGAATTTGATCGTTTACTTTCCCAGCAAATTCCAAGGTACTGAAGTTGATTTGGTTAACAGAAGAAGAATCCAAAAGAGATAAGGTACACCACGGTGAATCAGACATTAATAAAGCATGTATTAATGCGGAGAGGGACCTCCCTGCTATGGTACATGTGTACTTATTAACGAATGAAGATCGATCCGTAAGCACAGATTCGAAAGAAATAAACCAATTTACACGCACATGCGAGGGAGTTGAGATTCCCCTCCCCGCCCATACGCAGTTTAGCTCTCTTAGCATTATACACACTGTCGGATTTACTGACACAGTCTTCACGTTAAACGGTGTTATATGCCTAGGCCCTATGTTATAACCTATAACACATGTTGTTCCTGACTACAACGTACAATGGAACTTGCTTAACTGCAATGGGCTTGTCCAGCATAGCCCCAACCTATTAACTAAAGCGTGAAACTGTATGCGAAGTTTCATTATCAGAAATTAATATTATTGAATACCACTCGCATCATTGCAAGGATATACCCACGACAGATGCGAATAGACCCTTGTGTATCTTGTAACTTTGCCGCTCGTAGTTACGACGTTTAAAGCAAGGAGTTTCAGTACGTCGTTTTCTGTTTAACGCAGCTTTGAAGAAAATTTTCGAGCTGATCACCAACACGCCCGATGCGTCCTCACGAACCGTTTTATCGTCCTGTCCCATCGCGCGAACCTCGGGTGAGCTCATTCACACCCGGAAACTCTAATCATACATCGCGCTTATCCCCGAGGTCTCCCGGCCCTCAGTCCCAGGTATTTACATCCGCGTTAGCTGCTGTGACACGTCCCCGATGTATTGCGCTGGCATGGTTGACACCGTCGCGGCGTTTGTCTTGTAGCAACATGGCGATGAAATACGCCATGTGACGCTAAGGGTAGAATTAACAGGAGGTCGGGGGGGGGGGGGTGATGTTGTGATGGAGGGATGGGAAAGGTATGACATTTCGCCACTGGGACCATGCTGACGGGGGCTTTTGATATTCACGCTACAGGTGATGGGACAAGGAAATGATGAATACTGACATGGATAAGAGGAGAGGGAAGAGAGAGAAGGAGAGAGGAGATAATAGGAAGACAGGTGGAGGTAGATAGATAGACAGACAAAAATATGAATGGATAAACAGATTGATAGATATTGATAGATAGATATAGGTCCTACTGTATGGACGTATATGTATGTATGTTTGTATACAGATAGATAGATAGATAGATAGATAGATAGATAGAAAAATAGATAGATAGATAGATTGATAAATAAATAGATAGATAGATAAGTATATACATACAGATATAGATAGATAGATAAGTAGATAGATAGATAGACTGATAAATAGATAGATAGATAGATAGATAGATAAATAAATATACAGATATAGATAGATAGATAGATAGATAGATAGATAGATAGATTGATTGATTGATAAATTGATAGATAGATAAATTTAGATAATAGGCACCTGGGGATTCTCAATCACTGATAACCAATGCAGGGAATATAATGGATTATTAAGGGAAGACGAAAGCCTGATCATCTTGCGCTAACATTAGTCATTGTTAGTGATGAATTTGCGAGATCATGCAGCACGGGAAATTTCCACCCAGAGGACTACGTTTTGTGCCTCCTCTTTCCGCGTTTCGTTTCCAGGATAACAGCAAGAAAAGCACACGAGTGAAGATTATGAACTTGACGTAAACATCTTAATCAAGGTTATTGTTTAATATTGTTTAATGTCCTGTCATTTCCATTGGTTTATCTATCATTCGATTACCCCGAGGTTGCCAGGTACTCATTTCTTTGCGAAGAAGACATGGTGGGCAAAAACACCTCGTCCTTTATTAAAATGTTCGGTCCTCGGGCCAGATTCGAATTCAGGACCTTCTGAGTGATTAAAAGTCAAGAAGTATATATCAACGACACCACATAGCAGTACGATATGAAGCGATTTTTGTTAGCTCTTACACATGCACAATAAATCACCTTTGTGGGAGTGATACTTCAAATTTTATGATATCAACGAATAAGAATTTCGATCCCAAGACACATTAATAGATACTCTTAGTTGTTCCTTCTCCTCTGATATTATACAAATATCATAACCATTAGTATAAGTGTGTCCCATTCTTAGCAAGAATAAGTTCCCGGGGATGATGTATAGCATTAAAGGGTGTATACAGTTCTGGTCGAGGTGAGGATTTAGCTTTTAACGTTTTGCGAGATATTCAGAAACCACTCTATGAGCTGTTAAAGAGCATGCAATTCTAAGGGGTATCAAAAGTTTATTTGATGAAAATCGGTTTTGAAGTGGCCGAGATATCCAAAAACAAGGTGAAACAAAGATATCCTAATAAAGTTGTGGCCTGTAGTCTTTTATTATTATCATTTTTTTTTTTGGATATCTCGGCTATTTGAACACCAATTTTCATCAAATAAACGTTGAATCCTTCTTAAAATTACATGCTCTTTCATATTTCATAGGAGGTTTCTCATTATCTCACTTAGGAATGTAACAAACATGAATTCCCACCTCAACCAGTACTGTACAGCCCCTTTAAAGGGATTGCATAGTTTTGGTCGAAATGGAATTTCATGTTTTACCTTTTTACAAGATAATTAGAAACTTCTTATAATGTATGAAATATAAAAAAGCATACAATTCTAAGAGAAATTAAAAGTTTATTTAAAAAAGGGTTTTGAAATGGTTGAGATAATCCAGATACAAAGAGGTCCTAATAAAAGATAGGTCCCACCTTTTATTGGGACCACTTTGTTTTAGTTTGTTTACTTTTCTTTTTGATATCTCAGTCATTTCAAAACCGATTTCATGAAATTAACTTTGAATTCCTCTTAGATTGTATGCTCATTTACATTTCATACAAGTGGTTTCTAATTATCTCGTAAAAAGTTAAAACCTAAATACCCATCTCAACCAAAAACTACCATCCCTTTAAGGTGCCATGCACCCGCCCTGGTAATAGATAGGGAGCCTACCTGTACCTCTCCAAACTATTAAGCTCCATGTGACTCGAACAGGTGAAACGACTGCGTCAGCATTGCTCATGTATTATAGCTAGGAGCTCCTCGACCTCTCAAATTCAAAAGGCGAACAACACATGCCACGGATATCACGTCCCATAGCGAAACCAAACTGATTAAAAATGTAAATCGACACCCCTTCTAGTCAACTTGGTATTTCCTCCCTTCCTTTTCTCATTCTGGCTAATTTCCCGATGCTAATACCTTTCTTCTTCCTTCACAGGCGATTGACTACAACTTGGCTGTATCACGATTGCAGAATGAAATGCTCCTCTATATCAGTGTATTACAATGTTGCTACACACGGTGTGATGGAGTTGGGTTTTGTTTCTGCCATTCGGTGTACCGTAATATCATGGAAGTTTTCGGATCGCATTGACTCGTGAAAAGCCAGGAAGGAATACAGCTGCGCTGCTAGAATTACTGTATGCTATGTGTTCTTGGTATTATCATCACGTATTAAGAAGCACTACTCCTTTCAGTTGTTTACTTAAACCAACCTATATGTCTAATTTTATCAAATGTAATTCATGATAATGCAGGAGTACCACAAACTTCGTAGGACCTTTCCATATAGTAACTGACTAACATCATTAGACTAGATAAAAAACAAAACAAAAACAAAGTATAATCCAATGAAGTTTGGAGATCGATTTTGCCTGCCACTTTTGTGTTCTTCTCGCCATATCCCTTTGGGACGGCATCGTAAGATGGGAATAACCATCCGCGATAAAAATCGATGGGACTACATCTTTAGAGATCATGCGAGCTATGACAATGCATGAAGAGCAGCTCCCTCTTTCGTCTGTTTTGAGAGAAATTCATTAACTTGAGAGTGCGATTTGATTGAGTCGTGGATTCTTTCCACCGTGTCATAATGACGTCGTAGAATATGATACAATGCTTCATGACACGAAAATTCAAACCCATAGGTGATAGGCACAACTACATGTGAACGATGTCATCATTTAGCGCAACCAACCATTTGAAAGAAACTTTCACCAGTCTCGCTCAGAATTCAATCTGTTTATGAGAGCATGAAGATCATAGGATTTCAGTTCAATTCAATTCAATTCAATTCAATTCAATTCAATTCAATTCAGTTCAATTCAATTCAATTCAATTCAATTCAAATGATTTTATTTCCATATAAAGTAATAAAAGTAACATACATAACGCTTGCATGAGTAATATTTAAAGGAACTTTGAATCACGTACTGAAACAACAGTCTTAATTGGTAGACCATGAGTCTTTGCAAGATCGATGGCATGAAAGAGTATCTCCATACCTATAGCTTGACTTCAAGAACACTCGCATAGTATGTTTATAATAGTTTAATAGTGAGCTGGGTGATTTTGAGTTTACCTGTTGAGTGTTAATTGACAGCGCATTTCGCGCGGGCGCCTTTTACCCCAAAATCGAACCCTGGATAACGAGCAGGCTAAAAGCGTGACCGTGTGGCGGGGGGACACCTGTAGCCCACGTGCCGTTTACCTGGTGACTAATCGATGTAATCGGCAGGACCTTCCCGCGCGTTGAAACCTATAATGTGTACGTTTTGACGATGAGACATAAATGCTACCTCTGGAGAACGGACAGTCACCTGTGCCATCAAACCTGTCATCTCCAACTAAACAGGGGCCGGTAGAGACAGAGGAGATGCTGGGTGCATGGATATTTTCTGTCTGTCAGTCTGTCACTCTCACAGTTTGCTGCCCAGCTCTTGACCCCTTGCCAGGTCAGAAACAGGTGGATATGTCACGTGACGCAACAGTCATATGCCAGTATGGCTACGCAGGTGTTTTCTCATGGGCTGCGTGGTGTCATGGTATACATTCAATACTAAAAACAAGCTATCGAATAAGTCATAAAGTATGAAATTACATGATTCTATAGGAACATTGTGTGTCTTGTGACTTCCCATGTGTATTCCTTTGGTTGACTTGAAGGGTACAATCTCTTTCCCATTTTTTTTGACGTTCGGAATATAAGATGTGTGATACGAATGACTGTGTTTGTTTCCATTTTGATTGAAGAAGGTATAATTTTCAACAGGAATCTGTCGGTATCCTTAATGATGATGAAATACAACACATGTGTACGTCTTGAAACGTACTAATACTATGCCTTTGAAAATAAAACTGAAAAAAACAACAACTGTCTTCAATGAGTACGGTCAGGTGACGTTGTAGGAATGCCGTCAAAACACTGAACACACAAACTGAGATGTTCTGGCGCCTTTTTTCATGCTATAAGTTGAGACGTTCCCCTTTCCTTCCACAGCATAGGCCCAGAGTTTGTTACTTTGCTTTGAAAAATGAGCTCCCGGATAATCATTCCATGTTTGAACGTATTATTTTTCATTTTGTCATGTGTGGCAATGAGTGAAGATTGCTATGAGTTCTTATCCTTTTGTGACGTAATTTTGGCGCACTGTGTGACCCTGTTACTCGTCAGTGAGTTGAACAGAAACATTTTTCGCACTGCCTATGTGCTGTGCAAACAACAATGGCAATGGCGCTGTGTTTGTGTAAGTATGAAAATCACGAGAGCTGTGTGTGTGTGTGTGTGTGTGTGTGTGTGTGTGTGTGTGTGTGTGTGTGTGTGAGTTCGCGCGTGTGTGTAGGCCCCCTATTTTCATTTTCGCTACTAATTATTTTCAATTCAGCTCAGTTTCATTTTATTTTCCATCCAACAAAGAATTAAACAAAATACAAACCATGCGCTTACATCATCACTTGTTTGATCAATTGAAAAAACAACAACATAACGCAGTGTGAATGCAAAGTATAATATGATAAGATATGTACAATTGAATAAAATAGCTAAAAAGAATGCATTCTTCGAAAATTTACATGTATCTACACCCACCCTCGTAATCACGCTAATTAATGTTTTCCCTTCGCACACGTTGGTAGACTTCTTGGCGAAGACAACAATAACATTTTTTCTTCCTCTTACTCTAGACTCTTCCACCTGTTGGTCATCAAAAGTGCAGTACAATTATTCGATCTTTCACCATGTTAAGCAAATCGATGTTTTATCCTTCGTCTGTTGATCAGTCATCGGCAAAACAAAGGGTCAGTGGAAAGATAGGTGGCGCCCTTCGTGAACGACAGTATCCTTTTCGCGACCGTGTCTATCGAATCAGGGAAACTTGACGAAAATGTTTATCTTTAAATTCACCATAACTGCACTCGTGAATCACATGGTTTTTTGAATAGGGAATCGACTATCTATAGAATGATATAAAGTGTATTAAGTTATATCATCTTCTATTGATCATGTTTCATTAGGAAGAGTGAAGAATTATTGTTCGTTTTGAGCCCTCTGTTATTAATGTTATGTTTAATTTACATTTGAATCTTTAATTTGCGTCACATTTGAAAAGATTTTAAAAGTATTTGTTTGTGTATCAATTTGACAGTTTTTTTAATATCTTGTTGATTCTATGCGGATTAATTGAATCTAGCCAGTTTCATTTAAATAATCTTTCTCCAATGTCCCATTACCCCTAAAATTCCAGTTGCCTATTATTACAGTAATTGATTGAATGAGGACATGATAATTTCTGCCGGAAATTCCTAAGATCATAATTGGCTAACAAACTGATTGCACACGTCAATCAATTATTTAGTTACGTTACAATGAAGAATAGAGGATTTGCAGAGTAAGTATTTTTTCTTCTGATATCTTAGGAATTAATGGGCAACACCTGCGCAATTTGTCTCTCTTTATACGATATTTGTCATGACCGTCCCTGAATAACAATTTGTGCTTGATGAGGAAGCATCAGTACCTGAATAAGGATAAATCTGCAAATATAATATCTCGATGTTTGAGTGAATTACTGAGAATATTCCCATGACCTCTGCCAAACAGTCATCACCTTATCATGAATTATCTTCTCATTTTTCCATCACTCCTATTTCTCATGACAGTATGAACAGGAAATACACATAGTCATTAATTTTTCCTTCTTTCTTGGATGGAGGAATATCCCACGACTGATAATTTGATCATGTCGTATATAACCTTCTTTTTTTCTTCTTTTTTTTTTTCATCCCCAAGGATTTTGATCCGAAGGTCTGAAGAGCAGCTCGTGCTTTGATTAAATCGTATCTGATGTCACGGTGTAATGAGTAATGTATGAATCACATGGCTTGGTGTTTGAGCTGTGGAGCGTTCAACCTTGCTTGTGTGTGTGATGTGTGTGTGATGTGTGTGTGTGTGTGTGTGTGTGTGTGTGTGTGTGTGTGTGTGTGTGTGTGTGTGTGTGTGCGTTCGCGAGCATGCGTGTGTTCATTTAAACGAAAGATCGAGACACTGCATTACCCTCAATCCATTGTATGTTGATTCATATATTTCATTGATGTGTAACATCATTACCGAGTGATCTAGTTGTTGATTACATTTGTGAAAAGTTGTTGAAGAACCAGTCGTATGAGGATACGTTAAAATTCAGGGAGGACAACTCCTTGTTGAAAACCGACAACACTACACTGCTAGTAAATACAGACAGTAAAAAGTAGAAGCAGGAGAAATTATTTTGAGCAGCAGTGATAAAATTGCTTCTCTGAATAACATGGTTATATATCATCTCTGCTGGAAACCCGAACTAGCACAACCAGCATCAGACCCTAAACATCACGTGACTACGCCCCTGCATAGAAAACCCCAGTAACATCCCCATGCCGGATCACCCCGGATCTGGTTCGCGGTACAATATCCGGGGAGAGATCCGTATAGACGCCTTGGGCATCCGTTGCGGTCCCTGGATGTCCATATAGGTCCGTGGACGTCCAGGAAGCCAACACGGCAGTTTTTGGAGGTAACAAAATATTCGGCGTCATCCAGGAACTGCCGTGTTGGCAGAGCAATCCGGTATGGTCGGTGTGGCTCATTGAAACACGGTATTACAGGGATTTACACGGACCTACACGGTCTCTACGAGGCGAGAACGAGAGGAAGATTGATGAAAATCCAAAATCAGCTCGCTTTTTACGGCAGATTTTCGTCTGCCGGCGTGGTACGTGTAGCTGCCTTGTTGGTCCGTTTAAACGCCCTGATGTAGACGCCTTGTAGACGCCGTGCTCTGCCGGCATGGACGTTAAGTTGCCGGATGGGTCCGGCATGGTCCCCGGAGGTCCGTGTAAGCGCCGCGTGGATGCCGTGTAGATGCCGTGTTGGTCCGGCCTCATCCGTGTAGCTGCCGTGTTGATACTGTGTGTACAGTCATCAGCGCTCGTCGATGCTCTATCTGGGGCAAAACTAGCCCGGAACTCCCCGGATCATCGCCGTGAGGATCCTTGAGGATCCGTGTTTATATTTGACTGGGTTTTAAGGAGAGAGAGAAAATACGTGAAGAAAGCATGAAATGAGGGGGAGGGAGAGATAGATAGATTGATGAATAGAGATACATAGATAGGATAGATAGATAGACAGATAGAATAGAGAGAGAGAGAGAGAGAGAGAGAGAGAGAGAAAGGGAAAGATGATATGAGCGTGTGTTAGTTAAAGAGTCCGACGTCAAGGTGAATGTAATAATTTCTTGACGTTGCCTTGATTTCCTGAAGTCACCTTGGGCTATTGACGTAACTTGGGATATATTTAAAGTAAGTGAGCATATACGACAATTAGTATATTCCTGAAGTTGACCCTGAATCTCGATTGAATGACATTTCAAGATAAAGCAAAGGTATAAGAAATAAGAACAATATCTTAACAGACACAACGCAAGCAACTGCTTGTCCGCGACGCCACGGAGAGGATCTCTTGGTATATAGTTTTTTTACTTTTTGATATTTAGGGGAAATAGTTAGCCCCTATGGCAATGATTCTGACGACAGTGTATCCTCATCAGTAATGGTTACATTAGGCATGTGGTGTTTTGTTATGAATAGGGGGCATAAGGGTTACATTTTTAAAAATGGCGGCGTAACACGTTTGGTTTGCACCGACACGAATATTTCTGTTGGGAGAACAATATTAATGTGTATCATTCCCATTTACAAAAACAAATCTCTTTTTTTTTTTCGTTTTTCTTAAGCATGTATTTTAGATAAAGTTTCAAACAAAGAGAAAGATCTGTATTCCATCAAAACAGGTGATTACGGGTTTGTGTGTGTGTAGATACAGGGATCTCCTTAATATATTGTGTTGCAGCTCCTTCGCAGGTATGTGTTGTGTGTGTGTGTGTGTGTGTGTGTGTGTGTTGCTTGAGTGTAAATAATGGACAGGCGAGAATGTGCGTCGTGGTTTGAGATTTCAGTGGCTCTATTTTCTTCTGTTATTGGTTAGTCTAACGTATAGGATCATCAAAACAAACAGACTCACAAACTAATAAAAACAACAACAACAGCAACTAATAAGCTAGTAAGTTCGACCCGCAACCTCCACCACAATGACTCAATACACTCATTTTTTTTCTGCATTGTTTCCGTTCAAACAAACCGATGTCATCAAGTCTTAAAAGTATCCTAATGATTTTCTCCTTTTTTTTTCTGTTTTGAGAACGCAGACAGTGAACGTAAAACAAAATGTTGCTGTCCAAATGGCGGGAGATTTGAGAGCTATTATTCATTTCCTGCCAATTGTCAGGGGGCACCGTATTTTCTAAAACATACTCAAGAGAGCCCTGCGGAGTGGCAGGATTTTTTACAATGTCATTATGCACTGATGAATCTTGTCTCGGCGGATTGAAAATAGTTTTGGACTCTCGTTAACAAAAGAAAAAAAAATCACTGTCTCTTTAACTATGATTCATAATCACTGTGAGGAATCCACAAGAGTTTGGGCTAATTATAACTTCATAAATTATCGCAGGTGTTCCGACATCTAGCAGTTGGTGTGCCGGTGCATCATTTTGGGGGTGACTTCCTCTTTGGACTATTCACCAAGACGCATATAATCCCACCAGGATAAAAGGAATTAATGTGACGGTAAGCACGTACATACCGTTTAGTGTCGACTCTGTTTTGTTTTCTCGACATACTATGACCACTGTTCTGTTAAAGGGGAAGTATAGTGGATTGCTCTATGACAAGAACAAGAACGAGAACAGTAATGATGAAAATAATAGTAATAGTAATAGTAATAGTAATAGTAATAGTAATAGTAATAGTAATAGTAATAGTAATAGTAATAGTAATAGTAATAGCAATAGTAATAGTAATAGTAATAGTAATAGTAATATTAATAGTAGTAGTAGTAGTAGTAGTAGTAGTAATAATAATGCTAATAATAATGATAATAATAATAATGATAATGATAATAATAACAGCAACAACAACAACAACAGCAACAACAACAAAGTCTTCTTTAACCAGGGTAGCCTCTTCAGTGTTGACACTGCTCTACCAGAGGGCTCTGCCATTATTATTACCCTAGCGTTGCCAGCTAACCATTTATACAACAACAACAACAACAACAACAACAACAACAACAACAACAACAACAACAACAACAGCAACGTCTAAACAGTGCGACATTACATAATACTTTAAAATATTCGTATTTGTAGAAGACACATGTTCTTCAATCTGTTATAACGTAGGCCTTCTTTCCCAGTTTTCTGTCGTCATCCAGCAGACAAGATAGACAGGATAGATCTGTGACATCAAAGGTCAACGAAACCACTACCTTCTACAAGTCACGATACAAGGCGATATTAACGTAGTTTCGATGGGACTCGGTCGTTTTAATGCATCTTTTTCTTTGTTTCTTTGTTTTTTCCTAATATCGGAAGTGAAGTGTCCGCGACAGTTTATTAGTCGTGAATGAATTGTGTCATTTCGACCTGCATTCAACTGTCATATCCAATCCAATTCACCTAAAGTGGACTAATCTATTACATTATTCATTATCACTGCCGCCAAATGAGTTAGAGGCGCCCCTTCGCTCTCTGCCCACTTAACTCAACTTTTGAAAAGCTAGCAGTGGTAAATGCTTGTGTTAGGGGATGGTTGGAGGGATGGCCGTGAGATGTCGGTGTAAATGAATCAACGCTCTCTTGTTAGCATCGGTTTTAAAATTCTGCGATTGAGTAAATGGAAGTTTTTGTCATCTGCAAAGCTATGCGAAAATAGACTTTGGAAGAGTAATGGAGCAGCATAACCCGTACGTCTTGTAAGGGTTACAGAAGAAATAGACGCAATAATACAAAGACAAAACAGAACAAAAACATAACATGGGTCAAAGATGGATAACACTGCCATTTCATTTTATAGTGCGTGAAATGTATTATCAACTGATTAGGAACTGTAGAGTTGTGTGTCGTTTAATTCAGACGTATGTTATGCTGGCGTGGTAGATTCAAATGTACAGGATTATTCATTGTTTCTCTTTTATGATTCGTAACAACTTATGTGAGAATCAAAGATGATAGGTTCAACATGATGTCATTATGTTGGTGAGATGCACTGCTTGTTATCTGTCACATTAGCACCAATGCGTATTTTGGTAAAACATGAAGGTTACCTCAATACTATGAAAGGTCCTGTTTACCTTTGGTAGCAGTGATTTTAAAAACGTTCAAGATATCATTTTTGATGCATTTGTGTAGGTCAGTTGTATCACGAAACATCCTATCATGTAGAATTTTTCCAATAAAGCCTAAAACATAAGGATATATCACTATTTTTCTCATTAAACCATAACTTTAGACGGTTTAGTCTGGAAACATTTTTATTGTAACTATTGTTCACATTTTGTGTATTTATCAATACTTAACATCGATTATGCTGGTTCAAATTTTTACATTGGTTGTTTCTATCTCTAATTCACATTTTAGAACTATTTTGAAGCACTCATGCTGGATTTTTGTTTTATCAGCAAATGGTAATTTATGCCTTTAAGAGGAAACATTCCGGAATTGGAAATGGTTTGACCGGACAAAGTTGAGCCCGAAGATTGGATGGACGGTACATGTGTTGCTCTGAAGTGGACAAGAGAACTTTTATATTACTCACCGCTGACGCATTGTCTTAGGACGACCAGGATTTAAGCCAAAATAAGTCGCACTTGGCCCCTTGATCATACAGTAATAATAGTTCCACTATGGAGGTATACTAATTAGTAGCTCTATGGTTCCACAACGTATACGAGCAGAGGGGTTAACCACCTGCCTGGGTGCTGGTATAACAGAAACAATTGGACTCAAAACAGGACGTATTGTCACTGCAATAATCATTGTGTGAATGAGAGATTATTGGATTGCCATGCAAAGTGTTAAGCCGTCTAGTGAGAAGCACCTATATACTTTAAAGTGTGTCAGACTGAAACCTTGAAAAATGACACATAAACGATGTAAACACGAAACTACAAGAAGACACAAATACAAGTAAGTCTGAAGTATCTAATCTACTGATCGAAACAAAAAAAAAACATGTTAAACAAGACATAAGAGTTATCTCCATCAGACAAAGTTTTAACAGAATTTTTTAAGATATTAAGCTAGAAAGACGATGTAATTTGTGATTCATCTACTTGGTTATTGATCACCTGACATATCGGAAGTCGTTATCTTGTGGTTTCCTTTAAGGTCAGAAGGTCATTGTTTCGGACACGTTTGGTATGTAAAAATCATGGTTATGGCCGTCATATTGCGGTATGTTATTTCATTTATCACCTCTTATTCATCCACCACATCCATGACTTAAAATATTGCCGTTATTACCTAAGCTAGTGGTTTATGGTGTGACTTGTTCAAGCGTTATACGCATGTACATACGCTGTTACAATATTTATAAAATATACTAGCGCGATAATAGTAATGTGAAGGGAATTCAGTCGCGATCCCTTAAAACGAGTGGACATAAGTTCATGTTTATTTTTTTCAAAATCAGTCTAATGTGGTCAAAACAGATCAATAAGAACATACACGCTAGAATACGCAAAACAAGGGAAATGAAAATGCTTACTTGTGTGTATATATGAAACCTACAAATAGCACATGGGCACATGAACCTACAAACAGACAAGTGTATCAATAACTGATCTGCAGAGGTAGTTTAAGATCGAGACAGATGAAAGTTTCACCAGTAAACAAAAACATAAGAGTACTCTACATAATCTTTGATTTTATTCCAAGTTATTACAGGAGAACAAGATGAAATTTATGTGTCATCTATGCTTTTGAATGTTCGTCACAGACATAAATATGTCGCTATGTGTAAATGCTGTTCATTGTCATCATCATCATTACCATCATCATCATCATCATCATTATCTTCGTCGTCGTCATCAATTTCATCATTATCTTTATCCTCTTCATCCCCATTATCATCATCACCACCATCTCCATCGTCTTCATCATTATCATCATCATCGTCATCATCATCATTATTTTCATCATCATCATCATCACCATCTACATCATCGTCATCATCATCATCATCATCATCATCATTATGGTCATCATCATCGTTATCATCATCATCATCATCTTCATCATTATCTTCATCATCATCACCATCATCATTAGGCTCTTCAACGTCATCATCATCACCACCTACATCATCACTTTCACGTCGTCCTCCTCCTCATCATCATCTGCCTGGAAATCGATCATCTAAAAAATCAGAAGTCAGTGACGTCCGTAGTCGTGCGTCTACCAAAAAAAAAAAAAGTTCTGTCGAGACACCAGGGAAAAACGGAAGTGGTTTCCTTCAAGGACAACAAATCTGTGTTTCCCACACGTCTGATATTATACATCATGTTTATGACCTTCAAATCGCAGTTTGTTAGTTAATATCACCTCTTATTCATCACCCACATGACACAAACACTGCCTTTATCATCTAAGCGAGTGGTTAATGATGTGATTTAATTGGTCAAACGTCAGACAGGGAAGATGGGATAGGGGGGTGAACGAGGGCAGGAGGGGTTCCCCGGGACCACTGGATATTACTCACATCTAATTATAACTCAGGGCCAACCACCAGCTGAAGATATAGGAAGATGCCTCTTTTGGCTACATCAACAACTTATAGGCTCGTGTACATCAGAGAACATCTTCCCCCTGAACGAAAGACTGTATAAAACAAAGTCTACCGAAAAACCAAACAAACACCAACTTGTCGGGGGAGGGGAGGGTTTACATGAGCAGATAAACGACCAAATGAAGTTAGGGATCATTTTTTTATAGAGAGACTGTTATGAATGTTTTGTTTTGGACGAAACAACTACATGCGCATCACTCTCTTCACTCAATTCATCATACATTAATACACTATTTGATATCTTTTGAATTGCATGGCAACTGCGTCCCTCCGGTGTTTGAAACAAGTTTCTTTCCACAGTAACATCATGATTTAGATAAGATGTAATCAGTCAGAGAATGTAAAGGTACACGACATTGGTCTCCACTTTTCTCATAAAATTATGGTTTAACCGACACGTTCTTCATGCATGAGTATGGTCAAAACGCCTTTCTAGATAAAGGAATGTATACTATGGTACTGACTGAGGCTACAAACGCAACTTTGTGTTTATTTTCAGCAGTTTGTCGTCCGAAGCTTTCTTTCTTCGTCCATTATCTGTTAGGTATTGCGGTCCATTTAAATCAGGTAAACGAGCTCAAGAAACTTTTTTTTTCTATATTAATTTGTTAAGACCCAATGAAAAAGGTGGTCGCAACCTTTAATTTTGCTTGCACTCATCTTCTTTACCGCCTTTTCTTTCATTCCTGTTGTAAAAGCTAAACTCTGACCCGAATGACCACTATACACGTTTCCTCTTTTCAGATCTTTTTGTTAATCATTCGGGAAACAATGACGGGATACCCCAAGCGCGTGCCATTGTCATCTTTATCTGTCTATGGTACGTTATCGCCTGGCTGGTCGTTTACTTGAATGTCCTGGCACACTGCTATCAACCTTTCATCAAGGTGATGTCCAGACTTTGTCGACTCTTCTATGGAAGCATGCAAAGGAACAAATCTCAATCTTGCTCACCACGCTGTGCTTAATCACGATAAATCAAAATCACCAACGCAACCTTACAGACTATACGATGACTGCATCTCTGCGTCTTCCCGCTCTTTTTTTTTTTTTTTTTTACTTGCCGTTTGTAGGATTTTTCTGGGAATGTTCTCAAACCAGTGTGACGCGCACCAGACGATGTAATGTTAAGGTGGCCAGAACCCCTATTGCCTTGACTTTTGCACGACATCATTTTTCCTCCTCTTTCCCTGTCTCTCTCCATCTCACGTTCATGCCTAATTGTGCTGAGTAATTCGCCCTTCAGAAACGATACCCCGCTTACCAACAACAACAATACCAGAAGCATAATTCAGAGCAGAAGACGAAAACCGAAAAACCTCTGGAAAAGGATGCAACAGCAGACGTACGTATCACCTTGAGAACATCAATACAACAACTTTGTCAGACAGACACGACGAGTCACATAATGGGACGTGAGGTCGATTTTGCTCTTTGCAGAGAAATCGACCAGATGAGAAAAATCTGAAGAGGGACCGCCGTCACATACGCATAAGACCTAAATTGATATTTCAATTAAAAATCCGTCATAATAACTTAAATGTTTTCCAATTTTCACTTGATTTTAAATAAAGGTATTGATTTTCTTCGTCTACTCGCCAAGGAACACTTGAAAGAGTATTGTCATCCTTGCTTATCCGAATGGAAAAAAAAAGATAAATAAGTCAACTAATAACTACTCGTAAACTGAGTTTATCACAATCACCACTCTGCGGTGAATATTCCCATTGAGGTAAATGGTCATTTTGAATTTTTCTTGTCTCAATTTGTTAAAATTTTCTACATGTAGTTTGCATTGCAACCCAGGTTTTCTTACTCTTATGGTGAACGATTCTTT
Organism: Diadema antillarum; assembly: GCF_040938485.1. NCBI lineage: Eukaryota > Metazoa > Echinodermata > Echinoidea > Diadematoida > Diadematidae > Diadema > Diadema antillarum. Next base: position 662,369 of record NW_027270966.1, read on the forward strand.
TTCAGCTGTTTTTCTTTTTGATAACTTGCACGACTGAACGAGTAAAAAATTACAAACAATTGAACTGTTGTGCCTTCAAGTTGCTATACGTGGTAAATGGTTAATTAGACAAGATATCTGAATCTACCCAAACCCCTGGTACACAATTTTGAATCCAGTCTAACGATTCTCTATTTCTTCTAAGTAATCTATTCGATGTTTATAAGTCCTTTAATTTCGATTAAAACAAAGAGAAAAAAGTACACTAGATGCATCTTTTTTTTTCCGTGTGTACTCGATTCATATCCACCTGTCTCGACCTTTCTAGTCTGACTAATATCGAATGGCTATAAGAGGATGTACATCTCTGTTTATTCAGATGTCACATAAAGGAAAAACGTAATCAGTGACTCAATCTATGATATATCACAATGTTTTTCCTTCCGAGATAAAACCAGAACAGAAAGAGGCATGTAAAGTCTTCTAAACCAGCACTACAAAGGAACAAACTAGTGCGTCAGCTGCACGCAGCCCCCCTTTTACTCTCCCTTTCGTAAATCTGCATTGTTGGTGAATTGTGACAAAAATTGTAATCATGCAATACATGCTGAAATACTAATTACGCGCATATCGGGAAAATATAAATCGTAGTAGTAATAATAAAGCATTAAGTGCTATATACAGCTGGATTCTTCAGACACCTGTTATAATCTTACCGCGTGGCACTGATCACTGGTCTGATGATTAAGCTATTTCACTATGAACAATTTTGCATTTCTTGTTTGTTGATGTTTCTTGCCTGTTAGATATGGTTTGGATTGCTGAGAAAATGAACAATCGAAAATCAATTTGACACACAATGACCTTAGACTTGTAGTGCGGTTGAAAAATAATAAGTGATGACCGAATTTAGATTTGATTATGAATGCTATAGTGGTGATAAGAAATGACATTAACAATATGAATAATGATAGAGGAAGTACCAATAACAACTTAGCACTTTTATTGAGAGTATCAACAGGTATGGGAGGAAGTGTGATAACAAATATGATAACAATTGTTTGGTTGTATCCCTTAAAGTTATGAAACCGACTCGTACTGTAGTAGTAGACAGAAATTAAAGCAAACCTTGCGTGGTAGGAAGAGATATGATTATTATATTATCGCCTATCGTAAATCTGCCTTACAATGCCTCTATCTCTCTGTCATATTCAAATGATCATCTTTCAAGCTGTCGTGTCAACTTGTGTCCATTTCCCCATCTTACCCCAGTCGCGAATTCAAAATATCAAAAGCACCTCGAATCCGTAGGGGCGGTAGATCGTCTAACACCGGAAGAATTAAACAGCTTCCGCTGAACACGAGTCGCGATGTCATGTTCGTTGTTGCAGATCGAGGGCAGCTCAGTTCGAAACTCTTTCTATAAATAAAAACAACAAACACAACGGACACAGCAAGAGAGAGAGACAGGGATAGGAAACAAGAGGAAGAAAGAAATAGTGTGATGGGGGGGGGGAGAAATAGATAGGTGAGGAGTGAGAGAGGAGATATCTCGAGAGAGGGGGAGCGGGGTGGGGTGAGAGATCAGTGATTATGGAGAAACTATATTTTTAAGAGAATATGTTTCGAGATTTTCTGGAGATGAGCTCGACAAAATACACCCACAACGTACAGACAGTGAGGGGGCGGAGGAAACAGTCACGGCAGCAAATGCAGAGTGAACAGAAAAAGGTCAATAAAACAAGAATTTAATGACAAGTCAGACAGGAGAATACAATCCCCCAAACAAAACAAAACAAGACTAAAGAAAACATGGATTCATATGACAGCGCATATTTACATCGTAATGAGAAGCTGACTACATGAACGAAATAAATGTCAAATGGGTCATCGAAAGTAACGTTTGCATTTTTTTTCGCTGTGTTGGGACAGCACTTTGCATCCGAATACTAGCAGGATTTGATGGGTTCTAATCTAGTTAAAAATCTGCATTCATCATGAAACATGCTTTGAATTCCTGCTGTTTTCTTATGCTTCTAAAGATGCGTTCAAGTTGTCGCTACAAGAAATTTGTCGTATTCATTCGGAATATATTTCATCATGTAAATTCATATATGATGCCGTTAAGGTCTCGGGTCAAGGCTTCAGTCTACAAGAGCGAAGCCCATCTCGAAATTGATACGATCCTCATTTCATCCTCTTAAACACTATGCTGCGGAAAGGAGGGTTTCTGCGATATCTTGAGCAGATGAAATTGTTTCCTCATAGACAATGATGCAGTGCCAACAAGAAGCTGCGTCTGCGATATCATAACGATATCTCGTATATACAATGCATAATCAATTATAATTAATCTGTTCCCATAATCAAAAGGTTCAGTGTGTTTGACAATCACCTTCATCAGTCTTTTATTCAGTCAACCCAAATCTGTATGTAATGTCGTATTAAAATGTAACCTTAGCTATTCTAAGCCCCCCCCCCCCCCCCATCCCTTCTCCCCAACTCTTTCACAAAACAAAGACACGCACAGTGCACAGTGATCCGGGCGATTAAAAAAAAAAATGGAGAATAAATCATGTGCCTGAAGTAAAATGTTCCTTCACGTCCTAGGGGGAAACAGGACTAAGGAAAACGAAAAGAAAAGGAAAATGACGTGACTCTTTGAACTTTGAGGGGGAAGTTTTCCCGCCGGATGTCTTGATTTGCCGGCTGCTTTTTGTTGTGGGGTGAATCATACATCGGGGTCGCGAAGCGGTCCATCGGATCGCTCGTCGAGGGTCGGCGCTGCGAGGCGTCATGCCCAGGTGCCGACCCATACAACCGGCTAGGGCCATAAAACACAAGAAGGTGAAGGACAGGTTCACACCTCTCTTTATCTATTTATTTATTTATTTTTTTTTTTTTTGGGGGGGGGGGGAGGGGATTGCTTTGGTGGGTGGGGGAATTAAGGGGTGATGGTGTGAGAGGGGACTCTGTATGTGTAATGCGAGCAATCTATCTATTGTGAATATAAGATATGGATACACATGTCTACCTACATATATGATTCATCTATCAATCTGTCGATATGATATATTATATATATATATATATATATATATATATATATATATATATAATATATATATATAATTGTATATATATGTTTGTGTGTGTGTGTGTGTGTGTGTGTGTGTGTGTGTGTGTGTGTGGTGTTGAGCATCCTGTACACTTCCACACTCCTATAAACTCATACACATTCCGAATTATACTTAATCTCGCAGCGTCACACTTACACACACATACACTGTCACACAAAAGTCAGCGAGACAAAGACTTCATACTCAATTCAGTTCAATTCAGATTTATTTCCGCATTCACTATCAATTCAATATAACAAAATTCAACAGAACATCAACATTTTCGATCATTTCAATCATTTCATAATCATGAAAAATCAATGTAGAGAGAGGAGACGAATGATATAAACATATAAAGTAATTTCATTTCGAATGTAAACTGTGGGAGAGCTAGAAACACTCAAAAATTAATACAGTTTTAAGAAAGTAATTGAGCCACACACCCCAGCAACCACCTGCAAACGCAAGAAATTATCATCCCATATGTCGCCTCTCCCTTAAAGGAATATATTTATTGCACAGTAGTGCAAATGCATAAAGTAATGGTACAGTGAAGCAGCGTGGGATTAAGATAGCGCAACATCTAAGTCAAGTTCTGCTTATGATGGTGTACTGTTTGCTCCCTCGTTTACTTATGATTTTAGTATGTATTGTCACTACTTTCTATACATACATTGCATTATGTCATGATGGGATGCAATGTTACAGAATCGACAAATTAATTCGATTGATATATATTCCCATCATTCCACACACAAAACATAAAAACAACAAAATACATGGCATACAGTACACAACTATTTTTAATCACTTTGCAAGAATACATTGTAATGATATCATAAAGTATATAATAAACTCTTTATGCAATTACGTAAAATAACCAATATTAATTCCTATATTGATCTGTACCTTCTACGTTCCTTGCTTACGTTGTATCTATTTTAACTCTATCTGGAGAAAAAAAAAGCGGAAAAGTGCATTCAAGTCAACCAATCAACGCTCTCTCACATATCTTATGGAGCATTGCAACGGATATACAGGTGAGGACGACAACCTCAGTAATTCCTTGCTTGGCTTGGTACTTAGGTCCTTTTGCCAGATAGCCTGGCGATCGGCTGAAAGGATCAAATGTAGAGCTCGCAGTCGCTGAACTCGCAGGTAGTGACGTCAGAACTCTGACATCGGACCTAAAATCCGTGGTATTGGACAGATCTAGCGGGATTTAATGGGTTTAGTGACGAGACGAGCTGAGTCAAATTCAAAGTACAGCTTAAGCAATAGGCTGCCAAGTTTCGGAGATGGCGAGCGGAATTGAACACGGAACTGAAAGCCGTGACAGCAATGTTGAAAGTTTTTGAGGGATGTTGATGCTAATGGTCGAGGAGGTGTGAAATTATCATTTTCCGTTATTTTCATTTTTTTTTAAATCGAGCCACGTAGTTAGCAATCAGCTTGTTTCAATTTTCTTGCTTGTAACTTATGGTGGTCAGCACACTCTAATAGATAATAAAATGTATATCCGTGATACGTCAGTGTAAAAAAAAACCAAAACCAAAAACAAACAAAAACAAAAACAGACAGGCAAGTCCTTTACTTGTTGTCAAGAAAGTTCATTCATACAAAAGTTGCAAATTACATCTTTAAAAAAAATTCTTGAATATCTAAGGAAAAAAAAAAAGAATTACCGTAAGATGAAGTCTTTTAGAAAACGGAAGAAATATGGGCAAGAAAGCCAACGTTCTGCTGTAATCACATCACTTCAATTTCGAGGAACGAGTTGATTGTCTTCAACATCTCAAGCTCGACTTTCGTGTCAGGTGTTGTCCCTGCTTGTACTCAATGTGGCTATCAAAGCGCTATAATACGTACCATGGCTTTTGTGTTTAAGGATATACGTGGGCGTGACAGAGCTCTTAGAAAAAAAAATGCAGTTTTTCTTCGTTTTGACTCCCTCCAGACAAAGAATGGTCGACCCCGTTGTAGTATGGTGTTTGTGATATAGAGATGAAGAAATCATTGTATGACGATATTTGAAATGAAATGGTAAATCATCATTTTTAATATTTTTACTCCTCCAACCTTTTTGTAAATATCAAGTTTAACATTTAACACAAAGTTTCGAGGCGTAACAATATTGAAAATGTTGATTTAACATTTCATTTTAGAGTACAGCATTTATTTTCGTGTTATATAGGCCTATTATACAACGTTCCCCATAATACATGTATATGAATATAATTGAGCTTGCTTCCAAAAAGGCGCTAAATCTATTGCAAAATGATGTATTTAGCGCCTTTTGGAAGCAAGCTCTTCAATTATTCATTATGAAGTGTGTTTCTGTGTTCAAGATATGCTAACGATCACTCATGCCTCACAAAGCCGAAAACAGAATTGTGTTACTCACGCGAAACACTTAAATATCTACTCTTCATATATTTAGCTTTTTCTATCCCCTCTTTTTAATCTAACCTCTACTTATCTCTACTTTTATCATCTTTGTATTGACTTTTATCTATATCTTTAATCTCCTTTTAAATACAACTATAAGCTACAGTTGAAGTATACTCGGTCCACCAAAGTGCCAGATGTAAGTTCAACTGCGTTTATATAGGCATTTAGAGATTCATTTTTTATCTATATGGAACGGCAAGAGCACATGATACAATTTCGTACACACCTATAAATATTATCAAAACTAACAGCAAATATTTCGATAATATTGCACCAGATGCATGCTCCCTGACATTAAGAGGTTATCGCCGATCATTTCCTTGGGTAAACTCTGAAAACTGTATATCTACTGGACACAAACCTTGGGCGAAAATAATCTGTTTCCTTTAAGACAGCTCCCGGTATATCTCGTCTGATCTATCTCTCCTTCTCTCTCTCCACGAACCCTTGGGCTACAGAAGGTGAAGCTGTATGGAGAGGAAGCGCACCGAGACGCGCCAAAGAACTCACGGGCAAGGTGTGGCGGGGAAAGACGCACGTGCCTCGCTAGGCCCCCTCCAACATCTGGGGTGCGAAGAAATCATACATTTATATTTACCTACCTACTAGGTAAAAGAAAAAAGAAAAAAAAAAGATGTGTAGACTGACGAACACACTAAACAAAAATAGTGAAAAGTAGACATTGAGTCAAATCAGCCCAAAATAGTTTGAATGGAACACAAAATTAGAGTTAGAAATTCTTAAAGTTGACGAAGAGAACTGTATTATGAGAGCAAAGGAGAAAATAACTTGCTGGCTTTGTTAAAGATTGACGTGTAAAAGCGGACATCAGCCAGAACATGCATGTGCAACGGAAAAAATACAACATGCTTACGGCTCTATACAGGCCTACTAAATGTAAATAGAATAGTTTCGAATCAGATCAGGCACACATTTGCGGAAAAGCATTATTTCATTTTTCATTAAGCCTTCTATGACGTTCTCGTTAATTTTCATACCCCTTCCATTAAGCCCAATTATGAGGATAATTATTAGCATTACCTGGTCTTAGAATATTATGTAGGACCAAGGGGACCAGGAATCCGCACTTGAGACCAGAGCTGGACATTGCGAACGCAATTCAAAATAATGCTAATTACTTCCAAGGTGCCTTTAAAACGTCATCTTCTTCCCTCACGCATCATCGGAGGGGCGTGTGCAGTTAACATGACGATTATCCGTTTTTTCCATTTGTATTTATTTTTTCTTTTACGGGCGCTCTTGAAATAAAAGCAGGCATACATATGATGTGTGTTTACAAATAATTACACATATGAAATGAAATGAAATGAAATGAAATGAAATGAAATGAAAAGAAATGAAATGAATGAAATGAAATGAATATATCTATCTACATATTATGCCATCACAATATTAAACATTTTATGGAATGTTATATGTGTATAAGTATTACATCGAAACATGGAGGGGACTTATAATGAAATGCACATGCTTATATCATTCGTGATCCCTTAATAAAGTAAGTAGAAACAAAACCATATTTACAATATCAGTGTAACTTGATCAAAACCAGCCAATAAGACCATACACGACAGAAATACGAAACTAACAATGAAATATCATAAATTATGTGAGTGTGTGTGTGTGTGTGTGTGTGTGTGTGTGTGTGCGTGTGTGGGTGTATCTTTACGTTACATTGAAAAGGACAATGCCATTTGTTGAATTATCTCAAAATACCATACAGTCGTCATTGAACATAATCGTTTAATGAGTAAAATTCTTGCAAGAATTGAACGACAATTCAGAAACTGCAGACACACACTTACGCGCGCACACACACGCACGCACACATCCTGTTCTATTACACTTGGGAATACACATACTTTAAATTTACAAACTAATGCAACTGTACATGAACTAGTATGAAGAGAAAACATGCAAAAAGAAAGCGAACAAGAAAACAAAAATAAACACACTTGAGGTGGACGGAAGACTGAGTGAGGGCGTAATTAATTCATGTCGGTCCTTTTGATATCAGAGAAGTGTACTCGGAAATATCATTTTTCTGAGATACTTTTTAAAGCTTGTTTGACAAGGCCAATAGAAAGGAGAGAACAAGGCGAAAATATTAAACGGATTGAGGTGGTGAGGGAAGTAAAATCGCGATGGCCTTTTCAATATCAAATCAACTATACTCGGAAATATTTATATGTGGTGTATAAGTCCTGTTGAAAACTGGATAGACAGGTGCCATCGGAGAGAGGGAGAGAGAGAGAGAGAGAAAGATGAGGGAAAGAGAGAGAGAGAGAGATAGAAAGTATTTTATTTATAAAACAGTCTATCGTTGAATCGCTGGATCGATGTTCGTGTTGTCCTGCTACGCCTTCCTCTAGAGTCTGGTACTCAGTCGATACTCATCGAACGCGGATACACAGCGCACGGCCAATTGGCGTTGAATATGAAACATCCTGCCGCTGCGCCGCGCGTATTTCAACGCCGCGCTGCTAATGACGTCATCTATTCACTCACACACCTATACCACTGTAATAGATAACGAACGGAGTATTGCCGTGCGCTCGTGTATGATTGCCGAGAAGGGGGGGGGGGGGGGAATATGTGGGGGAGGGTGGGATGGGGTAAAGGGTGGGAGAAGGAATGGGAGAATGAGACAAGACTCATGGACGAAAGCTGGGTAAAGGGGGTAGACTTTTCAGCACCAAGCCACGACGGCTGAAAAGTACCAATCCATCAGGTAGCCTCTGGCAATTATCGACACGCCTAGGTTACCCCGAGGGTTCGTAGCTCCCCCAGGAACGCCCTCCGTTCAAAATGTTATGTTAATTCCTAAATGTCATACGAACCAGGGGAGCCAATCCACACCCTCTAAGGTTTCTCCCATTCCTGAGCTGTTAGACACCTATCCAACTACTATCCAATTTGCAATTTGATTCTTTTTTTGTGTGCCTAGTCTCATTTCAAGACAAGAATAGTCTGTTGGGTGATGATTTGTTGAAGCAATACTGTGTCAATCACAAAGCTACAAGGCGACATGCTTCACCAAGAATAGGATGTCTGATGAATTAATAGCCCTATGTACTTGGAAGATTGATGATGATGATAAAAAATGACGGTTATCATCATGATCATCTTCCTCGTCCAGAAAGGTGATAACATGCCATCTCTTACTGAAAGGATGAAACAATTATGCTAAAAAGAATGAAATCATCTAACATAACCTTCTCCAAGAGATGGCAATCGGAAGGGGGGGGGGGGGGGGTTAGGAATGAAATAAAGCTTATCTACTTGGTAACGCCACTTTTAGTTTGTTTCAGCATATAATCATGATATCCATTAAAGTATAATTAATTTAATCGATAATGTCTTACGCTATGGCGTGCAACATTTAAAGGATTCAATCCATGTTTTATGGTGAATTAACCCAGTGTCCTTAACAGACTTCTACATAGTGCAGCCATTTTACGATTGATCCTTTCGTATGAACATAGTGACATGAAAATCTTTGAAATACTGCTTGCATCTCGTTTCTTTTTTTTTTGCCATTTTTCTTATGAATTAGATGTTTTATTATCAAAAGGCTAAAAAGAGCCAAATATGCTCGTATACTTTTGCCAAAGACTACCCTATACTCCCTCCCGTCATTATACTTAATTCAATTTTCAATTCAATTCAATTCAATTCAATCATAGTTTATTTCCAATCAACGAAAATCAAAACATAGTACAAAGTATACATGTCATGAAATGATATTGTTCAAACATTTGCAGAAGACTCATGTAGTATACAAGATAAGTTATATATAACAACAACAATAATTAGGAGGAACAATGCATATTTACTTCGTGGGCATGCGGAAAATAAATTCGATTATGGAAAATAGTGATCCACTAAAAAGCAAAGCTTGTGGGACGTGGATCGCTAGATAATTAATGGGTAAACAATATATTATTCAAGATTCTTTATAATTATTGTATCTAATATAGATTATTTAAGTCATCTGTAGAGATATACATATAGGCATTTTAAGATACGCAGGTCGGGAAAAATACAATAATAATGATAATAATAATAATAAAGTATCAATGCTAATGCCCGGACACTGTTCATTGAACCGCGTGTACCGGGAAAATATGACAAGGACAACACACTCGTACACACATTCAATTACCCACACACATATAAGACGCGAGACAGTACCATTTACTTTCTATCCAAGCTCATAGACTTTAAATATGATTTCATACGATTTTAGATTCAAACCCTGAGAAGCATAATCATCATCGACATGCCTATTCACATTCATGAATAACTTATACACACAGCTATATCATGTAGGCCTATCTATATGTTAAGGTATGTACTGTAAATATTAATAATAATAATTCACCTTACATGTATTACATGAAATTATCCGGCAGTTTCCCACTTCTTATGACATGCATGTACACCGGTTCTTTATGGCATCGTATAAACATACCGACGGTTGCTATACACGGGTAATCCGTGATTTCATTTACACAATTTATATTGTGTTATCGTATGTTTCTTTCTTTTTTATATGTGCTGCTGAGAACTAAATGAAGTGAAACTAAACTGAATCTTGATCGCGTAGTTGAAAAAAAATAGAGAAGACGAATGATGAATTTACTAATATATCTTTATAAATTCCATGGTGTATTTCTTTAAATACGGTATACACAAAGGTTGAATGACACCGTTTTATCCTGGAGGCCGTGATGAACTATAAAATGTCTTAAAGAGTATCCTTACCATGACAACATGAAATACTTCACACGGCTCATGTTGCAAACATGATGCGCTTCGTGCCATTGCACAGCTAACCTGGATACGTTAATTAACCGCGATTCGTAGAATTCCTTACATTTTCGTCAAGTTACCCATCAGAAGACATTCAGAAGCATGGAGAAGTAGCCAATTAAAGTCACCCCCGTACACATCGCAGGTAACTGGAGGGAAGGTGTATCAATTCCCCACCCGTGGCCACATCCAGGTATCCATGCTCAGGTGCTGATAAGGCTCTCAATCGAGTAAGTGGTATCCGTGGGTGTCGACCAAGGGGGCCATGTTTGACCCCGCGGTGATACCCGGCTAAAGTTGGTTTCTCCCCTACCTCCGTGGTTTCGCGCCGTGCACAAAACTTTCCACGTGTTGTGCTCCGAGCGCGCGGTGTCCTCGGCGCGCGCTGCGTCAATGAATCGCCTGAGTGACGAATTTATTTGTGCTCCTTAAATTGTCGCGGCACTAATGAAAATGGACACAAAAAGACTTACATTTGGATTCATCAGTGTGTTGACCCTTTGTATGCCGCAGGAAACACTATCATGTTGCCGAAGAGTTATGGGGCAAGAAATGCCGCATTTTCTAATTCGCGTTTATGTTGCCCTTATGCTCTTATTTTTTCTTTTGCGGGTATTTCTCTGAACTTATCATCGAGGAAAAGATGAGCGACATATTCGTTGTGGTTATGATTCGACGAAAATTGAAGGTTATCAGCATTTATCGCCGTAACTTGTCTTTGGTAGCTGAAGGGCCTGTGGTTTGGAGTAATGGTGCAAGCATTTCATACATCAGGTTCTTGGCCTCAAATGCAAAGCCTTTCCTTTTTTTTCTCTATTCCTTAGTCTTTCCGAATTTAAGTGATATTTTGTCTCCAGATATCGATTAACACAGGAAGGAGTTATCAGATGTAGATCAAACTGTCTTTATTGAACTGCAAAAAAGAGACATCGTAAAACAACAAAAAGTGATTTTTCCCTGGACCTTTCTTGACATTTTAAAAGGGTTCGAAAGGTTTACTGCAATCGATTTTTTTTTTTCAGAGTGATGCTGTCATCAAATTAACACATTTGTATGACCAAGATGGCGTCCGATTAAGGAGGTGTTAGCTTATAAGATTCATCTGACATTGTCTTGAAATGACAGGGGAAAACTGTACCATTTCATGCATTCATTTCTAAAGGCTTCAACTGCGCTAAAAATCGTCATTATCTTTTGATGTTTGCATTCTAATCACTGTTGTCCTCGTCGTTATGGTCTCTAATCAGACATGTTTCGGAAAAAAAGTAAATGTCATTGAATCATAAAGGAGAACAGAAGATGTTCTTGATTTTTTTAAAGTGTTTTAGACTCTTTCGAAATTGGCTTTGTAGAGATTAGAGAAAAATCATAATTATTGTAGTGACATTTTCATCATAGAGGTGATGATTTTCATAGTGCGGTATGTTTTTTTTTCTTTTTAAACGATAAGGACCTGTGGCAAGAGCACACAAGTTATCAGCCGATTTGGAATCTAAATTTATGCGGTTGACGACCTTTAGTCTTACCGAAATCTTTTCGTTCTGTTTGAGATACCTTTCAATTCTGGTACCCTTTGGGTGAAATTAGCGCGGCATCCGTGTTGCCCTTTTCGCCAGGAGCGGATCAATCTGTCCGTGCTCTCCTACTCACATGCTACCTTTCAACACTCTTGTTGTCTCGTTGATTAACCTCCTCATTTCTGTTCTTTATCATTTCTTTGGCATTATTCCTCTTTTTTCTTTACATTTGTAAATTGAGAGCTCTGGAAACCCCTCCCCAGTATCTATTACGATCGATATTTAGAAACATTAGGAACGTGATACCCAACGAGTATAGGGTGCAGGCCATGCGATGACTTGGAGATATTGTGGTGCCAGTTTGTGACAAGCCCCCTCTTATTCCTGCAAGAAATATCATCAGCGATTGATTTCGTTATGATTATGATATAGCAACAGTAAAGATGCAGATACGAAGAAACATATCACTATATATACGCGATTTGTTTACGTACGTGTTCCACGCACATTATGACTTCTACAAATGCCTTCTCCAGAGAGTAACATGAAAAAGGAAAAGTTAATAACAGATCATACAATTATATAATGATGATTATAATGTTAGTATCTGGCTACTCCTTCTCATAACCGTACTATGATTGTCGACAATCACACAGTGATTGAATCGAATGAATGAATCGATGTGTAGGAAAACGTTGGATGGTTCTTACGTTTTTTTGTTTTTTTGTTTTGGTGGTGTAAGCAACATACCTGTGTTGTTGGCTATATAGGCCTGAATATTATCCATCCTCCGAAGATTCAGCGGCCAGTGGTCACTCCGTGAAAAGCTACCGAAGTCGTGTGGAACGGAAGTGACGTGGCACTCCGAGGTTCTTTTATCAGTCGCAGCGAAGCAAAAAAAGATCAACGCTAAATCATAATCCAAGGTTCAACCCTGCCCGCAGGTTGCTTGTTTGCTCCTTAAGGTTTGAATGTCCCTTCCGTCTCGTCTACGTTATTAATACTCTTTTTTTTCATTTCATTCCATATCTCCAGCTGCTTGCAAACAACTGCGGCCTATTTCTGTGCCAACCCTAATGGAGAAAACTAGGCCAGCACAAATTATGTGGGCCATAACGGATGCTCTTATGCGAAGACGGAGGGAGAGAACCGCGTTTTCTGAATCTAAGACTCATTCGATATCACCGGATAATGTTAAAGGAAAGATTCAGTAATTCATAACCACAGATGGTAAAATGTGAACATCTTCAGAAGAAAAGTCATTTCATGTGAGATACTAATTAGGTATTATACAGTCACAACAATGATTGCATCGTTTTCCCTGTTTATCTAATATATTTCATTCATAACTATACCAACACATAGAGTCTGATGTTAGGATGTATGACATTTAGAGTTGCTGTTGTTCTATTTAATCTGAACGTCTATGTCAGAAGGAATATTGTGCTATAGCCTTTGCAAATCAACAATCTAAAAATGAACAATGACAGGAAAATGCCATCATCAATTTTGTTCAATCAGATAGAAATGTATTTTCCTTTTTCTATTGAAGTGAATGATGTAGACAGCTGGTGGTCTAATTACATCTATTTGTCTCCCTTTTTGAGCCAAACCTCGTCAGAGTTGTAACATGTTCAGATAGTTTTCAGTTTGAAAGTTATATTAAAAATCGACTAACCTGCGGCTGCTGCGTGTGTGTGTCTTTTTTTCCAACCATTTATCGATCTGTCTTTCTATTCTCCGTGTTGTTGATATAGCTACCGTACAGACGTGAAAGAAATTTTGATATATTAGGAAAACACAAGCGATGAAAAAAAAAATCATCTTTATATACATTGAAAAAGAAGACCTCAGTGACGCATATATCTTTCATCTCGGTGGTGAATGATGAAAATGTGCATATTTTGCCATTAAGCTGCCGAGACTTGCCAAACGATATAGCTTCCAGCTTAAATTGGCTCAAACCCGTAGCGGGAAAAGGCGAGCAAGTGTGTTTCCGGTTATCTTTCATCGTCTAGAGCAGTATTAGTTCTGACGATCCCTCCCACACCCCCCTCCCAAAATATTCCCAACATCTTGTGCCTTTCCAGCAGAGCCTTGAACAGAGAACATGGGAGGGTGGTGGGTATGAACGATACGAGATACAGGGTGCCTGCACGAAATGTCATTATGACAACTACAAGCTGAATCTTTGAGAGGTGAAGAAGATAAAGACGTAAGGGGGGGGGGGGTTACAACAAGAGAGGTGGAGAGAGGGAAATTGTAGGAGATAATTTATTTAACCCTTTTTGTGCCATTGAGTTAAAGGGAACGTATAGTTTTGGTTGAGACCTATTTTCAGGTTTCTAACATTTTTTGGTGAGATAATGATAAACCGCTTATGAAATATATGAAAGAGCATGTAATTCTATAAAGAATTCAACGTTTATTTGATGAACATTGGTTTTGAAATGGCCGAGATATCCAAAAAGAGTGACTTTAATAAAGTGTGGGACCCACACTTTATTACGATCGCTTTGTTTTACTTTGTTTTTGGATGTTTAAGTCATTCCAAACCCGATTTTTATCAAATAAACTTTTAAATTCCTCCTAAGATGGTATGCTCTGTACTATATCATTAAGTGTTTTCTTGGTATCTCGCAAAAAGTTTAAAGCCCAATTCTCATCTCCACCAATACTGTACCATCCATTTAAGTGTGCGTAAATTTCACACAAATACATTATGAAGAAATAAATGTGGCACACTGAGGGTTAAAATCAACAAAAACAACAAGAGCAACAAGCAAAACGAAATCAAGGAAGTTATACTATTCGTCAAAATTCACCGGAATCACGAAGAACCATGCATGGTATTCTGTATAATCTCCATTTATTCTGAACGAAATACAAGGGTTACAAACTATTTCATAAACAGTCCCCCTCCCCCACACACAAATAAAAAAAAAAATGTTAACTCCCAATGACTGTTAGGGTAATCAAGTATTTCATAAACAGACCCCCTCCCCACACGCAATTAAAAAAAAAAAATGTTAAGACTGACTGTTGCGTACCAGAACAGTCACTTACAGTGTGAATCATCTGTTTGGCATATCAGTCCAACAAAGTACTTCAAGACATACACGCGGTTGCCAAGTATAAGATTCCCCAGCCAGGTTGAACGTCATGGGGATAAATATACATTTGTATGATGCAGCAATAGCCAACCATAATTTATCGGCTGTTGACAATGTTCACCAATGTTGTCGAGCTTCCCGCCAAAAGGCCATTGTCAAAGTTTAACCGAGACATTGTTGGGAACTCGTGGGAAGCTGACGAGTATGGAATTCCGATTCATACTTAAAGTGCATCTCAACTTAACTTACAAGCTAGTGTATCTAAGCGAGAAAACACCCCGAAAACAATAACAAAACAAAACTATCAAGCTAAGAACATGGTAGAAGTTTCATGAAAAGAAAAGAACCTTAAAGGAAAAACATTGCTCACTTAAATGTTAAGTCTGGAAAAGTGAAAATTTTACCAGCATAACAGTGATAACGTGATTAAACTAAAAATTTATGAATAGGAATGTTACAAAATTGTGAAGATTTGCTAGAATTCACACACACAAAAATATTTTAAACAGTCAATATTGATAAGCAAATGAGTACGGGTATAATGATGATGCCCTCGCCTTACAACTTGCTGTAATACCTGTAAAAGTGGAAATTTCCGCGGTGTTGAAATTTTCGCGCATTTTGCGCAACCAGAAACTAGTGCGAAAATAAAAGCACGCGAATATTTTTGCTTGCTATTATGTTCCCGTACTTACTGTCTTGATTCCACGGAATTAAAAACACGCGAAACTCTTCTTATCGGGCTGAGCGCGAAAAATTAGTCGCGCGAAAATATCCACTTTTACAGCAGTAGCTTGTATATGAAACTTCTTGTTTCTTTCCTTTCTATGTTTAAATGCAATGATGCTCCAGTCTAAAACCCTAATACATCTGACTGATCATAATGTTACAGTTATTCAGTAAGGAATAACGTTTTAACAACGGAAGAGTTGATTTATCGTTATTTTTTTGGAGGTGATGACGTCATCCTACTCATTTGAACATTCATAGTGAATGTTTGAGAACTGTTTTGTTAAAAAAAAGAAAATATCGAATCTTTACGTTTTGTAACTTAGCTTTTTTGTTATTTTTATCGTTGTGCTCAGAAATTGTTTGTATTTTTTTAGTAAGTAAGAAAGTATGTAAGTAAGTAAGTTATTTCTGGTTCAAATTGCCCTTTAATAATGAGAAAGCTATATAATTTCCAAGTAACTTTCTCCCATTTTTAAACTTCTTTTTTTTTTTTTTTTAAAACCAGAAACAAGCGCACACTCATATTGGTGATGAGGATGACTTTATACCCTCAGTCTTTCTTGACCTGTACATAAACCCCATGTAATTTATTTTTGAAATGACATCATTAGGAATATCAAATGTTATGACATTCCCACCAAATTATTGCAGTTGTGTAATAACCTAGAAAGACAATGGATCTTAGGGTGTAAAGGGGTGTAGATATTGATTCATAATATGAAAGTAGAATTTTATTACTAAGCCAATGACAGACGTCTGAGGTGATGGGGTTATCGCTGTTTTATTTTGAGAGAGATAAACAGAGAGAGAGAGAGAGAGAGAGAGAGAGAGAGAGAGATGGGGGAAGCGAGATAATTTTCTTTATATTTTTCTCTAATCTAAATCATGGCTGATATGTTTAATCAAATGCTGTATCTCTTCTTTATTACACTGTAGTAATGGATACGTTTATTTTTGAATCATGCGTATAAAAATCAGATATCTTTTATTTTTGTTTCGAAATTAAAATTACCCTCCCCCCTGGCTATGGGTTTTAATTTGTTTGGAAGGGAAGTTTGAAAGTTTGGAAGGGTAGAGTGAGTCAAAGAGACTTACACAAGTTAAATCATAATTTCTTCTAGTAAACACATAGAAGTATGATATTATGCCACAAGGGTACACATGAAATTGAATTTTCTTGTAGAGGAATGTTGACTTTTTAATTTTTTTTTCAAATATTTGAAAACGTAACATATTCCAACCGTGATGATTTGAGTATGATATATGTTTATAAGATGTCTATAGACAATAAACGAAAATAACTTATCTGCCTTCGCGATTTATTGCTTGAAAGGAATACAAGTGCAAGGACGCAAAAAGTTACTGTTTTATTATTTATAGAAACAAAATAACAGTAAACACTAGGGTTCAAAAGAATAAATGAATGGTGCGAGACAACAATCACAAAACATTATCTAGACTCTAACTCAGCAGCGTCGTCTAGACTGAGCGGTGTGGGTGCCATGCGATTATGTCAGAAAAACCGCTGTATTAGTCAGTTCGAGTCAACTTGCCTCCCCCCCCCAAAAAAAAAAAAAGCCAGAGAGAGGGAAAAATGAAATCTAATAATGAGATGTAGACATGATAGTAGATGAGGATGGGTCAAAATGATGTGATTACGCCGTTGAGTCATAAGCAATTAATGCCCAGGTCTCAGATACATTATACATGTATATATTTTTTGGGGGAAAAAGGGCTGCAGGCGTATCGCTCGACCGTGTCCCACTGTCTTCCCGTACCGACGGGCCTTCCGCCCGTGGTATGCTAAACTCCCCGTTTAATTCCCCCAAGCTCGCGCTGCTCACTTCTATTGACTGATTACTTGCTCACCCTCCCCCCCCCCCCCCCATGTCCAGGTCCATTAATGGTCAATACAGGTTGATAATATAGCAGGTCAGTACATGCTAACTTTACCTGGAGAAAGAGCCCATCCCAAAACAACAACAACAACAAACGCACCAACCAACCAACAAGCAAATTACAAACAAAACACAACAGAACACACATAGACAAACGTCATCAAAGTGAGCAATCAGAATTGTTTCTGAAATTCTCTGCAGCTTTAGCAGTGTGTTGTGTGCAACCAACCGACTCAAATGAATGAAAACACGACCGTATACTAGTATTTTGTGTTCAAGAGGTAAATGCACTGTAACAACATCAAAACTACAAGAAACTATTACTACTGCTACTACTACTACTACTCCCTTCTGCTACAACAACAACAACAACTACTACTACTACTACTACTACTACTACTACTACTACTACTACTACTACTACTACTACTACTACCACTACTACCACTACTACCACTACTACTACACTACTACTACTACTACTGAGTGTAAAGTAATGGCTGGATTAATCATACTGCACGTTTTCACCACATCGTTGTAATAAAAAGAGTGTCTATATAGACATTATCAATACACCGGGTTACTGGAATCAGGGCAGCACTTCGAATGCACTCGCCTCGATCCCTTGGGAGTATTCCAGACACACGAGCCCTTTGAAATGCGTACACCTGCTCAATCAAAGTGCAGCAATCTATGGGCAACTACCTGGTGCCCCTTTCGGGGAGGAGGTAACAGGCGAGTAGTACCCCGAGTAGAAATGAACATTCATTAGAAGTGCAAACCAACCGCACATGGTTTGAGGGCCACTGAGTTTGCGAACCTTGGACCCTCATACTCAAGATCATGCAGTGCGCAAACCACTAGACCTCGGCCCCTGCACGCTCTTTCCAGATCAGCAGCTGACTTGATTTGGCCATAGATTATAGCACATTTGTGGTAGGGTCCATGATTTGGCAACGTTTCTGATTGTCCGTTTCAGCCGCTAACTCCCAAAGATAGGTATTTGACACGTAGGTGTCACGTGATAAACAGACAGCCGTCACCCTCCTTCCCTTACACTCCCCCTTGTTTTTGACAGGCAAGGTACCCGGATGGCGTGCCCCTCCTGGGAGGAGGAGGGGTGAGGGGGGGGGGAGGGGGGAAGGGGGAGAATCGTTGACAACATACACAAAGGACGAGAGAAAAGGGTACATGCTCAAGCTTTGTTGTGCCCAGAGATGTAGGGGCCACCGGCGTATGTCTGGGGTGAGGTGAAGGAAACCAGTCATCAAGTCCCTGGGGAAGAGACAAGAGGGCTCATCACTTTAAGAAATAAGACTCCACCTTACCGACTGATCGAGGTAGTCCTAGACGATCTTTTATAGGGGTGGTATAAAATGCAATGATCGCTGGTCGCAGTTGGACTCATGCATTACTTTCTAGGTTAAGGAGTTGGATTAGGATTACGAATCTGGGTTTTAAAAGTTTAACTCAGACTTATAGTGTTGGCGGTAGGGTTATGGTTAATGTTAGAGTTGCGGTAATCAGTGATCTTACAGGCAGACGTACCTTGCAGAAATGGACAGACCTGGGCAATGCTTGGGAAGTTATGTATCGAGTGATAGTAGACTTTCAGGGCAAGTAGGATATACAGGAGATGTGTCACCAAGCCACAGTATCAAGCCACATCCAGAATTTATTACTTTCGTCGTTATATTACACGGTCCCATCAACTTTCATCAGAGAGTTGTATGAATACTTCCTCGTTAAACTACTGAATCGAATATCGAACGACACCAGATCAACTTATACTCTTACACAACTCCACATGCTAAGAAATGTGTAAAGATAGTTCTATAATGCATTTTGTCGATTTACAAAGGCGTAAACCCTTTACACACAATCTTGCAGTTCGCACCTATCAGAAATCCTCGCCCCATATGATATCATAATTATGTAGGTTAATAATCTTTAAAGCTGTCGATAATTGGAATACTCAAGCTGACTGTACCAGTCCTTACATCGTATTCTTGTATAGGACGTTTTACTCCAAGTATTATACTCTGACGTCATTCTGGCGGTTGCTTCTTATATTTTGTAGGCGTTGTAAACTTAGGTCAAAACACAGCCAGCGCTCCAGCCTTCTCACGTGTTGGGAATAATTGGTGTAGCTCAGAATATTCCGCGGGAAGCAGTTAAAAACGATAAGGAGAAACAGGCCTAGCGCAGTTGTTCACCGCGACATTAAAGCGAATTAAAAATAAAGCCAACCGGACATGGTCGCATGAGGCTGTGTTTACCAAAGAACACTTTTTTTTTTGTCTTTACACCCTCTTCTTTTCGAGATTGCGTGTAACATGTGACAGAAAATTGCAAAACATTTTCGGCATTTCGTGCAGAGCGCCAGTTTCTGTCATAGTCACGTCACTTCTCCTCCCAAAATATTGACCATAAGGGGGCAATTTGACACATTTAATCGGGTGTATTGAGCGTTTTGAAAATAGCGCCAAGTTTTTTTTCTCTTGTTTTGCCCTGTTACATTCAACATTTTCATCACTTCAATATAGGCAGGCAAGGGTATACTGACGTATCTCTGTTATGTCCCGCTTTGCCATGCTTATACGTAGGGTTTTATACAAATTACCCAAACATAACATACAGAGTATACATTCTCACTCGTTTTGGGTTCCCATACACACAAAAAGGGCACTTTCAATTCAATTCAATTCAATTCAATTCAATTCAATTCAATTCAATTCAATCATAGTTTATTTCCAATCAACGAAAATCAAAACATAGTACAAAGTATACATGTCATGAAATGATATTGTTCAAACATTTACAAAAGATTCATGTAGTATACGAGACAAATTATATAACAACACACACACATATATATATACGATAATTAGGAGGAACAATGCATAATCTTCGTGGGCGTGCGGAAAATAAATTCGATTATGGAAAATAGTGATCTGCTAAAGAGCAAAGCTTGTGAGACGTGGATCGCTAGATAAATAATGAGTAAACAATATATTATTCAAGGTTTTTTTTTATAGATAGATAGATGTAGATTGTAATTTATTTGAGAAGTAAGATGCTCCAGACTGAACAAGTGTGAATAAAGTAACTCTTTATCCCACGTTTACAATCAGGCGACAATCGAAGGAGGTCCATCTTAATGGCTGAGCTTCATGTTTTGTTTTCTGCCAAAAGGATGGAATAGGGTGAAAACTGGCTTTTAGATGCACATCATTTATAACTTGGCTATAAATGAGAGGGAAATCTGAAGGTCAACAAAATCGTACTTAAAATACGGAAGCTATTGTATTTCACTTTTGTAAGTTCCGGATGTCTTCACCAAACCGTGAGTAATGTTTGTTTTTAGTTTAGTTGTTTGGTTTATTCAAACGCGGGTTAGAATACTTGCACAAAGCTGTTTGCCTGTTTTTCAGCAAGTACGTATAGCATACAAAACCGATGATGACAATCGACATAAAATAATGCATTATACAATGTAACATCACAAAGAAAAAAAAAGATGAACAATTATCGATACGAAAACTAATATGAATTGCATATCAATTGTGGCAAAAATAGACACAAAAGCAGCAAATTGCAATACGTTCTTACAAATTTCGGGCTCCGAAAGGAATAAATCAAAGGCAACATCCTTTATAAACTCTTGTTTGCAACTATGTAGATTTGCAAACATGGAGGTGAAGAGGTAATATCATCAACTCACAGCTTTGTCTTTTGTATTGGCAGAGATAACACACACACACACACACACACACACACACACACACACACACACACACACACACACACACACACACACACACACACACACACACATATATATATATATATATATATATATATATATATATATATCAAAATCGTACTCATGGCCTATGACATAATTATAACCTTAATAAAACAACAAAATTTACGTTCTGAAATGTGGCGTGATTACAATGGTTCGTTATTCCGAAGGTTCATTTTTTTTGGTCGAAATTTTGTTATTCCAAATGTTCGTAATTCAAAAATTATAATAATAAGGTTCACTATTCCGAACGTTTGTTAATCCGAAAGTGAAATGAGTTTCGTAATTCTGAAGATTTTTTCGTACGCACTTTTTTTTTTTTCGGATTAATGAACCTTATTTCATTTTCGGATCATTGAACCTTCAGACAACAAAACCCTTTCATTTCCTGATCAACGAACTCTCGGAATAACAATTCTTCGGGATAGCGAACTTTGTTTCCTTTTTGGGTCAACGTACCATTGATTTGGAAGAGCGAACATCACCAATATGGAAGATAGACTGAACATAAAATCACTTGATATGAACACTGATGAAGATGCGACAGGCAAAAAGAAAGAAAGAAAAATTAATATACAAGGAAAATAGGTGCCAAGCTCAGTGCATTCAGAGGTGCAATTGGTCGAAAAAATATCACAAAAACACCGTCTGTTGTTGTTGTTTTTTTCTGGATTTGTGCAATTTGCCGGTATAAAAACTATGTATATATATATATATATATATATATATATATATATATATATTTCTTTTTTTTTTTTTTTTTTGGGGGGGGGGGGGGTGTTCTCCTCTGGTATTATTCATGACGTCCTGGCTTCGCCTATCGCTGATTGAGAACGTCAGACGGTGGGTTTTTATTATGGTAGTTCGCGATCAATGGCATGGGTGAATTACAGGTAATTGTCGTCCATACATCCCACGCGACTTGGGAGGAAGTGTGCTGGGAGGATTCACGCCCGTCATGAGTTCCTGAAACTTGGGATAAAGCGTAAATGTCGACAGAGACACGTCATCGAGAAGATGGGGGGGGGGGGGGGGGAGGAGGGGAGGGGGCAGTGAAGAGGGATACGGTGGTTGTCATCACTACCAGTGAATCGTGACAAGACAGTGATTAGAGACTAATGCTAGCTTGACATTCACGGGGATTTCGTAGCATTGATGTGGGTTCCGTCGCCAGTGCATGTACATTGTGTTGCCAATTTACCCTTTAGAACAGAATGATCATTCCGTCTGTTTTGATCATTTGGTGTCTATTCTCCAAAATAGTACATTAATGTTCGGGAAGAGGTAGATTTTGATTTTGTCTGTGCTTTATGGACCTGGACCTGACATGACTAATGTAAAATGTTAGACCACATTGAAGTATTGAAACTGAAATAATTATTGATGATTATTCGTATATTGCGAGGTCCGCAGACGACGCTAACTTGCAATTTTTATCATCGTTGGAGAGCGCGAGCCATCTGCCTCTATAGAACAAAGGCTGATTTTACACGACCGCCATGTCACTTTTGTCATATTTTCATCTGAAATTACATGCACTTTATTCGAGATGATGTCACTGTATGTGGAGGCGTCTAAAGCCAGATCGACGTCTGATCGCCTTTCAGTTCTCTGCTATTTCTTTTTAAGCGTTTTCACGGTAATGCGAAGAGTGAATCCCACATAATGATTAGACATGTTGATGTGGAGTGTGTTTCACTTGGGCTGCCGGGAATAATGAGCTGCCGCAAAGTAGGGCCTACTATGTCGAATGGTTATCAATACAAGAAAAAAAAATGACACTATTGACCCTACAAAGCGACCCAGTAAGCTTACTGTTTTGCTCTTTCCTCACATGAATCCAGTCATCTTTTAAAGCCAGTTATTGACCAAACGCACTATTTCCTTTGGAATGTCCGCATTACAATAGTCATGGCTTGACGATGCTGATGAATTTTGTCTGAACAAAATGAGTTACTACAGTGACTCTTAAGAGAGAAACCCTGCTTTTATTCATTTTCAGCCGGAAATGATACTCACGAGACGTTGATTGCCAAAATGTCCCAACGAGAGTGACAATGACCAAGTAGATGATATAGTAAACATGCTATAGATTTTGTGGTTTAAAAAGAAAATAGACGACAAAACCTGTCTGAGAATGACTTCTAAGAGACAAAGTTTTAGTCTATGCAGGTCTCGATGTCTCATGAGCCGGAACCTACCCCCTTCCCCACTCATGCTCTTCGCCTTCGCCCCTATGACTCACACTAGGAAGGACACTACACTAGCCCATCTCGGATCATGCAAGTCCATGTAAGATTTTAAAGGGATGGTATAGTATCTATTGAGGTGAGGATTCAGCTTTAAAGTTTTTGTGAGATACTTCATTTCATTTCATTTCATTTCCGAGAAATATGATATGACATTTGCATAATCTACAAAGAGTTAGTACAATGTGACTTTTACTCAGAAACCACTTTGTGAAATGTTAAAGAGCATGCAATTGTAAGAGGGATTAAAAGTTTACTTGATTACAATTTGGTTAGAAATGGCTGAGATATCCAGAAACAAAGTAAAGCAAAACAATCCTAATAAAAGGAAGGTGTCTCTTCCTGTTAATGTTAGGATAGCTTTGTTTTGATATCTCAACCATTTCAAAACCGATTTTCATCAAATAAACCTTGGATTCCTTTTAGAATTTTATGATCTTTCATATTTCATTAAAGGTGTCTCATTATCTAACAAAAAACAAAATCATCATCAAAAAATGTTGGAAACTTAAAACCCCATCTCAAACGAAACTGTACCCTCCCTTTAAAGCCCAATTCCTCACCATCTTCAGGTGCGGATTTTTTTTTTTTTTTTTTTTGGGGGGGGGGGGAGTTAAGAGAAATCAGGTGAATAGAATGGTAGTATTTCACTAAAATCGCCTTTAAGAATATAACAACATGTGAAATTTGAACAATTCCCATTGTTTTTCAAATATCAGCAGCGTTGCGTTAGCCGCATCTACAGAATGTACATTGAGAGACGTGATTACATCAGAATCTCATCAGTCTCTCATTGAATTGTACTTCATTTTTATTTCTTTTATAAGATGCATAAAATCAGTGAGATTCTATGCATCATTCGCACCAAATTCGTGATTTCTTGTAACGACCAAGCCACGAAATAACTCGTAGGGGGAAAAATTGCCATTTCCTTATTCATTGACCATTGTCGGCTTACATGGGTTGGTCATGTTGGTGCAGTTTTGCAAAGCACTTTGACAAACCGATAATCCTAAGTGACAGTTAGTTATTTCAAAGGTTCGTTATTCCGACAGTTTGTAAATCTACAAATAAAATATGGTTCGTTTTTCCGAAGGTTCGTTGATCCGGAAACGAAATAAAGTCTGTTATTCCGAAGTTTGGTTAATACGGTCCTTTTTATTTTTGCATTAACTAACCTTATTTCGTTTTCAGATTAACAAACCTTCGAAATGACGGACCTTGAAAGGCCACAAAATGACCGGATTAACGAACCTCTTTCCATTTTCGGATTGACGAACATCTGTAAAGGGACTGTGCGTGTTTCGAAATAACAAATCTCCGGAATAACGAACCTTATTTCATTTTCGGATTAACGAACCTTTGGAATGACGAACATCACACACTAATCATCATGATGATAATGATGATGATAGTAACACTGATTATGGCATTTCGGAAAGGACAAGAGTTACTCAACCTATTCTGCAAATTTCAAATCTCGTTCAATGGCGTTTTAATATTCTTTGGACTATTCTGTATGTTCCCTTCCCCGCTATCAATCATCTATTATCGTATTTTGGCAACATTAATGATGAAAGAAAACATGAGTTGATTGAAAGCTACACAATAATTTCTGCCTTTGAGGTACAAAACATTCAGAATGAGAAAAGAAAACAACAATTTTAACAAAAACCATCAGAGTAAGAGCGAGGGCGCACATGACGATGACGAAACAATGGTGACAATGACTGCCAATCGTCTGTAAGGTCACGTGGCTTGAGATGAACTACCAGCTGCCGAGTAACGCCTCGTTCCTACCAGTTCCTCAACAGCAAGTACCTGGTAAACGTGTCGGAGCAGTCGACTGGCCCAAGCAAATGTTATGCTGCCACCGACATGTTATACATGTTATTTTGCGGTTTGTACCCTGGATGGGCTTTACGTCATAAGGGGGCCATTCGTGTGTGTGTGTGTGTGTGTGTGTGTGTGTGTGTGTGTGTGTGTGTGCGTGCGTGTGTGTGTGTGTGTGTAAAAGTCATTCACTATTAAACATGCAAGCGAAAGACATGCAATCTCATCGAGTAATAAAATAAACGGAGGAGAAGCAGAATGATGTAAACGCAGTCCAGACATTTTGCAGACAGTTTAAGAACCTTTGTTCAATTTTCAAAGGCGCCTCAATCGGAATGGTCCTAATTTGAGCGGTAATTATTATCATGGTGTGAATGAAGCAAGCTCATCGCAGACATATTCACGTCCCTCATACCCGCTCAATAATGATTCTTTAAATTCTATTTCGTCATCCTGCAGTCATTAATGTCTGTCAGTGAAATAAATCACCCACTTTATGGGAACTGAGTCATTCAGATTAAGATACGGTGAATCTCTTGATACTACGATATATTATTATGAATATTAAAGGCATTTAAAAGTAGGAGTTCACACGTGCAACACGCCAAGCCCAGCGGAGGATGACATTACAGAAATCATGAAAACCGTCAGGGTTTCCTCACAACTCCCTATGGGGCTTGCGCAGCGGCTTGCGCTTCAGCATCTGCATGCTGCTTGTCACTTCCCGATGAAAGCACATTGTTAAACGGTGACTTCGCAATAAAAATGGCCGAAGGAAAGATAATGTTGTACGTAATATTGAAGTGTACATTCTGCCGCACGTGGTATCACTTAGATGTGCGCATCCATCCTCTTAAGCCGACGTATTGTCTCATTTGGGAGAAGGTGGGGGGGGGGGGGGCGGGGAGGGGGTGGCTGGGAAGGAGGGGAAAGGGCGGATTTGTGCTTTTGGGAGGGTGGCCAGGAAAATGTATGTGAGAACGCCAAATGAGCACCATGTTGGAACGCATCGCGAGAGAGCCTTCTGACAATTTCTTTGCGGAAAAGGGATGGGATGACATAAAATGGAATTTCCACTTGATTTCATGCGTGTGGCGTAATTAGGATCAGAAGAGGATGAGTCAAATCCGATATAACTTCAATTGTCTTCCTATTTTGTATCTTCCTACAATATTTCAGTCGACTGGGCACGGTGACGCGAACTGTGAGTGAGTGGTGAAGGTGGTCATTTCAAGTTCTGAATTGTTCTATCTTCCGATGAAAATGGATTTCCTCTATTAATGATGATAGTAGGAGCATCGTTGAGTATTATGTAATGACTATCATACAGACATACACATTTTATTCCTTGCTACCTGTGTATCATTTCTTATAATGCATGCCATATGTGTGTATTTTTGTACATTCTGTTGAGAAAAAAAAATAAGTGAAATGGCATTTCACTGAATTAGTAGTGGACAAGACCCCGAACCTTCTGCAAACTGTGTTCTTGGGTTCAAATTCTGGAACCCAAATTCTGCAACCATTATTACCCGGTAGCTTCCTGATTATAGAATTTCTTTATCAAATAATATTCATATTTACCCATTAGTTAATGAATCGATTTTCTAACAATCTCTGGATTGAATATCTCTCTTTAAACAGCTGAATATTTGCTTATTTATTCCTTTATGTATCTACCTCCTTATCAATTTATCCATCTTTTATTACATTTTTTTCTTTTTCTGTAAATTCTCCTCTGATGTGTAAAACAGACACTGGAGAGTGTTTCGAGCTGATAATGACGATGGGGCTTTTGGACTAATCAGTACTTATTAGTGTGGGATGAAAAGGTTGCGCATGATAAATCATACTCTGCATATCATATCACAGCGGTTCAGAACCGAAAGGTCGTTAACTACCATTTCATACTGTTCAATGGAGTTACACTGGTGTGCTCCTCAATTGATCGTGATCTCCATCTATTTTTTAAGGACTACTAAGTTATAGGGCATCTTGGAGTGCTTGTAAATAATATAGACGGAGTCTTGATGTGTCTTCCTTTGTGTTTCATTTGTTGGTGTTGTTTTTTTTAATGAGAACATATTCATGAAGTTTATTCATATCTATTCACTGATAATGGCGCAATAATTTCAAGTGGACTCATCATCTGCACTTTTCTTGTTTTGTTTGTAGGAGCGTAGAGTGGAGATGATTTTCAACGAGGCATAATTTTTGCAAATAACCTCTCTTGACCATCGTCGTAAATGTATGTTGATATTATACAAACACAATAACAATACAAACCATAGAGACTAAAAGAGTTTATGCTTTTAAACAAACACACAGACCGCGCATACTCCTTATATAAAACCTTAATATAAAAAAGAAAGAAGGAGATACGCTTTTGCTACATTGGAGCTAATGGAGCAGGATCCTCGTTGTAAAAGGGGAATGCTACACAAATAATACAAGTATATAAGTGGATTGAGTGAATGCAGCAACATAAAGATTTAGTGAGGATTATTTTCATAAAAAAACCCAACTTGTTTTCTTTTTTTTTTTAGCATAAAGAAAGAGCACTTGCTCCACCTCCTTTAGCAAGCGGGGGAATTATTACCTTGAACTTTATGTCAGTATGTGTACTTTTTCATTAAAAAAATGAAATGTTTTAGAATTCTCTTTCATTGTTTCCACATCGTTGTCCTGCAGTGACGTCACCGAAACTTTGGACGGACAGTCCGATTTTCCTAAGACTTCACGAAAGTGCTCTACTATAAAAATTATTGTCATGTATTGAATATCACCTCACTTTGATAATTTAGATAGAAATCCGAAAATACGAGAGTTCAAGGGGATGCTCAATCTCCACTATGCAGCTAACATTTATCATTTATGCTCTCAGCTTGCATGTTTATACTCCTTTTTGATATTACGCTTGAGTAACTTTTCTCAGCACAAAAATCTTCATCGGGTTTATGCCCCTCGAACTTCATCTTCATCATCAAATGCGACCAGAGGGGATCGGATGTGGGAAGCGTTTCGTTCAATCCAGGGTTACAATGGTCATTCACCCCCCTCCCCCCTTACCCCTTTCCTATCCTTACCCACCGATCCTGCTGTATCCCCTTTCTCCCCCGTCATGATCTAATACTTATCCAGGAACATGCGGTTGATTTCCCCTCTCGTGACCTCTTCACCCTTTTTTTTTTCTCTCCCCCTCCCCCACACACCTCCTAATAACTATCAATATGCGTAGACATGGATATCTTTCCCCTTCTTTATGATCCATCAGTTTTAAAACAGTTTGACACGAATTGCACGATGCGTAAGACGCGTTCCGTTCATTATCTGCCCCAAATAAACGTTTCGACGCCAGACCAGCCATGTTACGTGGTTTTGAACGAGAATGACGAGACGCCGCGTGCGAGCGCATGTTGCCCAACTCTGCTTCGGTTTCTCAACTATTGAACATTGGGAAGAAGAATGGTGTCTAATCGCAAGAATAGTATGAAGAGTTTTTCCCGAAAAAATAAATAAAGTACTAGTAACTCCATTCTGGTCAATGTGAAATAATTATTTGCGATAGATTCTACTAATGAACTAAGAAAATCTTAATGACTATAGTTTTTTTTTTAAAGTCATATCAAAAACATTCCCAGTTATGCAACAAGTGTGGTATCATTATGAGAGATTTCATTTTTACTTTCTGATGATGGATTTATGAATGCTTTTAGATATTCGAAAAATGGCGCTTGTGATGTTTTGCGATCAATATTTTCGTAATACAGCTTTGCATGGTTAAATTCATTATTAGTTAAATGGAATATATACACATAGAATGGCCGCATCAAGTATCTTAGCCAGCTATGATGTCCCAGAAAAGTTGTGAGACGAAAGATTTAAGGAAATTAGGCACGAATGTTTGGCATACTTTTGCTGACGTTAACGGAGTTGTTGACAAGGACGTACAAACAAACCAAGAGTTTTCCTATTTCCATGATTACCATCATTATCTTGTATATGAGAATTGCTAAACACACTTTTTATTGACAAAAGTGAATTACAAACATTTGGGAACAGAAGATACGGAGTCATCCCACTAGACCGACAACCAGGAGTCATACAGGCCATGAGTTCGACACTAGGTAAAACAGCCCACGAGTTCGACAGATACAACACGGGGTTTAATGTGTCGGTCTCGAGGGCCTTGTTAGCCTTGTGTCAAACTAATGGGTTGTATGACTCGTGAGGTGTATTACTCGTGACGTGCACCCCAATAGATTATACAACCTAAGGGCGGGGTTGCCTTGCTCATCATCTCCAACAACAGCAACAACAGCAACAACAACAACAACAACAGCAACAACAACAACAACAACAACAGCAGCAACAGCAACAACATCGAGGACGACGACGACGACAGCAACAACAACAACAACCAACAGCAACACCAACAACTACTTATTGCGAAAACTGTTTCATTTTGAATAAGAATGACAATTTTATTACCATTTTGGAGTTCCTTGTACAATCACCTTTAACGCACGGTGTCTATGAGATATAAAGCACATGACTGCGTGTCACCTGACTTTATGCTACATACGCTGACCTGGTATTCAGGTTTTACCTCTTTAGTACCTTGGCCTTTACCGGGGACCTTCCCTAGGGACATGACTCATATCTTAGGTAACAAAATTGTTCTTTAACATTGCAGCACAATGGTACTCCGAATCATTCTCTCATATTGTATATGTGTAAGCGAATGAAATCACATTTTTCATCACAAAACAAACAAACAAACAAACAGACCACAAACGTTTATTAACTCACACATGATAATCACTTCTGTCTTTAAAAGGCAAACATTGACACCTAGATTCTTTTTTAATGTAATAGATATAAATAGATAAGGTAAAGAATATAATATATAGATATAAAAAAGTACATTGTTTGAAAATCAAATTTGCCAACAAACTTTTTGAACCTACACATGCCCCGTGATCGAGAAGTTTCAAGTGTGCCATGGACGATTTCTAGACTTTAATTCACTCTTATTCCCCTATATTATAGTTTTTGCAAGTAGAGGTGGCATTATTGGAGATTATAGAACGACAGTGATGAGATCTTTCGCGCCAATATGATCGCCTGTCCTGCTTTACCTCCAAAAGCGCCAGCACTGTTATTGTAGTTATATGGGGCGCCACCTCCCTCCTTGAAGACTCGATGGGGAATTCATTCGCTGGCCAACGGGGTACATTCGAAGATCATGAATAGCACCGTCATGTACATCGAAGTGTACACTCATCGGGAACGGTCGGCTCCCATCGAGATTCTTCGGCTTTGTGTGTAGGCCTAAGTTTACTACAGAGATATTAGCGCTAGAGCTGTACACAATTCGCTACGGGGATTCTCGAATATATCCGAACCGGGCCAGCCTGTCCACTCCGTGGTATTTCCAGGGACTTTAATGTGAATTAGATCTCCGTAAAGTCTGACACTAGGTCGACTGTGATGAGACGAGAACTATGAAATTATTTTCAGATCCAGAGTACAAGTTAAATCGAACATAAACTAAAACAACTGGTTACTGTTTTTTTTATTAGATATTTTTAAGTCAAACAGTGATTTTTGCGTATGCAAACTACGTGAGGTAATGATGATGATGTTGTTGTTGTTGTTGTTTTAAAGAATTAAGAACAGAGAAAAAAATGGACCCTAATTTTGTTTAATAGGGTTCCTTTTTTACTTTCTCTTCTTTCCTTAAAACAACAACAACAACATAATGATTTCA
The DNA here is from genome assembly GCF_040938485.1 of Diadema antillarum. Taxonomy (NCBI): domain Eukaryota; kingdom Metazoa; phylum Echinodermata; class Echinoidea; order Diadematoida; family Diadematidae; genus Diadema; species Diadema antillarum. The sequence continues at coordinate 693,677 of NW_027270966.1, forward strand.
TCACACCACGTCTTAAATTTCCATGTCATTCCTATTAACTTGTAACTTGTGGCTGCCTTTTGTGGAATTTCGCCTCTTTTCGTGGTTACTTTTACCCTGATGAGTGACGTCCTGGGTTGAGGCTAGGGTGTCCTTCTCTCGTTTACTTTTGTGATACAAGCGACTCACGGAGAGAGAGAGAAAAAAAAACAAAAACATGGAGAAAGTGATGCTAATAACGAAAATGAGAGGTAGGATTGCCGTATAATCGTCACGGTTTCCCAGCTCATTTTTCATTTCAGCTTGCTCGAACGATACGAGGCAAACAGAGGCAGAAGTAGGCGAAGAAGAGGAAGAAGGAGAAGGAAAAAGAAGAAGAAGAAGAAGAAGAAGAAGAAGAAGAAGAAGAAGAAGAAGAAAACGAAGGATAAGAGGAGCTCTAGGAGAAGGATTGAAAGGAGAAGGATCAGCAAATGAGAAAATTTCAGGCGATGTATAAGTTAGGTAGGAGAAGAATCGGAGAGAGTTAGGATTAGAAGAAAAAGAGCAAAATCTAAAAAGCTGCAAAATAAGTGTACTGCAACAAGGAGCGACAAAGTAGAAGAAGCGGTCGGAGAGGGTAAAGAAAGAGAAAGTAGAAGAGAAAGGAAAACAGAATAATGATAAGAAGAAAGTGAAGAAAAAAATACTATCAGCCAAAGGAAGGAAGGGGAGAAGAAGAATGATAGAAATAACAAAACAAAATAAAAAACGAGAAGGACTATAGTTTTCATTCAAAGTTTGACCACAACGTACTTCAATTTGAACACGTCTCTCAGTTGCAGAAAATAATGTTATGCTGTTCATCACTTATCCTATTTTGTGCTCGCTTTGTGGTTATAGAAATCATGACGACTGAAATAGCCAAACCACAATATGCATATTACCATGTTAATTTATCACTGCTTGAAGTAGGGAGGGGGGGGGGGGGGAGGTTGTATAATTCATGCTTCATCCTCTTTCCATACACTTTCTCTTTGGTTTCCTTGCTCGTGTCGTTGTCTATAACGCCTGTAAAGCATGCTTGTCTGATTCGACGGATAGAATTATATCAACTTGTCATCACTAGGAGTGATTTATACCTTTAAAGCACATATCTTATTAATCTATGTCATGTCTAATATGCCTCTAAAATGTCTCTATATGTCATACGCAATTTGCATTAAAACATTATCGAAGACTCTATCTTTCTGAAATTGTTGTTTTACGTTGATACTTTTCAAACAATATTTCAGTAATGCATTTTCAAAATTGATTAGGTCCTGTTCGCTAATTTTTATAGGTCTGAATAATAATAATAATAATTATGGTGATGATGATGATGATGATGTTGGTAATAATAATGATAATAATAATAACAATATTAATAATAACAACAACACTGACAACAATAACAAAGCAAAAACAATACAGACACGTACGAATATTTGAAAAACCTAATAATGATAACTGAAGGGTCGGGCCCTCCGTCGTGTTGCGGATATAACTCAAAGCGTGGCAGCTGCTTTGACCCCCGGAGGACACAGCGCGAACTCCGCCAGGCGTTAAGAGGGGACCTCTCCCAGGGGGCCAGCTGTGGAGGGGAGGGGAGGGGGTTCGTTTCCGTCGCTGTCACGGTCATGGACTCGGATATCCCTGGGATTAGACTACAGGGGCGACACTTCACAAAATCCAGCACAAGAACACTCGTTTGACAATTCCTATAACAATCCTGGAATCTTATACGCAAGATTTGAATTGATGGCGAACGTGAGACAATTGTGTAAATGACCAGAATGACGGGGTCTTTCTCGCGGCATCGACTGTCAAGATTGTTTCGAATAGTTCCTCTTCAAAATTGAATCAGCTTGTAAGCTCTATGTTTTTGAACATCATGCGCTTGTCACTTTTATCGATGGATAACAAACCGAAGATCCTTCGATTGCTGCCTGTCGATCATGATTGCTATTGACTGCTTTCAAAGTAATAGAGGGGAAGCACGTTAGTTATGTGGAATTGGCGCATTATAAGTACCCTGTATTATTATTATGATTATCAAAAGAAGAGGAAGAAGATATAGTGTAACGGTGACAGAAAGAAGAATGGCCTCAGGGTGTTTAAGAAGTTTGAACTAACGGAATCCCTATTGTACTGCAAAGAATACTTTAATCAAGAGTGCTAATCAAATTACTTACAGTGTCGAGCAATAGAGCAGTAACGGCCCAAACAAACGTCAACAAAAGTGTACAAGCCGACATTGACTATTAGCACGGATAAACGACAAAAAATGTCACGATTTTGTGGTTTGGGGATATAGATAAAATAATGTAGTATGATATGTTCTATTTCTTCATTCGGCATTATACTCCCTGAATTTATTAAAGGGTTCAAGTACATCACGAAACTATGCTTTACCTTTTATTTCCGTTGACATTCAGTCAACCCACAGGCAGAGCTATTAGTAGTCGGGGTGAGGGTGGGATGGGGACTGATTTGCATGTTTGTATTAAACAGACAACAATGTTACCTCCCACCCCTCCCCTATAGACTTAAACCATAGCTGTCGATGAATGGCTGTTGTCACCAGTTTACTAGCTACCTTTCAAGATGGATGTTTTAGCCTTCGACGCTACCGATTGAACTTGCGTGGACTATTCTCAGCCGGGGGAAAATTGAAGACTTCTGCCCAGAGTCAACCGATACCCCAGATCAGCCGGGGAGATATACGACGAGGGGCTTATCAATGGTGTCCATGTCAGTTCATCGGCATCCCCGCCCACTCGCCGGCAATGAGACTGCGTTTAAACCGTGAACGAGGTGTCAATGGGAGCTATCATCGTCGCCATCCTGATCGTTACCATCATCGTCATCATCATCATCATCAACATCAACATCATAATCATCATAATCATCAACAGCGACAACATCGTCGCTTTCATCTTCGTCTTCATGCTTCATCTTCGCCGTGATCATCCTGATGAGCTCAACCTGTCTAGGACAGGTTGAGTATAGCGTTTTAAAAAGACATGCATTCTTTTTAAATACCTTATTTTCCGGTTTGTTGTAATGCTTTAAAACTCGGAAATCGGTATAAATATTGTGACGTCACAGCCATCTCCTTCGTTATCATGAACATCTTTCCGGTTGTTTTAAAATCACTGTGATTAGAGAGCATTAAAGTCTAATGGACAATGCTCTGGACTTTAAAACAGTTACGTCCCGAGTTCGAAGACTGACTGCTGCTTACATATGAAACACGCCTTGGATGAGATTGATATGCTATTAAAGTATAGATACTATAGTACCTCCTTTTGTCCATTTCATTTATTCACTTTTATTTTCATTTTCAAACATATAACGCTGGCTATGAAACTAATAGTGCATTTCATTAGAGATACATTTTGTTTCCTAGGAGACTAGAAATGAAAATGAACGGCTGTTAAAAAAGCGAACTTCTGTGATGCACCCCCTCAACTACAGTACATTGATACATAATAATACAACAGACATAGGCCCTATACATTAGACAATATAGAATAGGGCCTATACTTATCATCATATCAATGGTATACAACTTGTAAAACTATAACTTTTCACTTGGTTGTACCTACTCGGTTCATCTTCTCCTAGGTGTGTGAATGGGTACCTGGCAAAGCTGAGGTGATTATAATGTCATGGCCCTCTGGAAGACCAGGGCTAAAACACCCGAAGAGGGCTACCCTGGGCAAAAGCAAATCGCAGACTTCTCACATTCAAATAAAAACTGATCGGCATCGTCTCTATCCCACTCGTCTTTCAGCGTGGATTATGGCCGTTACGCATGGAACACGGAAATCGTGCACGTGCCCAAGATTAAATGTTGCAGCCGTAAAGCTCTAACATTAAAGCACGAACCTGCTGATCATTTCGTCACCGTAAATTTAAAGTCGAAATTCACACCATGCTCGGGATGGCTATCATAAAAGTAGAGTGAAAGCAACCGAACAGAATTGTAACAGTTGCCTCAAAATCGCACCTCGAACAAAACTTTCGATACGTAAGTTTCGCTGGCTTTCACCGTATGAGGATACTAATAGTAAGCACAGGTATGCAGGTTAGAAGAGATTGTCATGACATTGTAACATTATTCTCCTCATAATTCTCTATTATGCAAACAAAATATAACAGTAATATCATTAAGTTAGATACAACCCTAAACATGTACGACAACATCACTGATTACAAGGACCAACTAAAGAGCAGCCACTAGATATTTTGATATTTATTCATTTGATAAAATATCAAATTGTGCAGGTAAGAAGAGATGGTCATGACGTCACAATTCTCCTCATACTTCTCTATTATGCAAAACAAAAAATATCACAGTAATATCATTAAGTTAGATACAACCCTAAACATGTACGACAACAACACTGATTAGAAAGACCAACTGAAGAGCAGCCACTGGCTAAAGCAGGTTCCGTGTTTAAATGAACATAACCATGATAACTGAAACTGAAACTAAGGATTTTTATTTTTCATTTTCCTTGTTTGATTTCAAGTCCAGCGAAAGAATGAGTTTAGTGAAGATACAGAGTGTGTAGGTCAATGGAAGCCTTCTCCGGCAATTACATCATTAACCTACATTATCAAAGTCTGTGTATTGTGTGGCTGCAAATGATATAACTGTTTTTAAATGTGTGAAATCTGACCAATTCAAAACTGTATAAATGCATTGATTGACTTAGAGCATGCTTTTATTAATCCTCTCACACGTTGCGTATTTGAATCTTCTCTAATATACTACTGCCATTTTGAACAGGACGTGCTTGTACACTTGTACAAGTTACAAACCTCGTAACACTGGCTCTACCGATGATATACACGGTATACATCATACATCCCTTTGGCGTCACATTACGGTGAGGACACTCTTTAAACTATAGTAAAGACAAACTCGTATATGTTTTTGCAAAATCTTTTCATCGTTGAGGTTCATCTGTTGCATTCGTTGCCCTGCGTCAGTCTTTTCATAATTTCATTCTTCATATTCCACTTGTTTGTTCTGCGGCAGGTTGCTGCTGCAAGTGATGGTGATGATAGTGGCGATGATGATGATGATGATGATGTTGATGATGATGATGAAACAGCATTTATGTAACGCCATTTATCTGTGGAAATATTCACGTATATGCCACACATCATTCACAAAGTTGCTGGACTCAATCGGTCTTCAGTTCAGATTTGAAGGTATTGAGGTTGATATAATTCTGGAGCGGGACTGGTAGAGAGTTCCACAGACGTGGCGCAACAGAAGAGACAACACTATCCTCATAGATTTTTAAGCTGGTGTTGGGCACATGCTGAGCAAATTGCTGAGATTTTTATTATAATTATATTACTTGGAATTCCATTTTTTTTTGCCCATTTATAGTAAAACGATGTTTACATTTTAGTAGCTTTTAGTCAATTGTTTGAACCCTTTACAGCTGTTTTTTTAAAAGATACTTTTTCTTGATTTCTGTTTGGATGTCTAGTGTTAAGAGCATAATACCCTCGTCTATCAAGACGCCACTGCTGTCAAAACTAGCTTACCCCAGTGGAAATGAAACTACTGGAATAGACCGGGCTTATTTGAGTACTTTCCCTCTTAGTGACTATTTAAAGCGTCGCCTCCATTACAGAATGTGTCTATAAATATCCTATCTGCACCGAAGGGTTGGAGCATCAAACTTTTCTCATTTCTGATTTCAATTTCCAGGATGAATTTTTTCGAATAATAAAATCCCTGCCCCCAGGGGTTAGACAGCTCGGCTGACGTCACAGGGAGAGGGTTTAGTAGCCACCTTTCCTGAAGATGACGAAAAAAAAGGGAGAAAGAATACAGAGAGAGAGAGAGAGAGAGAGAGAGAGAGAGAGAGGGAGAGAGGGAGAGAGGGAGAGAGAGGAGAGACCTGGGAGTCAAGTTTTTGTCTCTTTCATTTTTATGATTATGATTTTAATTGTTCCGCAGAGATTTCGCGCTTGACGTATTTCCAGCTCCGCTGTTGAAGGGACACGCGTCTCGCCACGATGTGACCACCCTCGGAGTCTCGGAACTAGCCGGGCCATCAGGGGCCTGCCGTCCATCGCTTGTCCCCTGATCGACTGGAAGATTCCACCGAAATTCAAGTTTAGATTATGATAGAATAAAGGAATCAAAATATTCCATTGATCGACTGCACAAACGGGCGACGCCGTTTTTTCAGATTTACCGTGCGATAACTCTCCTTGCGTTTGCAACGGATATTCATATCGTTCAAGGTTGGTCGTGTTCGTAACTCGTTATTGTAGATGGTGTCGATTTCCTCGTATCAAGGCACATCGAATCTAAAGATGCAATCTTTCAGACCCAGGCATCTACATTCCTCGGCCATAGGATCATCATGACACTGTTCGTATTCGGGCTTGAGGTTTACAAAGGGCATGGACATGCAGGTTGATCGAATAACAATAATAATAATGATAAGCAGAATAATAATGATAAGAAAAAACATAAAAACAGAGGAGCGGGGCTAAAAGGCTCCCAGAAATGAATTTCTTATTGTTGATTTCATTTCTCTTTGATTAATGGGTGTAAAGAATAACAAATCGTTAAGAGCGACAGGTGTATTCATGTTTGTTGATGAGTCATGGTTCTTCAAAGCAAAATGTTTTTGTCGTTGTCTAAGTGTTGGGATTGTGGAATGTGTCGGTGATGGCTAATAAAGCGGGACATGGAATACGTTCTCTCTGCAACAGGTTTTTTAAACAGACAAAAATCAATGTACTCATAAAAGATTATCATAATCATCATGAAGTTATATTATAATGCTATTTCTTAATCACATGATGATTAACTAAATCATTTTTTTCATTTATTTACTTATCTATCTATTTACCTATTTATGTATTCATATTCACTCATTCATTCATTTATTAATTTAATCGGTTATTCAGTCATTCATTTATAGATTTCATTTCAGATGTTTGCTACTCATTTCGGAATTTTGAGGAAGACCTTTGAAGATACGCCGAGGGCACAACCGTAATTAATGTCAAAAGAATTAAATACTTTTGATGATAAAACCTAAAAATAAGATATCAACTTATGAATTCAAATTCATGGTGACTGAAACGAAGTTATTTCCTCTGTTTGACCCTGCCATTTTCTGTTTATTGGTGTGGCTTTCTTCTGGAGGGGAAAGGGCTATTCTTTGGCCAAGGAGGAGGGGAAAACCAAAAGCCAATAAAACAACGCTCGAATGAATTCTCATATTCAGATTAAAGAACGAGAAAAATGGGACGCATTGCTATCAAGTGGAAAATTCTGTCCGTGGACGGGATTTCAAGGTTAGCTTATGGTAGATTAACGTCAGGATATCTGAAATTAAACACCAATAAAAGGTTTTAAAAAGCGACATGATATGCAGAGCTAAGAAATCTGATGATACGAGAAGAATGAAAAGATGTTTTATTAGAGAAGGGGAGACCAAAAAAAGAAAGAAAAGAAAAGAGGGAGTGGGGAGAGGTTACGTGTCAACGACTCAAGAAACAGGTTTTTATTGCTCGTTTTTCATGCGTTAATTGCTCTGTGTATCTCGAACATACAACGTGGTACTGGACATTAATATTCACCATTATACTGTACTCTTTTAGTTGTTTGCGCGACATGCTGTATAACGTGCTATCGCGGTTATCTACATCGTTAAAGAAAGCATATAATAAGACGCAAGATCATGTGAGTTTTCTGAACAGCTGAAATCTAGGAGCAATGTATTGACTTACTAATCTTTGTATACATTACACACGGCGGCTTGTAATGTTTCATGTACCCAGGAAGAAGCAGTCGTTTAAAGGTGTGATTTATTAAATTCCTAATTCCACAGGACACATTTACAAAATGATAGAAACAGGCTTTTTTTTCGAAACATATAAAAAAGAGGCATCTTTTAAATCATTGTAATTATCATATCATTAGAGTTATTGACCTGTTTATGAATGCATCATTGAAAAGGTATATTTCAAAATATAAAGAAAAAGTTAGGAGACAGTTGCAAAACAGTTACATTATTTCCTACCGCTATAGAATTACGTTATTATTTTGTTTAATTTTTGTAAGTTTTACCCCAATTTACGTCATGAATCATGCATGGACTCTTCTAGAGTGTAAAGAAATCGAAACCATGACTTACAGGAATAATAATTTGGCGGAATACATTAACATGCGGGAGCATAATTTTCCATTTTAACACCGAAATAAATGGGGCTTTTAAAAGTAGTCTTGTCATCACATTTGTAGGCAAAAGGCATGACTAAAATATTGAGTAAAACATGCAATCGGAGGCATGACTGAAGCCAGGGCCAACATTTGCGCTGTTAAGCATTTCTTTAAAACGTTTAAATCGTTGTAAATCACTTCTTAGCAGAGATTTACGTAATCATTTCCAGTTGGTTTCCCCATCCCACCTGCCAAACTATCTGTTTCTGTCGTGCCAAAGCAAAGTTAAACACACACGTACCACGATTAAAAATAATCATCGCCATGTACATGACGTAAATGCCAATAAAGATATTTGGATAATTACCAAAGATTCTAATGTTTACAATGAAAATTAGTGGGCATGTCGTGCTCAGTACAATGGAGGCACCTGCAGAAGATACAAGGGTATTGCTGATTATGTCTTGTAATCATTATCATCTGCTTTGTTAATAGTATCGGGGCTGCATTTCATTTGTTGCTAGGGCTTATTATACCTTGCACGTCAGAACAAACGCAGTGATAGGCCTATGCTTGTGTTTTCTGCAACAATGAATGTAACGTTGAGGTGAAAAATCAGGCAAGGAAATTCCCAGGCAAGAGGCAGAAACCTCGACAAAGGGAATGCTCCCTGCGGATCGATAGAGATCGCAGATACCTCCGTTGTTGTCAAGCCGAGTATCCTAAAAAGGTTCCTAGACTTTTATCAAGAGTGTGTTTGTTAGCATGAATATTGTGCTGTTGTGTGTGAGCGTCACCATTCGTATAGGCTTGTCAATAAACATTGAATATCTCTGCACTAACCAACCAGCTTGTTTTCCTTTCTCTCTTTTTTTTTCTCTGAAGTTGACACTAACCATAAAAATCTCGTGATATCCATGACACAATGTCTTAACATCTCTACTACTATTCAGAAATAAAACATGAACTATTTGGTCAGGGTCAATCCCTTGTTTTTATTATTGTTTTCCTTTGTACCAACAAGAGTGTCAGCCAACAGATTTTCCTTAGACGAATGGATGAATGAATAGCTGACAGCATTGTACACTCGAAGATGCAAGAACATACCCGTAGTTTTTTTTTTCTCTCTCTCAACGTACACGCAAATAAAATCTGGGACTTAAAAGTGAGCAAGTGACGACGGGTTTAACATGTTTAAGAAAGAAAGCTTTGCCTCCTGTGGATCCTTGTGAAGTCTAACAGAGCCCCAGAAAAGATTGACGCATCTTTCTTACTTTGCCAGAAGTCTGCACGCGTGGATGAAAGTGGTTTGTTGCAGAAGCAGGTATTACCGAATTAAGATGCGGCGATTTCGGGGAAGCCCCGCTAAATCGAGGGTATCTGTGTTGTCTCACACTGGGCAATGGCAGGAAGATGAGTGCAGATGAAGAGATAAAGCCAGACATGACTGATTATTATAAGGGATAGGTGGTCTATTTCTGTGGCTGACGTCCGCAAGATAGTTGCATCCTATCGACCTGAAGAAGAAGAAGTTAAACAAGAAGGAGTAGGAGATAAAGGAGAAGAAGAAGAGAAGGGAAAACTAGAAAGTAATAGTAATAGTAATAGTAAGAGTAAGAGTAATAGTAAGAGTAATAGTAATAGTAATAGCAATAGTAATAGTAATAGTAATAGAAATAGTAATAGCAATAGTAATAGGAATAGGAATAGTAACAGGAATAGTAATAATAATAGTAATAGTAATAGTAATAGTAGTAGTAATAGTAATAGTAATAGTAATAGTAAAAGTAATAGTAATAGTAATAGTAATAGTAATAGTAATAATAAAGTAATATTAATATTAATAGTAATAGTAATAGGAATAGTAATAGTAATAGTAATAATAAAGTAATATTAATATTAATAGTAATAGTAATAGTGATAGTAATAGTAGTAGTAGATTAGTAGTGGTAGAAGATGGAATACACTCTAAGAAAAATGGGCTCAACTTTGCATCTTTCATCACCCTTGGAGCACCTTTAGGGATGCAATTTTGCACCCTTCAGACCAGAAAGGTGCAAAATTGCACCTAGGGACGGCTCCCACTGTGACACTGGTAAAGGTACAAAGTTGAACCTATCCTTCTTAGAGTGTAGTTACGTAGTAGTAGTAATAGTAGTAGTAGTAGTAGTAGTAGTAGTAGTAGCAGTAGTAGAAGTTGTTGTTGTAGAAGTTTAAAAAATGAAGGAGATTAAAGACCTCGTGTTAAAGAGTGTATCCCCCCAAAATGCAAAATAATATCGTCCTTAATCAAAATAGTATTGTCTTTCTACGTCTCCACATGTTATTCCACCGTAAGTATTCATTTTTTTATTGCGAATGCTATAGTATAGAATGTAAATACTGAAGTCTATAAGAAATCCGTTTGATGTAAACATTGACTAATAAAATTGACGTTAGATGAGGTTATCATCACTTTCATCACAGCTCAGTGAAGAATTATGGTGTTATTCGCACCCAGAAACAAGCACGCGGACTGGATTTCTACTAAATTGGACCTAGAAATCCTAAACTCACATTTAATAGCATGAACTGAAACTTGTAAAACAGTAACAAGAAATAGGTCTATGGATGACAAGCAATCCTTCCGTATAATACAGATGTATTTAAGGAAAGCGAGATGGCGTCTAGACTCACCAAGGCGCTAAAAATACGTAAGGGGTAGGAAACGACTACGAGAGAAGACTGCACTTTTAACATGATGATATACAGACAAACCCAAACGCTAGAAGGAGGAACCATCGCCCCCCCCCCAAAAAAAAACAAAAACAAAAACAAAAACAAAAACGTTGTTATTATTGTGGGAAATTTTATTCCAGCTTTCTTGTTCCTAACATTAACCTAGTTATTATTGTTAAAAAAAAATAACTGCGCTATCGATGGTCCTCATCTGCTTCGTATCACATAGGTATTATACTTCTGTTACGCTACTATTAGTATTTGTATTCGCTTCATGACATTTCAACTTCTTGTACAAATCGTAAATGCTACTTTTCAATATTTTTTTTTTGTTATTTGGATATGGAAATTACACGAATTTCGGAATGATGAATTTGGTGACCATTTCAAGCTAAATTTTAGGCTCGTGGCTGTTGTAATTAGACGGCGAGGGCATTAGATGTATGGTATATGTAAAAATCCCGTTCACGTGCTATCACGAAAGTGTAAGACAAGATAAATATTCTCGGACTTCCGTCATAAAATCTGGAATGTTCCATTAATCAAACCGGTTGAAAACAAAATGTTGGAGTGCATGTCCAGCATCGGAAAGAATAGTTCAAGAAATAGATCGCGTGTATGCGATCGAGCTGGATGGGCTTAGCAAAAAAGTAGGCCAAGGCTATGATGCTGAATCTGTGCCAGGCGCTATATGACTGCAAGATTTCAGGAAAATTAAAAATAACGAGAAGGACCAATCGGTATAATTGATTATGAAAATATTTATGGCTTCTTCACACAACTCAATGAATATAAAGGAAACAAAAACAGCAAAAGTAAAAGTAGAGTTCATAATGCTTATAAAATACTGCACGCATACACCTGGTATAATAGTACATCATAAGGATACGATGAAGTGACAAATATCTGTGAGAAACAGCAACAACTCCCCCCCCCCCCCCAATAAAAAGCAGCAAAATGTACTGCTTATTAAAAAAAAAAAAACATTATGTGTCAAGTACGAAAAAATGATTCTTTTAAGAACATCGACAATATAACTATTTTTTCCCCGCCAGATCCCAATAGGAGAGCCAACTGAATTTTTCCATGTTGTCATTCGTAAAGGAATTTCTCTTTCTTACAGGACTTTGGAAGACTTAGACTGATAAAAAACAAAACAAAACAGGTAAGATAGACACAATTAAGCCCATTCGAATTTCATATACTACATGTATCGTTGTTCACCTATTTGACATATTATTCCATATATATTGTATATACAAGGTAGAGAAATTTCCGGTAGAGACCGGCGGACCGCCGATCACAGGCGGGCCGCCATCGATCGCCGGTCGGTTGCCGAAGGATTTCGTTAAAAAATCGGCCTGTGGGCGGTGGGAGATCGTCCAGTTGCCAGTGGGGCATCACTCGGTGACTGCTCAGGCTCAGCTGCGAGGAGAAGTTCCCATATTTTGCAAAAATTTTATCTAAAATCGACAGTGACCGACGGGAAATCAACAGAGCATCACTCGGGCATCGCTAGGGTTTTACAGCCTGCTGGACATCTTCGAAAATTACTGGGCGGTGCCAAATTTTCAGCGGCGACCGAGCAGGTACCAATCAATTGGTCGGTCGCCGCTCTGAGTTGTGACCTTAGCCTAAGTCTCAAGCCCCGTTTTAACAGAGCCTTTCAAATCAGAGTTACCGGAGTTTTCGATGTGTGTCTGTTAAAACGGTACTCCTCGCTCTCTCCTGTGGTTTTATATATAGTCCGAGGCGAGAAAATTTTGTCCTCCGGACGTTGTCCCGACATTGTCGGGGTAAGGTCTCTTAAAACACTGTTTCGGCCCCCGACAGACTTGGCATCGAGTAAAAAGTGCCTTGCCAAAGGGCACTACTGCCGGGCTGGGACTCGAACCTCACAGGGAAGACTGCGGTGTCTTCCGTGCACAGTCTTAGCCGCTGAACCATGACAGCTCGTGTGTCATAAGAGCACTTAGAACTGCAAGTCTTGCGCGCTTGATTGTTTGATTGATACGTCTCCTTTCCCGATCAGCCATTTCATTACGGCGAATATTCAACAGGAATGAATCTGTGTTCAGGATTTACTGACTAACCAAAAGCCAGGATACGTGAAAAGTAGTGTTTTTAGGTGCAAGTACAATAGTTTCAACATCACCTGACATTTCGTCGGCGTTTTCACGAACCGACGCTATTTCGTTTTTGAGCGAAAATGCAGTTCTGAGAAAATCGCGTTTAAAGATCTCACAAGTTTTAGACAACGTTTTCAATGACTTTTCCTGTCTTGTGTGTGAAAATTTTGACAGGGTGATGAGAGTGGAAGTTGTTCTTCCTATCCATAGTGTAATTTTAGTGTGAATTCAAAAAATTTACGATATTTCTGTCTTCAAACTCACTGCGTCGGTTCGTAAATCCATCGTTTCTTGCGCGCACCATAGGTTATGTACTTAAGCGCGGGTCTCACGAACCGACGTAAGTTGTATTACGCCGGTTCGTGAGACCCGCGCTGTAGGGCCTGTACAATAGGTAACGTGCAATACGCGTGTATTTACGAACCGTCGCTATTTCATTTTCGTATGTGTTTACATACAAATACTATTAGGGCTATACCTGCTTATCAACAATAACCTTATTAATTGAAATTAATTGTCATGTAATGATTGTTGTGATGATTACAATACATTTAGTGATAATTAAGATGATAATACAAGCCAGTTTCTCTTAATTGTTCTAAAAAGAGTGTTGTCATTGTTTTCATCTTCATTTAGTACACGCATGTATTGTTATTATAGCTGTGGTTGATCGTTCCAAAGATTTCTTTGCCCCCCCCCCTTTTTGTGGATATATTATTATTTAACACTTTTGCATTTGGACATCTATCATTTGGTAATACATGTATTCGGTATACTGTGTTTCATATTTGTTACTTTTTACTGTTTTTTTTTTTACTTAATTAACTTACTTTTTCATTTTTTCACATTATTTTTAATTCAAATTCAGTTCACTTCTTTCATAATAATTATGAATGTTTGTTCTAAGATGAAGGATACCGCTAAATCTTGGGAAAAAGACGTGCCAGTCAATAATAATTACTTGTATTTACTCATCTTTCATACTCATGCATGCACTCTGTTATTTCTTTCTCTGAAATAATATATTAATTTCTTTACTTCTTATTATTCCACATATTTGTGACATTCACTTTGTCACAATTTTTATCAGTGTCATTATTGTCATTTGGCTCGCATGCGAATTCACTCATAATTCCTCATTTTCCATCTTTCTCTTTCCTGCTCAACAGATTCTATGATAGCTGCACCTGATCATATAAAAACATAAACTCATCCTGCATGCACTCTTCGAAACTGATAAACTCCTAAAAATACATGAATATCGACACTATCAGAATTTCAAGCTTCACTTTAAATATATAATAATGGTCATGTTTTATTATGCCTTTTGCAGCAATATATTGAAGAGGTACATTATGTAATCGAAAAAACATAGGTCCTCAATAGAATATCAAATTTGAATTATTCAGAGATGAGTAATGACAATGGGAAGGATAACAATTGTGGAAGAGCTCCATAAATCAATACATATCTAATGGCAAATGGAGATGGAATCAAGATTCAAGAATATGTGTAATTCAAGTTCATTATTTTATCAGTTCTTGTGTGTTCACAAAAAGAGGAACACAGTTCGAACATGCACACCAAATCTTACATCGTACATTTACATCTATAGAGTGCGGACGGAACATATACAAGAGAAAGAATAACATTCTCAAATTAATATATCAAGCATAACTACATGTATGTATATGACCACACAAAGATGTTGCTGCATATGCATGAAGCTTGAGAGTGCTGCAACACCCATATGCTCAGATAAAAACTTGATGTATATCATACAAAAGAGAAGAGGTACTGCATGTACATGTAGTTACACTATTCACAGGACAGTAGAGAAAAAGCACGAGAGAGAGAGAGGGAAATGGGTGTCTAAAATAGGTCGATGTAAGGAGTGCCAAGCCAATTAAGTCTCTAATAGAAGTCATACATATATAAGGAAACAAATTAATCACAACATAAATGATCATGCTCATGTTAACCAATAATTAGCATCTAAAAATGTGTGTAGAAAGCCCATAATATCAGCCTTTCGCCCCGAAGGCTTGTTACATATGAGAAAAGAGAAATTTTGGCCGACCCCCCCCCCCCTCCCTGTGAATCCTTAATCCACCAGTACTATAAACACATTCTGAGAATGTGTTTTAGTACATGTACTAGCAAATTCACAAGAGGGTTGGGGAAATTCAGCCAAAATTGTGTGTGGCTAAAATAATTAAAAAGAAAGGTCATCAGCAAAACTACGGGGTGGATGCAGACGAATTTTCATGTGATGACTAAAAAATATGCAGCTAAAGGAAAAAAAAAAGACGGCGGAGAGGGGCCAAGGCTAATTTGACTCCCCTCCCCCCCCCCCCCACCAAAAAACAAACAAACAAACACCACTGTTTTACAGCACCTTTAAAGGACTCTTAATTTTTTGTTTGTTAAAAACAAACGTCTCGAAGTAAAGAATTCCATATTGTAGGCGAAATGTAGACCGATACAGTGTATAAAGTGTCCATCCCAAGCTATTAAAGAAAAAAAAACAGATTATGAATATCATTTAAAGTAAGAATTTCAGTGTGTTTAATCATCTTTAGTTGAGTTGCAAATGACATGTACATATTTAATAAGAGCAGTAAACTTCGAAGCGCCCCCAAGCCCTTCTATACTTAATTATTCATGTGTAAAGGTAGCGCCAGGGCACTCCGGTGGTCTAGTGGTTATGACGCTGGTCTAGTAATCCAGAGGTCGTGGTTCGAATCCTGCTTGGGCTGCCTGCGATTTTTTTTTTTTCAGAGCAGCCTACAAACTGCACACTGCAGTGGCGTGCGTTACTACGGATGGAGACAAATGAATAATCTATTATTTTAATATACGATGTTTGACATCCTTATTGCAATCACTTTCTTTAATTGTAAATTTAGAGACATAATGAATTATTATTAAAAGAAATCAAATTTCTGTATTTTGTTGTGAGTTTGCATGGGAACATACACGTATCATAATTTACAATTTTAGTTAGATAAAGAACATCTTATAACAGAACTGTCTAGTGATGGTTGAATAATTATGTCAATTTGTTATAAGTCCTATCATTTACATGGAGTGCATGTTCCCATGTTTATAAGAATCATACGTGACACATTCAAAGTGGGTTGAAGACAACAAAATAATAAATAAAAGAATAAAGGAGAATAGAACTTAATCTGATTACAGCATCATCTAAATATTGCCAATGTGCACTTAGAAATCTATCAAGATTTATCACAAGGTTATGATTACCACACAAAACCTTCAAGATTTATTATCATGAAATACATACCAATGAACACTTTAAAAAATCTAACATACCATATCCACATGAAGCTTTCCTTGATATAAATGTCTCTCTGTAGTGTTATTAAAGTGTAGCAAAATTGTAATTACGACATCACAGAATGGAATGCCTTGTTTTCACCTTCAATCTTAGGATCTCCTTTCATGTTTCCACTTTACAATCACATTTCACTGTAGATATACCGTCCTTATGTTGTCGCCCTTCATCCCAATTTCTCCCTTCTATCCTATCTGTAGATTGTCTTCTTTCCTAAGCCATTGTATTCACATTCCTTGATGATCAGCACGATGCTGCGATGATGTACTTTTTTCTTCTTCTCTGAAACAGTCCAGCTCTTCGCTACTGCATGGCATCAGTCATCTGAAAGAAAAGACAGAAATTAAGAACTTTCAATTAAAATCAAACATCATGATACAAGATACAACTTTCATTTTGAGAAAAAGAAATCAGCCAACGAAACTGTAGTTGAAATTATTTTGCTCTATTTATATTAAACATAAAACAAAACGGTATACAGGATCAAAGAATGTCAAAAAAATACTGCTGTTTTTGATGCATATTCAAATTGTCTCGCCTTTTACATATTTTAATGATGCAAGATCTTATGTCTAGCACTTAGTAAGTCTCATGTAGAATTTAAATTATTATTCACATGAATAAATCTGCATGTCCTTGTAAACAAGGCATTGCCTTGAAAAAGCTGAATATTACTAATTGCATTTGGGAAAGAGTCTACGACAATCAAACTTGTTTATTATCAGAGACTTTAACATCTTAATTAGACCTAGACTCTACATTACCATTGTATTCACATCCGTTGGTGATGTACACGACCCTGTACTTTTCCTTTTCTTTTCTGAGACAGTCCAGTTCTTCGCTACTAAATGGCACCAGTCATCTGAAAGAAAAGAAAGAAATTAAGAACTTTTGATTAAAATCAAACATCATGGCA
The DNA here is from genome assembly GCF_040938485.1 of Diadema antillarum. Classification (NCBI taxonomy): domain Eukaryota; kingdom Metazoa; phylum Echinodermata; class Echinoidea; order Diadematoida; family Diadematidae; genus Diadema; species Diadema antillarum. Next base: position 711,013 of record NW_027270966.1, read on the forward strand.
CAAGATACAACTTTAATTTTGAGAAGGAAAAAAAAATCAGCCAACAAAACTGAAGTTGAAATTATTTTGCTCTATTTATATTAAACATAAAACAAAATGGTAGGCCTATGCAGGATCAAAGAATGTCAAAAAATGCTGCTGTTCGTATTTGATGCATATTCAAATTGTCTCTTCATGTACACATTTTACTGATGCAAGATATTATGTTTAGCACTTGGTATGTCTCATGTAGAAATTGAATTATCATTCACATGAATATAAATCTACATGTATTTGTAAACAAGGCATTGCATTGAAATAGCTGAATATTACTACATGTACCTGCATTTGGGAAACAGTCTATGACAATCAAACCTGTTTCTTATCAGAGACTGTAACATCTTAATTAGACCTAGACTCTACATTATCATTCAGCTTTTAAAGGTATTAACCATTCACCTATAAAACACTGGCATTGTCATGTGCATCATATTTCTTTGATACTGCACATATTTTCATGAAGTCTGCACAAGAATGCAAATGAAACACGTCTGCTGTTTGGTATTTATGAGAAAAAAAATCACTAACCCGGAAGTCCTTGGCCTTAGGAATAACACGTGGCGAGTTAGTAGGAATTGACGTTAAAATAGAATAAGAATAGATCTACTAAATAGGCCTTTGCCTCATGAATGTCTGGTCTAATTATAGACTAAGTGAAGTCTAGACCTTTCACTTTTAAGTTACCAGTGGTTCACAAAATTTATATTATAGATCTAGACTACATCTAGATCTAGACATCTAATACTATTAGATCTTGGCAACTTTTGTCTTTGTGACACGAAATTAACACGTCACGGATGATATTGCGGCGATATCCAACAGGATGACAGTACCACTATTACTGACTCAGTAAGTTGACATAGATAACTAACATCAACTTGTTAACGTACGTTAGAGATGGCACCATATACAATAACCGGTGACACTGACACTGACAGATCTAACGACTACGTTTAGACTAACGTTAAAGAGTTAGACTCGCCATCTCAGTAAGTCGGACAAAGACAAAGTCAATACAGGGCTAAGTCAGTGTTACTGTTATGTTAGGCCTAACAAATGTTAACGGTTACTCGGTTAGGTTAGGTTTACCAGGACTCAAGAGTCCTGGTTAAATCAGTCGAGGGACATTTCTTAGACGTCCTTCGATTCCAAGAATAAAAAGGGTGAAAGAACAAAGGGAAAAAAGGAAAGAAGAAAGGACACAAGATTATGTATGGATGCCGTGGAAATCGACAGAGCTACTGTATCACTATCAATCACGCGTGAATATGTAAACGCCATTTGGTTGGGCCGCATTCACAAGTTTTAGGGAAAAAAAGCCCCACCGCTGTGCTTCAAAGGTACTCCACTCGAACTAACGTTAGACATAATGTCACATATCTACACACAGTACGGTACTAGGGCTGAATTCAAAAGTATACTATAACACTGCACTGTACAGGAAAGCCACCTAACCTGTAGAGTACTACTCGTAGTGTTTAGGTAGTATCACTAGACCACATACTGTCATAGATGACATCTACACCAACGCTGCACACTGGCACTGGTCCGACGGTCCCTGACCAGGAAAAATCACTGTTGGACACTGACCAGTAACTTTTTCAGGAATGGACAAGTAAAAATTGGGGGAAAAATGGGTGGACTCTACCTACTATTACCACTAGTCTAGATGTAGATCTAGAGCTAACAACTATAGACTCTGTGTTAATTTGACTTGGTCTTAGACTTCAGCTGATCTTAGTTTTAGTAACTGGCATTACAAGTAAAGTCTTAACTTAGACTTAATAGTTAAACTTGAAAGTTAAAGTCTAACATGTCTAACTTAATTCTTTACTCTTCCTTTGAGTTTTACTTTTAGACTTTTTACTTTTTTTTAGTTAAGTAGGCCTACTTTGTCAATCTCATGATTTCATTTTCAACTCAAGTCAAGGCATAGCCATGAGTGTCTTCGAGACTTTGACATCTTGCATGTCTTGCACACAGACGTTACGACTACAGTACTCAGTAGTCTCAGAAGTAACGACACAAGTTGAAAAGAAACTATAATAATATGATTTGGGATCTAATTTGAAATTGGATGGCGTTTACAGACTAGGCTTCATAAGCATCACGCGATTGAATACATGGGACTACACTCTACCGCAATGAATGGTTATGGTAGTCCAACTGAAACTGTTATTTTGAGCATGATTTTAATAGGATTATAGCTTACCATTCACTTCACTCGTGGACAGTGGGCTGGCTTAGGTCGTCATTCATCTTTCAGATGGTTTGGTTCTCACTCTGAGATCTGGATTAGGGCCAAAACCTAATTCTAGGCCAGTAAGTTGAACAAAGCTCAAAATAATGCAACTGCGACGGTTCGTAAAACCCGCATTGCTCTTCACCCTAGCAATTCGGGTTTCACGAACCGGCGTATCTTTACTGCGTCGGTTCGTGAAACCCCTTTTTCTCAATTTCTCGATATTTCGAGTACCGTCGTTTTTTTCTTTCTTTGATAAAATTAAGAATAATTAATTTTGTGATCTAAAATTTTGGGATTTGGTAGAGTTTTGAAAGCACTTTCATTTGGTACCAATATCTCGATTTTGAAAATTTTGACCAAAATCGAAATAGCGTCGGTTCGTGAAAACGCCGACGATTTGAACGGATGCGCATCTCTCTGCTCACCGCTGAAGATATCAGATATGGAAATCTTGAATGACATCATTTCACTTTTCCGACACTGAATCTTTTCTCTCTTTCTTTCTTTCTTTCTTTCTTTCTTTCTTTCTTTCTTTCTGTCTGTCTGTCTGTCTGTCTTTCTTTCTTTCTTTTGGTTTCTTTCTACATAGATCTACGCGATACATCATGCCAGTAATTCTGCAAACCTTTATTCAGCTCGCATTTGACATTTTGACGGCAAAACGGTCATCACCGGTGTAACCATCGCAACGTTCTCAAGGACATCCTCCCAGAGGCATGGAGAAGCGCTACTCTTCCACACACTGTCGCACCTTTTGGAACGCGGCCAATCAATGCAAGGGAAATGACAATGAAACTGAGTGTTACAAAATTAATAACTACTTCTCAGAAGTCCTCGGAATCCTAAGGTCAGGTATTTCTACGAATTGTCAAGACAGTTGGCAAGCAGCCAAATCACATCGCTAGAAATGACGTTTTTAAGTCGACTCATTATGTAAACATCCGCCACCAGATCGACCGTATACCTCTTCAAAATTACGATCAGGGGACCTGCCAAATTTCACCGGCACACGAGCAACCCAATCTTATCAGCTTGGATCATTAAGTGCTCGAAAATAAACCGTGTCGATTATCACGATGATATCATACGGCGCGAGAAAGGTATCAGTTTAAAGAGTAAAAACATTATAAAACCAGAACGGAAAATCGGGGGTTTACGTACAGAGAATGATACTGAATCACCGTTAGCCTTCGAACAAGGCTTCGTCAATGAGCTCTTATTTTTTTTTCCGCAACACGCAAGGAGTTTAATCGAGACTTAATGGTGATTCAGTGTACCAGGGAGCATTAGGGCAAGGAGGTATTAGTATCGCCAAGTACCTCCTTGGGTAAGGGAGATGCCACTAAGTTGAAGCCTCTCGCTCGTGCGAAAATGATCGAACCCTTGGCTATGCGGTCTTGTCAAAAGGCTAATTCAGGGTTGTCCGCGGATGGGTGCGAGGTAGAAACACCTCCTCGTGATGATTAACACCATATCTAGATCTTTTACAAATCATGTGACGCAAAGATTATTCCAGCTGGAGGTAGATTACCAGAAAAGATTTGTGTACCTGGAGATCGCTATCACGTGACCAGTGTTCTGTTGTTGTTTGTGGTTTTTTTTTTCTTATTGGTCGTATGCAATTAGGTTTACCCACGACAGAAGTATACAGTGACAGTACAAGTGAAGTTACTACTCCTACTGTGATTTAATACCATGTCAATAACCTCAGATATGACCGTTTAACACATTCACAAAATAGCATGAATTATAGCGAAAAGTGTCCGAGCGTAGTTTACTTCAGGTTATAAGGTATTTGTTTCAGGAATGGAAACTTGATTGTGAGCAGTTAATATTTACTTTTACTTTCTGTACTATTTTCGGAACCTTGTTGTACGGATGCATTCGTTTCTCTGAAGCTTGCAATTATGAAATCGTCGTAAAGAGCTGTTACACTAAAGCTTCCATGACTGTTCTGGTGAGAAAACGGGCACAGTATCGTTAGTTGAGGAAAGCTAAAAACTAAAAATTGGAGCAGCGAAAAGTCTCAGAAACTTTGGTAAAATGAAAAAAAAAATCCATATCTATATTTGTAAAATAAGGGGCTGCTCTTCCACAGTTCTTCCTTAAAAACAACTTTCTCGAACTAATTTTTACAAAGTCCCATAATACATGCAATACATTTGCGCAGTCGATCATATCTAGGCTTCATAAGATATTGTCCAATAAATATTTATGGACTGTTGCCAGTATTACAACGTTATAAACAAAGAGTTTCTCTTACTCACCAAATTTTTAATTTTCTTTGTCGATTATCAAACTTTTGGCAAATGGAATGGGGTTGAGAAAGTTCATCACGCGCTAAAGGAAGTAATTAATTGCCAATTTCATTCACCGATTGCACTTGCCCTTGACGTGTTAACATTTTATTTCAATATCCTCCGAGTCCACCCCAGCCAGGTGGACATACTTAGGGTTTCCCGTCTAGAGGGTGAACTATTTGGTGGGCGTCACGGAACACCCAGCGCCTTTATGATTATACAGTTTATTAATGCCATACCTTTACCCTATCTCAATGCGCACGGTGATGACTTTATCATGGCTGCCATGGGACATGAGGTTGGTGCACTTTTGACGCCTTCTGGTTTAAACTCAGTCACGAAATGTCTCGGCACTCCAAACTGATTACCGTGACGACTCTATTAATTCGGCGCTGAATGATTATGCAAATATGTAGCCATGCTCTGCCCAATATATACCGTCTACATTTATGGCAGTGGCGCTAACATAATTGCTAACAAAGTGTCGTCAACCACGCGACAGGAAGCAAGTTACGCGAACGGAATTGCAGTTGAGCTAGTCTGAACGTGTTAATGAACGTGTGATATCACATTGAAACATAGCATACAACAATACAATCATATAGCTTTATATTAGGCCCCCCCCCAAAAAAAAAAAAAAAAACAGAAGAAGAAGAAAAGTAGAAGAAGGAGGATGAGGAGGAGGAATAGGAGGAGGAGAAGAAATTAAAAGAAGAAGAGAAGAAGAAAAAGAAAAAGAAGAATGAGGCAAACTCATTACTGTAAACTTAATAAGATACCTCCAATCTGCTTTCTGCTTTCTACTTTCTTTCAGAGTGGAGCTGAAGGGGGAATTTACCCGAATATACATGTGACTTAAGTGAATGCAGCATTATTAGTAAAACACATAATTGAAGTTTGACGAAAATCGGACAATTCTTTGAAAACACTTAAATATTCAAAGTTCGTGACGTCACGTACAAGTGTATGTACGACGATATAAATTACATAAAAATACAATTCCACAGAGTTTCACTTTCTTATGAAAGGCACACGTTCCCTGGACTTTTTGCTGACATAACATGTATGTTAAGAGTAATATCTTTGTCCCTGCTTTCTCAAAGAGGTGAGTCAAGTGATCTTTCATTACACTAGAAAAGTGAAAATTGGTTGAATTTTCTTTTGTATCATTTTTATGTCATTGTCCGTAAACGACGTCACAAAGTGGAGTAGTCTTCTCGTCCAGCGATGACTGCACCAAAAGTTTGAAGAGATTATCCGATTTTCCTGAAACTTCAATGATGCGTTCTACTAATATTGCTGCATTCCGTCAATTTACTTTCAGAATTTTGTTTTATTCTCTTTTAAAAGTTTACCGCTGTACAATCGACATGCACACAATTGCGATCGTTGTAAGTGTTTCACCGGAAGGAATGGGGATAGGATCCCAGAAGCTAACAGGTCAAACACCTGTAATGTCCGTATCAGTCTTTCGGACCATGACGTATTAATTTTGGCTAATGACGCCCAGGTTAGATTTGGCGCCAGTAAGCAGATTATTTCCAGGCCCTACACCTAGGCGCGTCGTCTGCCAGACTATGTTTGAACCGAAGAATTTGGCGGGACTTCATGCGTCATTCCTCATACCATGCCACTGATTATGGCCAGCACATAGTACGGTCTATGCATGCATTTACTAGGGGTCGCACATCATATGATATACTATACTGCCTATAAATGGAACAACTTACATCCATAATTTCAATCCAAAGAAAGGTCAACTCAATCAACTTGGTTGGTAAGAAATCTTGAGTGCCCTTTGATGTTTTTGTTTGTTTCCTTGCTTGTTTTTGTTTTCTTTTTTATTTTCTGTACTATTTTCGAACCTGTTACAATGGATGCATTTGCTTCTCTGAGGCTTTTCACTGAGTGATTATTCCACATCTTGGTAGGATGAGTACCGTGACAAACCTTTTTGTGCAACAATTCATTTCTCAACGTTCCATTTTTTTTTTTCATATTTCCATTAGCAAAACTATATATTTTCATGTAATAATTTCTCCTAACAATCTCTACTTCATTATTAGCAGTGTTACTGTATGTTTTGTATATCCCAATTCTATACTCGGTTCTGCTTTATAAAATATTTCAAATACAAATTTGTTTGTTTTTACACATTCTCTTTAATTCCCTTATAAACCATGGTTTATTCTTACAAACATTTTACATTCAATTATCTTTTTATGAAAACATGTTGTTAGTTTGTTTCATTTCCATCTGAGAAGATGGCTGGATAGCCCATTTTCAGCTGCAATAGCCGATCTTTCATGGGTCCATTAGGTGAATGTTAGGCGGGACCACTTCATCGGTTTGGGGATTATTGATTCATATTGTATAAACCTTTTCACAAATGTTTCCTTGTATTTTTATTGATTTCTTCTGCCTCGCGCATGTTGTGGTGTGGTGCTATTTGACACATTTTCTGTGTAGATTATGTTTTGCTGTGTTAGCATGATTAGATTCCATTTTCAGTCTGCATCCTTTTTAGTTTCATGTTTTTATTGTTTTACAAGTTCCTTAATTGTTGCTGCTGCCGTTGCATAACAGCAAAACATGCAGCTAAAAACAAATAATGTTTCAAACAATAGAATACACTAAATCGACTGGTCTTTTCACATCGTTTCATATTACATGCGTAAAAAAATGCATCCGATTCGAACACTAATGGAGGCCCAGGGAAAATCGAAGTGTGCATGGTAAAGTGATGTTGACGGTGGGCATTGTTCTAAGATCTTGCTAATTCATCATGTCGTGATTAACTCATTCCCTGCCAGCTCTTGAAATGTTCTTATTTTACTGGATTGGCCAGGTTCCGGGGCACAGTGGGCTGTGCCCCGGAAGCTCATTCCCTCCCTATCTAGTTTACATAATGTCTGTTGACTTTATCTGGGAAACTCATTAACCTTTACATGCATGTGACTGACAACTAAGATGTCGCTGTTACACAGCTGTCAACCGTTTGTTGCAACAGGGAAACTGATCCAACTGTTCGACTTCAATGCTATTTGATACATTTTCATGTTCGAGCAAGACCCTCACGGGGAGGTACAGAAAAGATTGAAATCTTTTGACGAAGGTCACTAAGAGGTTACAAGGCATCTGTTTTCATGTAAGAAGGGCGCCAGCGTTCACGGTAAAGGGCGTAGCAGCATTCTCAAAATGTCAATGAATATTGCTAGAGAGAGAGGGATCGAGGGGGAGATGGTGTCGTGAACCAATGTCATATCAACTTTATAATTCTAAATTGAAGCTGTATGGCTTACTAACGGCACGATTTACTTCTAAACTAAGTAACAACCATTTTGATTATTTCAGACCCTTTTGAAAGGCGTAAATAGCCCTGCAAAATGTTCTAAGTCAATGAACTGTGGTACTGTAGATGTATTATTTCCGATACCCTTTTTATATCTAAAATTGGTTTGGGCTATAATTTGATCCATTTTGTTATATATATATATTTCAATTGAAATATCGTGTCATCACGTCTAGTAAGCATAAAAAAAGGTTCGTAAAAATGAGGGAACTATCTTTAAAGCCAGACCTTTTAGCTGGGATCTTTTGAAAAGAGCACACACACGCAGCTCCCAGGGACTTTGTCAAAAACCGCGCTGACCTAGATCGAGGCCTAGCACTGGATAAGATGGGGGAGGGGCGTCACCACACCTGAAGGACTAATGGGGAAACGTCGCCAGCAACGTTGGTATCGTGTAACGATAGCATCGAGACGTGAAGTTTCATCTTCTGTCTCCATCGTTTGTACGTGTGTGATTCACTGTGCAATTGTCTGGTGCCCCATCACTGGCTCTATTAATGTGTGCGTGACAGAACTCGCTTGATCACGTGCTGTAGTTTATCCACGGTACAGCACACCTGTTTTTAGCTTTGGAAGAATCATGTATCAGTGAGTTTATGTCAGCATTTAACTACCTATGAATTTTCCTTTTCAAATTGTTCTGTTTCCCTCTCTGTTAAGATCTGATCTCCGGCAGAATCGAGGAGAGGTGTTATACATTATACATTCATGTACATTTACATAAACACACACACGCAAACAAATGGTAAGAGCTGTATGTACATGTTTATACATAAATGTGTATGTATAGGCCTATCTTATACAGTTATTCATAGAATTTTATAAAGATGTAAAGGTCTATAGACAAATAGAGAGAAATATATATAGTCAGACAGAAAAAGATTTTAGTAGGACCAGCGAATCTATTCTTTGATGGAAGTGATTCCTAAAGAATCTATAGCAAAATTGACGATTGATATTGAAATAAAAACCGTGATGACAATACACTGTCATCTGTGACTAATACTCTCTTGCAATAATAGGATTATCAACGATACGAAGTTTCCGCAACGTTATAAAATACTTTTGTATAATTATAGAGGCAAAGTAACGGTTGAATGCACTTATGACCTTTTCTGTTCCAACGAGTCAAATATGCACAAATTCCGCACAAAAAAATCACTGTAGCATGCAGAGGAACATCATGTAAAAACGCCCTAACGACATTTGTTGCTAAATATACGTGGCATCGGAAAAGACCTCACATAGCGCACACTGACCACTCTTGCGACCATTACGGTCATTTCTGAATTCGAAGTCACATTCTATTTTCAGTGCACCAAAGTGAAGAAACGTAACCTCCCTTCCACAGAGACAGATGTCGCCTGTTGTTCAGACATCTATCAGATAGAAATCAATGTTCCAAGGGGGCTTTACATCCGTAAAATGCTCATCTCGACAAATGTGCTCGATTACACCCGTTTCTGTGAGTCCATCTGCTTACTCCGTCCAGACAATAATCTCGTTGTCTGCATTTCTCAACCACAAACCAATCGCTTCTCGTCACCTGTTATCCTGTCCATTCATTCCGCAGTCGTGGCAACAAACTCTGTCATACATCAATGATTGCAATAAAGCATGCCACAATCGCTGCAGCCTTTCAACAAGGCCTCAGCGATGAGTGTGTTTTGTCAGAACGGCTGGGAACAGAGACTGTGTCAGCTGAGGGGCTTTTCCAGTCATTCATTTGAGATAGGCTAAGCCTAAACAAACGCCTTGAAGCCTTGTCAAAAGGCTACACTCAAAGCAGCACAGACCTATTCGTAATTCATTTATGTTGTTTCAGCAACCAGTAGCCGACACACACACACAAAAAAAAAACAATAATAATAATAACAATACAGTTGTATAATTTGTGATTGTAGTATTTTTCTATATTTGGCACACTTAAAACTTCCAAATGATTTTAAACAATGTACAAGCAGAGACGAGAATGAAAATGTTTTCTTTTTTTTTTGGCTTGTTTTTAAGTGTATGTGTGGGTATGTGTGTGCTCATGGGAGGATGGGTAGTCGTGTACATATTGAAATGAGAAAAAAAAAAGGAAATTATACTATAATCGTATAATTTGTTACATGTTTTTTTTTCTGCAGCAGCGTCATGTAGATTAAGCAGATGGAGGAGAGACATGCAGAGGATAGAAAGGGAGAAGAGAGTCGTAAGTAACAAAGTCAAATCTAAAGAAAACAAAAACCGAGGAGTGATGGGTACAATTTGTACGTAGAGGGAATACATTCAGCAAACTATGAGAGAAATGCAACATCATCCAGTTGAAGTGCACCATGAAACCAACTAAAGAGATTCTAGCTAAGATTGCCCCCTACAACAAGGAAGTTGATAACTTGTCCCTTTCAACGTTGAGCTCTCTCATTAGTCCATCAGCACTCCCATGTGGTTAGTACTCCCACTTTAACGTGACCATAGATTGAAATGGAAGAGAAGTAGAAGATAACCAGCGCCTGACCCAACACTGCCCCCGATTTCCTTGTATTTGAAAAGCAGATAAAAACACAGCAAGGATAACAACTGCAAAAGGTAACACAATCATAATAAATCAAAACAACTACAATATTAACGACCAAACCGAATAAAAAAAAATACAAAAGTAACGTTCTCTAATCCCTCGATAAGTGAAATATAATCTTAAAGTTCTTGAGGGATCTACCACTAGGACTCATTCATTTGGAAACAAAACAAGAGCAGGGCAATATGATCGATCATGAAGATTACCAATTGGGTCCTTGACCTTTCTGACGTAATAATTATGACACTGCGTATCAACATTTGGTTTTAAGGATCAGTAGCGGCAGAAAAGATAACATGAATGGTGGCTTTGTGGCTTGTTACAAACCTTCTGTCAGACTTGACAATCAGAACCAATGAAATGTCTCTGCGTTAACAATAACGAAGGACAAACAACATCAACAAAAGCATCAAAACAAAACAAAACAAAACAAAACAAAACAAAATATAAAAACATATTTATATATATATATTTGGGGATCTAAATGAGATATTATCGTGTGTTCCTTGATGCACTCGTTGTTCTGGCAACTTAGTGTCGTTCGTATGTCGCGTATGTTCAAGGTTTTGCGTATGTCCTGGGTTCTGTTTTTATTGTTATACCCTCTCGTCGGCACGTGGTTAGCAACCATGTTGTTACTGTGTGTTGTTTGTCAACATGGTTGCGTGCAACCAAAAATAAAACCCGCCATTTAAAAAATGCACAGTCTCGTCCCCATCAAACTCATAATATGGAAATCCTCAGCAGATTTGCCAAAGCAAAGCTCCGTATAGGTGAAAAGAGAAAGATATTTAACAGAAATAGGTCCCTAGTATCTAAAAATGATTGTACCTATTCATGAGAAAATGCCATCGAACTATTTGAGAACTTATTTCAAGCATGACATTCACTCGTGTCTGATAGCATATCTTTTTTTTTAATGTATGTCTAAAAACGGAAGAGACGAACACATGAAGAGAGAGAAGAGATGGAGATAGATAGATAGATAGATAGATAGACAAATAGATAGACAGATAGATAGACAGATAGATAGATAGATAGATAGATAGATAGACAGATAGATAGACAGATAGATAGACAGAGAGAGAGATACATAGATAGATAGATAGAAAGAGAGAGAGAGAGAGAGAGAGAGAGAGGGAAGAAAGAGGTGAGGTGGAGGATGGAAGTTTCTGTTGCACCATAACCGCATTCCATTGAAAAAAGAACAGTTTGTATGAAACTTTGCGATATCGGGTCATTTTTTGTTGTTGTTGTTCTGAAATTCCCATATTCTCATCATATCAACAGGCGGTAACAATATCTTACAATATGATCTCACTCTGACAGACTCCTTGCACATGTCACCCGTGATTTCCACACACGAGCTGCGACGGAAATTCCTATAGTCTCCAAGATAAAGATGACTACAAAATTCCTATCCACAGGCAGCGAGCATCTTCACAATTTTGAAGTAATTTGGAGCAATTTCCTCACCCGAAGCCGAAATGCCAAACATTTCACTTAAGAAAAAGAGAGAGATAGTTCATGACACGTCTGCGATTTCCGCCTTCTTACAATTGCTTTTTCAAAAGTTGTCGCCAGCCAACCGTGTTAACATGCCGTGGTGATTTTGATGATGTGTGTTGAAACCGAAACCGAGGTTAAGAGCCGATCTATGGCCGGACATTTTCTCGGTCAACGTATCCGAATATATTCCGACGTCATACAAAAAGAGAACAACACCAATAAAAAAAAAAATGCTAAATCCGCGCCATGGTCACTTAGCAACCCATGGTCCTCAGCGTCGCATAACAAGTGCGCATCACATGAGTAAGGTCATTCTCTTTCATAAGATTTATGATAGAAAAACTTCAGTTCTTATGGTTAGCAATTCAGTTCTTACATTCGGTCCATGATTTTTGCTTCAGGTATATGCTAAGGGCTTACATGTGTTTTTGCTTTATGGAGTACTTGCTGATCCAAAACCAGGAAGGCAAAGTTGTCAAATTTAGAATTAAGTCTAATTTGAAACACCTTCTAAAGGATAATTAGGTGATGACGTTCGGGAAAGGAAAAATTCGGGTATACCAGGCCAGAAGCAGTTGATGGTTGCCGATTTGCCAAGACCAGGTTGAAAATGTCTGTGAAACGAGCTTAAGTGCTTTTGAACTACGCCGCAAAATTTGCGATCATTCGTCAAGATTTTGATTTGGTGGTCGCAACGTATTGCTGCCATGACGTAAGAACGGAAAAAATATGACTAGCTGTTCTCTTAGTTTTTTGGTTGTCGATGATACATAATTAATGATTACTTTTTGAATTCTGACTGTTTCCATGGTAATAGAACAAGACAGTAATTGTTGCTTAGTCCTGTTTTTAAAGTACCTATTGGATTATTAGGATATCGAATACTTTAAAAACAAAATTTGAAAAAAAAGGAACAGAAATGACGTAAAAATACCTACACTGAGCAAAGAACAAGTCTTCACAATCACGTCAGATTGCCAAGGAGAGGTAGGTAATATGGGGATAATATTTGCCGCTCCATTTCACCCATTCTATCTGAAATAATCATAGCAATTTGTACGTAGATTTAAATACAAGAAGCACCCTGCTCTTTATAACGGCGGCTTAAATGGGGCATGTAATAATCATACTTATCATAAAGTCTATCAACACGCTCTGGTTATACAATCACGTAGGATCATTTAACATCGATGTCCGGAACTAGATAGTCACTACTGGGTTGATTTTGTTTTCTCAGCTCAGCAGTACATCAAAATAAAAACAGAAAATGCGAAACTGGCAAATTTCTGAGGCATAACAGCGAACATGACACACTTGTTCCAGACTAGTTGTGACAGGTGTTTGCTCATACGATCTCATTTCGTTCAGACGTAAAAAGAATTGATTTGAACCGGTGGTGTTTGATCTAGTGAAATGATTCTGGTTGTCAGTTTGTGGGATTTTATCCGAATCTACCATGACTTCTTGAGGTTTCATTTTCATCGGCTGTAAGGGGAGAAGTACTCTACGTTCTTGTACGATGTTCTTTACCGAACATGCTTTACTTTTACCAGAAAGCATATATATCTCTGCCATTTATTCTTTTCACAGTCGAAATGTATATGCTTATGACATAATTCCTGATTTATTCCGTATTATGATTTGTTGAAAAAAATGACAATAAATGGATTGAATTGACATGAATTGAAGTATGTTAACAGCCGCTGCCCATGCACGCAGCGGGATAGACATCGATTTCTAATAATTTGCACTGAATAACAGTTGCATCCACCCCCACACATAAAAGAAAAAAAAACGAAAAAAAAACAGTAATACGAAGAATGGATCATTTGGTCACCATAGTAACCGTGGTCACCATAGTAACCGTGGTCACCTTGTGATCACCAGTTTTACAGATCTTTGTAAGTATTCCAGGACATAAATTGTAGAATGCATATATTTAGATTCAATGGAGAATCTATGACAATGCATGATTTCTGCTTGTCATTTTATGATTATTCTATAGTAGGGCAACTTCCAAAAATAGAGATACAAAACAAAGCTAAGCAAAAATAGCAAACATGCAAGAACCACGAAGGAAACTGAATAAAATTTGCTAAAATACATACATACATTCTGGTATGTCCTTTTCGGTCTGTCCCTTGATTCTTTGGCTATGACTATACCAGACCAATCACAGCCAACTGCTTATCGTGCGTCACCGTAGTAGTCAAAGGGATTTGGTGGAATTCTATTGTCTGATTCTATTCTTAAGGGCACGGTAGAACCTCGTTATAAAAAGGTTGTATAATCCATAACAAACCCCTCTTCTTGCAATGTGATTCTGCAGTTCCCAAGTTTTTACATTAAATCTTCTTTGTTTTTGTACACTGATAAAGTGAAAAAGTCTAATAAAACGATGTATAGATTATTCTCATGGTTCTTAGGTGCTCGTAAACGGGGGTTACCAGGTCCTTGTATTCACTCTGATTCGTGCAATGCCTCAGTTTAATAACCTTCATGGTGTTTCTTTTTTCTTCACATTTTATTCAACGCTCCCTCCGCATTATCATTGTCATTAATTGTACATGAAAGAAACCAATGATAAAAAAGAACGAATGACCTAAAGAATAAACAAACATACAAACATACAAACAAAAAACAACAAACAAACAAACAACAAACAAACAAACAAACAAACAAACAAACAAATAGACATTAAGTGAAAAATTATTCATACAATACGAGCTTCGGCTTAAACCAGGATTGATATTGGAACACTTGTAACGTAACATTTCCAAGTCCAGTCTCTGGTTTTTTTTTGTGATGGACGTTACAAAAAGATATTGCTAAGTTCTTGGTTTTTCTTTTATCGTTTAAATGTCCATGCTAAAAAGAGAATGAAGTATTGGGTCCTTGTGATGACGTGTTTAGGGAATCCTGTCATAGATCCCATTACAGAGAGCACAGATCAACTTCCTCCCCCAAATACATTTTTTTTGGGGTGTCCTCTCCTTGCTCGAAGTTCAATGCACTGCCCCCTAGAATAAACACTTGAAGTTGGTTATCAGGGAAAACAAACGTTAACCCTGGGGCTCTCCCGAAAGTGACACTTATTTCTCCGAGCGATTTTCTTTCCTTTTGGTTTCTATCTGTTTTATGACTCTTCTCCCCTTCTTGACAAGTCTACTTCGCTTCCTCTCAAATCTTTATTGCATTTCTAGAGAGAGACAGACAGAGAGGGAGGGAGATACAGGTCTGAAGGCGCGATCAAATCGAATCTTTTAGTTTCATGTGACACCTAGCCCCCGAGGGAAAGTCGACATACGATGCTCTCGCCCTGCTTTTTTATTTCATCATCAATTATGCGAATATTTGCGCAAGGCTCCGCCTGCCAATTGACAAGTTCATAAAAGTTGCAACATGGAATATTGACTGTTGAATGTTGCCTGTTCGTTGCCCTCTCTCTAAGAGGTCGACATATTATTATTGTCTGGGTATAAATGATGATGATGCTGATGCTACTGCTATATGAAGTAAATGTCCTCGGAACGCCTTCCGTTCGCCCAGTTATCATTGACAGACGCGGACAAGTGATCTGGGTATTTTCATATCCCATTATTTTCCATCCGCTACAAATGAAACAAATGGTTACAAGTAAAAGAAGTAAAGCATATTTATGCTACAAGTTTTTATCGAATGCATGGAGATAGATGTATGCGAATACAATGATAGCGAAAACTGTATGCGAATGACAAAAGTAAGCCAGCGATATTCAGAGTAATCACTGTCATTAACAAGTTTTTCGAAATTTGTCATGCGTATATTATGTTTTCACAATTCTGATGTTGCGCTAATGTGACGTATAAAAACAAAATGATTTCATTCGTGAGCTTGATGATCCGAAGTGCTGAAACTTAACAATCAATCAATCAATCAATCAATCAATCAATCAATCAATCAATCAATCAATCAATCAGTCAATCAATCAATCAGTCAATTAATCAATCAATCAACCAGTCAATCAATCCATCTGCCTACCTACATTTCTATCTGAATAACCTATATGTACTACGTTTGTCTTTATCATTCTTATACAAATGCATACTCTATGTAAGGCGTCTGTACGTTGATGTATAGATAAATGCACGCATAACACGTTGGTGAATCTAGTAAGAGTTAGGAAGGCAATACATTCTCAAAATTTTATATTTAAACATTTTGTTCTTATTTAACCAAATTGCAATATGGATCACGGCTAGCTTTCCAAATTTGATCCGGATCTTCCGCGCCTCGTATATACACTATGTAGACCATGTACTAAATTAGCCACATCCATGCCCCAGTGGAGAAAGACCTCGAATCGAAACCGGGGAGGGGGGGGGGGTGGGGTTGGAAGAAAAACCGACAACAAAAGTCACAAACAAAAGAAAAAATAACAATAAATTCAGTATGTCGTGTATGTTGTCCTCAAGTGACCCCAAGGATGTGGATTGCCGTTTTAATGCGTTAATGCCAAGGGAGACGTTAACCCGTTGAGGACGGTTTGATTTTGCTACAACACGCATTTCCCATAGACACCTGCCCGAGTATACTCGGGACTCGTCCTCAACGGGTTAAGGATTAAACTCGTACCGGAAGCAAGTGCATACTTTGCACCAAGAGAGGATGTTGCCTAAAATTAGACCTATGATATAATTTGACAATGGGCTTAAAGGCTGGGAGGATGGGTGAAGGGCGGGAGGGGGGGTGGGGTGGGATAGAGGGGATGGATTGAAGATCTATAGGAGGAAGGGAAACAGACTTAGGTTAGAGCATAGATGTAAACATGAGCCGGACAAATAGCAGGGCAAGGAAATATGCTAAATGGTGTGGCTTGGAAAGGAAGTAAACCTTCGAAGAACAGTGCTCTTTTTAGATCCCCTTCCCTTTTTGTTTTGTTTGGGATGGGGGGGGGGGGGTAGGGAGGGCTACGTGAGGGGACAAGAACTAATATCAGGCAGCAATGCCTCATCAGCGGAAGAGGAACGACAGACGAAGCAAGATGATTAAAAAAAGCTCTAAATCATTTCTACAATGATCGCCTGAGCTATACATCTATTTTGGAATGTTGTTACATTAGTGGGACACTGTGGCACAGTTAATAGGATTCGTGACTTTCAATCGGAGATCCCGTGTGCGGATCCCGTTTATATAGTGCCTAAGTCCTTGGACACGATATTTTTACAAACCATAGTCCTAAGCCTCTCAACCCATGTGTATAATACATAATACCTGGCAACTCTAGGATGATGGTAATAGTAATGGCAGGACCTTCCGACATAGCAGTATAGTAACACTGAAGACGCTACTCCAGATAAAGAAGTAGATTGTTATTGTTATTGTTATCATTATCATTATTTGCAACTGATCGACAAAGTGCCCTTCATCGCCGTAAATGAGCACCGATTATTCAGTGATTAAGTGTTTTAAATACTGAATAATCGGTACCCATTTATGTCGATGAGGGCAATTTTCCTATCATTTGCAATGGAAACAAATGGACGCAAGAACTCAATGATTCGCATTATCGTTATTGGGTATATACCGAAAAAAGACTTTAGAACCCTTTCATAACTGAAGACAGGCGTAGCATATCATGAATTGATATTGCCCAATATTATGTTAATCCCTCCCAAAATTACACTATCTTTTAGACAAAGTATTATTTACAGTAGTTCAAATGATAAATCATTTAATCTTACTGATGTAAAGGTGGAATAAAGCAGCAAATTAAGCATTAAGTTGAAATTCGATTGATATTAGTGTTCAGTCACATATTTTATGATCGTTGGGACATGGGAAGGGGGGTGGCTAGGGGTAAATGAACTGGCGACTATAAACAGTCTGGACCAGAGAGGATCTATCTTTGGACATCTTATCATGCACATGAGATGCGACATCATGGCATATTCCTAGCTAAACCGATCGAGACGTACCACTTTGGTTGCTCGCGGCTGTCCCCCGACTTCTCGGCTATACTTAGAAACAGATGAAAGGAGGACAAAATAACCGCCGTCGAAGAAGTATGAGCGTGATCTGTCACGTGATTCATGTATTGTGCATCGCAATAAGAGTACACTTCAAAAAGACCGGTGTTGAATATGTAACACCGAGCTGGTGTTAAATTTTCGGTGCTCATTCATGGTGTTAGATTAACACCTCCGGGTGTCATTTCAAAAGATAGAATTGTTTTTTTTTTTTAATACTAGTAGTTTCTTAGGGACAGAATTTCTTGTTAATTCTGAACAAGACGATGAAGAATTTTCCGATAAAGTACTTGATTTTTGAAAAAAAAAAGTGTAAACACATTTACACCACAGTAACACCAGTTGGTGTGGTCTCCTATTGAAGCTGGACGGGTGTTATACCATTGATATTAACACCACCAACATCAAATCAACACCATGCGGTGTCATTAATGAATTAACTCTAGCGCAGTGTCAAAATATCACCAGCCACAGTGTCAAATTAACACCACGAAGTGCCAGGTGAACACTTTTTAACACCGTCACAATGCATTTTCTACACCTGTGGGTGTGGTCCTTTATTGAAGCTTGATCGGTGTTAGATTTAACACCTAGATTTAACACCCATGGTGTTAAATCTAACACCGATGTTTTTACAGTGTATGTTGGCAGTGTAATGTCTGACATTAGCTTTAGATGACAGCCCCCCCCCCAAAAAAAAAAAAAAAACCCAAACCCCCAAACCCCAACACACATAGATTAATCTGTCTGTCTGTCTGTTTCTGTCTCTGCCATCTCTGCCTGTGGAGATGTTCCAATTTGTTTTCACACAGTGTTATGAAACGACTCTCTATTCATAAAATTCAAACCACGTGCCAAGTTTACACACTATCCTTAAATGATCATTTCAATCTGAACTTGGAGAATAATGACGGGAGTTCAACTATAGATATGGTAGGATTGCTATACACTAGAAGTTGAACATCTGCACACATGTTATACATATTTACATTTCAAATGTGCAGTTATTCAAATTAATGTGTGTGTGTTTTTTTTTTTTTTTTTAGTTCAATGAAGGGCAATTTGTCACTCATCACGTAGTTGCAATGAACAGTTTTCTTTAATGTTTCATACGAATACGTATCGTATCAAGTAATCATTCTATGTTTCAATCGTTCTCTTTGCTTTCTGTTTACACATGTTTCCAAGTAAGTTGAATTGAAATTCCCAATCTTAAAGCATACTTTGGTTGCTTTGTAATATGCATCGCCTTTCATTGGATGGATATAAAGCATAATTGAATTGAATTGAATTGAATTGAATTGAATTGAATTGAATTGAATTGAATTGAATTGAATTGAATTGAATTGAATTGAATTGAAGTGAATTGAATTGAAGTGAACTGAATTGAATGTAGATTTAAATTCTCGGCGGAGGTACTAGACCTGGCCAGAATAAGCGATATCCAATTTTTATTCAATTTATGTTCCTAAGCAGAATGGAAATTCTCAACTTTCTGAAAGCATTAAACAATATTTTCAAAAGCTGAATTTGAGTCCCTCACTCAGAACAATTTCGTGCACGCTTGCTTTCTTTTTAGCTGAACATTGATGAACACATGTATTGCAAATACATTTGAAAGGAATACAGATCCAACATCGTTTAGATTCAAGCATCTATCCTTTCTCTCTGCATTGTAACAAGTTTTCATATCTGATTGTTGCAAATGGGATCTTTGGAGTTGTCCAGAGAACTCACGGTCTTGGCCTTAACGTTTGAAGTTAAGTCATATGAACTCCTTATTTTGTTCCAATCGTTGCTGAACGAAAGCAATGCAGCTACATAAGTAATTCTGATAAGATTTATCACACTTAGAATAAGACCCCCCAACACACACACACACACACACACACACACACACACACACACGCTAAACTATGTGATGCCATAAACTCTTATTTTTACCGGCAGACCTAGCTGCACACACCACACGTAGTCATGTGCAGCGCGGGGACCCAGGTTTAGCCCAGTATGACGTCAAGACCTCAAGTGGAGAAGAATCTCTGGAGGAGGGGTGATGACAAGTCGCCGCTTTATCAGGAACAGACCCTTTCGTGTCTTCTACTCTATACTTTTTTACTCTTCTCCAGTTTGTTTAGCCATCCCCTCTCTCTTTCTCCTCTATCTCTTACTATCTATTCCACCTGTTTGTTCCCAGCTCCTTGTATCGTATCAGTCTCTTTCGCATCTCTTTGTAACATCTTTTTCTCTGTTCCCCATCTCTTCCTCTCCCCCTTTTGCAGCATTCCTGATGTTCCAGCTTCACGTCCCTTCTTTCTCCACCTCCCGCGCATACTTCCAATCTCCAGTCTGTTTTTAGGGGCAGTCTCGCGGAGAGACAGAACAAGAAAGAAAGAAAAAAATGTCAGAAATCGGAGGAGATTAATTAGGAATATCTTTCGACGCATCCGCAGACAGCGGGGGTTGAGTACGGCTTTCGTTAATAGTCGGTGATGTCATAAAATTATCCAAACATTTCCCTCAAAATTTGAGACGTCGGCCTTGCCATACATATCCATGGTAGGTTCATGCCCTTACCTTCCACCGAAATTCGGGGTGCACAGCAATGGAAGATACACTTTGAGATTCTGTTGTACACAGTAGATATAGAAATAAAGCTGTGGAATACATCAAACGGTGATCTATATCGGAATGGCACATTATACACTGAAACCACATTCATGTACCAAAATGGATCTAATCCTGCCTGAACGCACGACTTTTTTGATTCGGATTTTAGTGACACAAAGGGTAATAGAAAAAAAAATCAAAATCTAAAACAGTCATGTTACGATTTGATGTAGAGGTCTCCAAAGAGTAAGGTTTGAAGAAGGAGGATTCAGTATTCCAAGGTACATCGTGCCTTACCTTCTTTCTTTACGTATTTACAATGATTATAATAATAGTTGTTCCTTAATGATAGTATTGCTTATGTCATTTATTTGTTTGTTTGTTTGTTTGCTTTAGGTGTGTCCGCTCGTTAAAGCGGTTTCAACAGCACCGTAGATATTCTAAGTTCTCTATTAATCTACGTGGCCGTGCAGTAATGACGAGCTAAATTGAAAACAAAGTAGGCTGATCTCCTCCGTTATTATGAGGAAAAAAAAGTTCAATTAACGCAAAGGTAACACAAGGGAAATCTAATGAGTTAAGGTAATTGCGTTGATTGAGGTAACGAGACTCGTACCGACTTCTGAGTATGGCCACACCCCGAACGACAGGGTGCGCATTAGCGCTTAATTATCAAGAATCCTTTTCCTACTCGAGTTCCAAGTTCGGACTTTCGCCGAAGTTCGATCACCTCAAAAGTTGTTGCTTGGCGCATGCGTAATGATATAGCAGTAGCCCTTTAGTTGGTTCTATTTTGCATTTTCGAAATCGCCATTGAGGGGAACTTCCATCTTGATATCATGTTGTTGTATAGGAAAGCAGAAAAGAATAACAGAAGTAGAACAGTGGAAAATACAAAACAGAACAAATAAAAACTTTAAAAATGTTAGGAGCTGTAGAAGTCTACTGAGTAAGATGCATTGGCAACTTTGTGTGATGTAGCTGTTGAGTAACTCTCTAATCAGTTTTTACATTAAAAAGAAAAAAAAAAACACTCGGGTTTGTGAACACTTAGTATAAAGGAAGTATCAAAGGAGATTTTGTTTTGCATGAAGTATTTTTCTGTATACCATTAAATATTTCTTTGTCGAAAATAAATTAAGTTTGTCATTTGTATTGTTTTGCAAGTCGAAAATTTATATGCACAAAAACATGATTATATACCATATGACATTGTATTGGTCCTCACAGAATAAGGTAATCAATGATGACCCCTAATATGAATATAACGTGAATGGTATCTAAACGATTTGTTATTAACTTATCGTTTTGTTAACGTTAATCAAACAACGTTTAGAAAAAAAAAACAAGACACCCCAATCTATTCAGTTATTTCATGTCACTTTCAAAATTATATTTGGTAAACGCATACTTGCTCCTTGGGATTTTTTTCTTTCTCTTTCTCCGAATTTCTCTCACCTTCTCTCTCTGCATCCTTGAGTAGAAAAGACATTTGCGTTAATTATGATTGAGGCAATTACTCTCACCACGAAACACAGGGACAAGCGCATAGATGATCCGCGGATGGGAGAAGAAATGGAAGTGGTCAATATAACACATCCCCATCATGCACGGTTGCGGAATATCTGCACAGGCAACGTATTCTAAGGACAACAAACTACGTAAGATTGGACAGGAAGAGCAATACACGAGCAATACAAGCGTAATGAGGTTTATAGGTGGTAAGCCTTGTTGGCATGACCGCACCTGTAATTAAACTTCCATAATCGTTGCGTGCAGTTATACATGTTATTAACCTCAGAGGCATGTTTACAAAACATAGGCTGCAGTCATTAGTTTATCACAATGTTGTCTCATCTCCTCTTCCATCTCAAACGTGTTGGCGGTTGCTTGGCGGTTTTCAAGCAGAGTGCGCGCGTTGCCACTTTATTATCTGAAGCGTATAAAGCCTTTCGAACTTCTGAAAAGTAGAATCATTAAGGGATGGTGACACCCTGTAATTCAAGTCATTGCCGGGTGTTTAAATTGCAATGAATATACTTTGTCAATTAGAAAGGTGTACACCGCTTAACGGATATCGTTATTGAGTTCCTTGTTTAGCAGTAATTAACTCCTGAGTTGCTAGTTCATGCGGACCACAACCCGTCCGTCACAACAAACTAAAACTTTGTACCTGTGATCCATCAACGAAGAAGATTTGTGCTTTCTTTTATACAAAGCACTAGGACGCTATTTCTTGCATCCCTTTTATTCTTTATCTGTGCTTGATACAGCGATAATGTGGATTTGGACAAAGAAAACAAAACACTATAATAAAGGGACATCATCTTGATTTGCTGCTTATGCAAATTACGCACAAGCAGAAACAATATGAATACCTCCAGTTCAGTGATATATGCTATTGTATGTATGTATGTATAACTCTATGTGTTGCGTTGTTCTTGAAATATTCATAACGTTGTAAGTGAATTCACAAGAATTACCTGATATGACGAATTTATATACAGCAGATCCACAGTCACAAAAATGTACGAAGTGTATACCAATGCGAGGTGATGCACATTAGCAATATATACGAGGCGAAATTGAAAGTTGTTACAATTGTATGCATGTGCTGTTCATTGAAAACGGATAGATCTTTCCACCTATTTGGTACAAGTCTGGCAGGTAATTTGCTATATGAAATAAACATGAACTAGTTAAAATATCCATAACACCGTCCCTCCCACTACTATATACTCCACCCCCTTAATAAACCTGCATGCATTTATTACATTTTATTTTACCTGAAAAAACATTAAACTAAGTTTCTTCTTTTGTAACAACATAGTTGACAAGAATATGCGCGAGAAATTCTGTTCTTCATTACAGAATAAATCAACATGACAATGAAAAAAAAGTATTTCGTTATTTCTATTTTCTTTCCCCCTTTTTTGTGTTTAGAATACAAAAAGAATAAAACGCAAGAGATTTTGCGGCGATTTATAGACGAAACTCGACACTTGTAGATCCTGCCTGGTTTTCCGCTACTAACAACGTGGTTGACAAGAAACCCGCTTTTCCTGCTGACAAGGGGTGACAACTTAGCATTGTAACCCATACGTTGTCTATATCAATTACTGAATAAATTGGTTCAGTGAAAGTGCAGTAATGGATATCCTACCTACTGGGGGGGAATGCATTAATTCATGATAGTGAACACTTTGAACCCCCCTCATAAAAAAGCAAAGAAAAAATACCAATAATCATTTCATTTCATCTATTATTTCAATTCGAATACTGCATTATTTGATTCATTTTCCAATTGAAAACGAATTTTAGCACACTGCTTCTGTTTCAAATCATGATGTTGTACCATACTGAACTCCGTTTATACGATACTGTCATTAATTTGTCATTCTATAATTCAAAATGGAAAGATGTGACTCTATTGCAAGCATTAGTTAGTGCACTCATAATGGTGCATAGACTATCACCATTGATGATATCATCATCATAACCGCCGTAATGGTTGATTTGTCCTAAAAAAAATAATGCTTTTGTTGATAATCACAAGAGTTGACTCAAGAAGAAAAAAAAGAGGAAGAAGAAGGAGGAGAAAGAAGAAGAGGAAGAGGAGGAGGAGGAGGAGGTGGCAAGCCAGCCTGTTGTCCGGAGCTGACGGCACGCCAACGGACAAAGAGCCGTTGACCCGCGTCAACAGTGAAGGACAGCTAAGCTGAGGGGCAATGTCCAGGGTAGGACAGGAAATGACGTTATCTGGCGATCGGTTCATCCTCGCCCGCAGATCCATCCTCGTCCGTGGATTGGAGGTGGCTGTGCACAATGTCCGGGGACTGTTTCTCATCGCGCTGTTGTACTTCGTGCCAGTTCTCCCGCGGGGAGATTTCCTTTGGACAAATCTTTGTCCGATCCGCCCCCTAACGCCCTTGAATCCCCTTTTATACAACCGGTGACAACATATTGAGATAGTGAACGTGACACGCATAATTTCCTTGATATTTCAGTCCGCGAATAACCGTGCCAGTATCAAGGCTAGCACCATGCAAAATATACGTCTACGGGCTGTTTCACGTGAGGGTATTCGGTCTGGGGTTAATCCGATCATTGTTTTGAAACAACGGCTTCTTCTTCTCGCTGGTCTTGTTGATGACACTATAAGTCAACGGATCTTCGTAATACTTAACTAATAAAGACAGAATAAACTGACCAGAAAGAATATAAATTATTAGTGGAAAAGTGAGCAAAGAAAATGGGATTCCATCCCGATGGAATCCCATTTTCTTTGCTCACTTTTCCACTAATACTTAACTAGGCAGAATACATGTCATATCCGAAAAAACCCCCTCTAATCTACGTAAAGACATGTCTCCCACGGGTTAGGGCTTGAATTTGGATGTTATCATTGTGTCAAGGGCATTAACAGTGCAACGCAAATTACTCATTGAACAAACACACAAGACAAATACTTCGAAAACTTGACCATCGTTATCAAGGCAACAACAATGATGTTGGATAGTTGAAAACTCTAGAAAGATTCACTAGCATCCTTAACCCCCGCCCCTTGTTACTTTAATCTGTAGTGAAGAAAGAAAGAAAGAAAGAAAGAAAGAAAGAAAGAAAGAAAGAAAGAAAGAAAGAAAGGAAGGAAGTACCATCCTGGATGCCTCCATCAGCAAACCTATACCTGCAGTGTATCTGTAGTTTGCCGCAAAATGACATATCCCTATAGTTGCAATTGAGCTGCTAACCACAGACCAAGGAAGCCCATTGGGCGGTGCCTCCGTTCTTTATAACGTGTCTCCTTCCAACCAATTTCGCTTCATCCTACCAATGAAACAAGCACAAGGACTGGTGCTCTAGACCTGTCAAGTTAGCCTCTTATACATCCTGAAGAAATTAACAAAACAAAACAACATATGGATTAAGAAAACGCAACGAAAGCTCCATGGCGGAAATATCAAATCAAGCCGGGGGAGGGGGAATCTCCCTCTTACCTCCCGATGAAAAAGCAAGAACAGGCAACGGATATACGCAAAGGCAAAAATTGTCTTTATTGATGTGATCATTACGTATTTACTCATTAAGGCCTCAGCATTGTTGACATTGGCATTCCCGAGGTTTCCGCATCAATTGCCGTTGACCCGGCATCGTCGGATACCTAAAGGTTGTGATCATAGGCCAAGGAAGACCTCTTCAGAAAGTCACGTCGTCCCGAGATTTATTGGCACCCGGGCAGGGCCAGAGAGGCTGTTGCGGCCAAGGAAAAAAGACCATGGGCACTCAGTCCTGAGGTTCATAGTTCAAATCCCCTGTCTACAGCTGTTGTGCCATTAGGTTGCCCAGTCCTACAGAGGAAACCTGAAACCGTCTGTTGCATATGGTTGCCTATTTACGAATTTCCGTTACTTCCACTGCCGAAACGTGTACTACATTAATGTCAATTAATTCCTCTTAATAGTTCTCAAGTTTTCTTCTTCACACTATGTTCTCACCTATGTGCCACCTTAGGAATATCAAGACTTTCTTGTGTACCCATATCTCTCTTCTTTCTGCTAGTAAATGACGAATTTCGATGTTTACGACACTCACATTGACCTCCAGGATTGAATCGCTGTCCATCAAAACAACGATGGAATAACATCGTGACAGTGAGAATTTCAAGGATCAGGTTCTAGTTGGGGCTTTGGACTCAGTTTTGAACAGGATGTTGTTTGGTTTGTACCCGTATCACGCCGTGTCTTTTCCAAACAGTTCTTGATCCCAGACTTAACAGGACTTAACAGGACAACGAAATCGCCGTTCGAAGAGATCATCCGGTTGTGCCTTGGCAAGGTCAATCGTTTTATTGGACCCAATCTCTCACGCAAAACCAGACCACGTTGCACTCTCAGGTAAGCTACAACGCATGACGGACGTTTTTTTTTTCTTCTGTTTTGTGCTTTACTGCTCCCGGCTCTACAGTGGTGGTCCTTGTAGACACACAGAGGGTATTACATTACAACATGATACATAAAAGAGTATGCAGCGGAATTAACCAGAAAGATAAAGAACCTTAATGGCTAATAAGATACGAAAATATGGATATGATCACTATCTTAGCCATGATGATAACTGCCGCAAATATACTAATTTATGATAATGATAATTATTATTATTACTTTGGTCACGTTTCTCCTGAGTAACCTCTGCAGTGTTAAAACCGCTCTCCAAGAAGGCCCTGCTATTACAATTTCCCCTGCAATACCAGATGACTATTGACACCCATGGATCAAGAAGGACTTTGCCAGCAAAACATGTTATACAAGACTGAACCCGACGGGTGCGGGGTTCGAATCCCCTCACAATATGTCTTGTTCTCAGGTTCCATCTTGGCATGAAAAGTAAGAAAATAGAAAAAAAATGACTGTTTCCTGAGTAGGACTACTTAAGTTTTACTAGAAACCATGTAACACTTTTGAATGTATACATCATACCATCAAACGCGTTGTTGCGTGATGGCCTATGCCTAAAAGGACAAGTTCACCTTCATATACATGTGGACTGAATGAAGGCAACAATGTTAGTAGGACACATCGGTGAAAGTTTGGGGAAAATCCGACAATCCGTTCAAAAGTTATACATTTTTAAAATATCTGTGCATTCACTGCTGGGGGAGAAGACTACTACAATGTACGATATAAGGAAAATAAAAAGAGAATTTCACAAAACTTGACTTTTTGAATAAAGTGCACATTTCCTCGACTTGTTACTGACTTATGTTAGGGGTAATACTATTCCCCCTGACTTCTGAAAGAGAGAATTCGAGTGTTCTTTTATTATGTGAGAAAAGTGAGAATATCTTGAATTTTCCTTATACTTTCTTTATATAGTTGTACTCATATGACATCACAAGCTATAGTAGTCTTCTCATCCAGCCGTGACCGAGCAGATACTTAAAAAATTCATAACTTTTGAACGGATTGTCCAATTTTCCTCAAACTCTCATTGATGTGTTCCACGAATATTGCTGCATTCACTCAACCCACATGTCTACGAAGGTGAACTTGTCCTTTAAGGATAGTAGCCGGTAGTGTCTTATTCTCTTCTTGACCAAGAAGTGTAGCGTCACAAAATGGCATCTGGTAATGGTTTCATTGCCCATGTCGTACAGATTAGCATGATTTATATAAGACTTTACAGCGTCTTCCGGGCTGGTCGAGCTATGAGGAGTGACAATGCTCTAAACACAACAGCAGAATACTCCACTAATCTCTCCAATACATTTGTCTGTCTCGCCGGGGACATCGGCATTAACTTCCAGAGGTGTTGGTTGGGTGAAATGAACGCTCCACACACCATTTACAAATTAAAGACCATCCTGACTCAGAGTTAGTTCTCCCCATCGAAAGGAAAGAGCCGAATTAGGGCAAATTTGTTCCAGCGCATTGGGAAATAAATTCAGATGAACTCCATAAACAGATCCCAGCACAGCATCCGCTCGATGTGAACAACTCTTTTCCCCTTTTCCTCGGCATGTTGTCGGAATGCACGCTGTCGATTCAAATATCTCTTTGCTGAACATGTCTGATGAAGCAAAAGCATGAAGACGCAGTTTATTATGGTCCAGCGAACTACACACCTTGCGTACAGTTGCTGTTGTCTCTGACAATCATCAGTCTATTGGCAAATTATACGTCCATTTAATAAAGATATTACTGCATCCCATAGAGACACAACTGTATCATCTTCGTATCATTTCTGTATCTGCATGCGTCCATTTAGTTCATCTACATGGATTTCAGTACTGGTTCCAGTACTAGTTACTGTGTATTAGTTGTTTCTGTGTCCTGAGCGTAGTCTTTGGTCAAGCTTTCTGCTGTCATAAACAATCATTCGTACATATTCATGCGTGTAGTGTTTTTAGTAAATTTGTATGTTCCCTTGATTGTTAGTGTTGTAGGACCTACTTGTCTTCTTTGCAACGGCAAATTTTAATAATTATCACAGCCAACGCTATCAAGGTGCCGATTCTCATTATGATTGTCCTTTCATCGTGAGTAATATTTATCTATCACTGCAGAGAAACAGCAACAACAACGTCGTTAGGAAACACAGGGTCATGATTATTATGAATAGGACACCTGATGCTCATACGATTGTCTCGTATTCGATCAAACCAGAGATGATCAGTGTCACGTTGAGCCGTCGTAGGCAGGTTGTCAAAATGTCGTCTCGGCAGCTGACAGCGTCGATCTCGTGCGGTTTCGTTCAAGAACACGCAATGTTATCAAATCCACTGACAATGCCTCGCATCGTCTTTTACTCATCGCCTCAAGGATCAGCAGCAGGGACTGCTTCGGAAGCCAGAGACTGACAAAAAAAGGGAGAGGGGCACAGTCTATATTTTCTTTTCTGTGTATGTGGACCGATGGTTCTGGCATATTTCTCTGTTTTCCCCTTTTTAGCCAACAACGTTTTAATGCACACGTAGTTTCGCTTTCGACTTTAAATTACGATCTACAAGATCATGAACAGACAGTTCGTGACTTGACAACAGAGAATTGCTGCATAGAAATCAAAATGGTTCTCCTAAAATATTTGCCATCAACTAATTGCTGAAACATAGTTACAAAGCTGAAATTCATCGACAACGAGTGACAGGGCTCAGGGAAGTATTTCTAATAATCATTACACGTAGAGCTGAAGAGATAGATATTATATGGGGGGGGGGGGTTATCGGACTTATTTTCTATGTGTTTGTGTGTGTGTGGGGGGGGGGGGGCGGTCGTGACATTACCTTATATTATGATTTCATATCAACATAATTATCAAAGTAACTGAAAGTACATCAAACTCAAAACCATATAGTTTATGTGTGCGTGTGATTGGATGTGTGCATATTCACATAAAGAGGCGCAAACACACTCCATGCCTATGCAATGTTCTTGACATCTTATGATACTCAAGTGAAGTTTGTATTCATTTATGAAAGATAGTTTACCTAATAGATCTAGCTGCTTACCTGTCATTTCTCACCACTGTCAACGACTGCTTATTAAACACGCTAAAAAAAATATAAATTGTATAATAACTATGCTTTTGTATCATAACGTTTCTTATTACACTAACTCCAAGAGGATCATTCCAAACGCAAACTAACATTAAAATATCAGATCAAGGCCAGTAGATGATGATGTGATAACTCCAAACTAAATTTTCATTTGAATTTTTTTGTAGTCGCATAGAACGAGGTTTCACTAGAGGGGGTTGGGGTTGGTGCATAATCGAGGGACGTAAACGCGACAAGAAAAGCGAAAAAAAAAAAATCGTTTAATATACCTGTACTTTATATCTCTTCTCACAAAGAAGGAAATGCGTGTGCAGGACGCGGCTGACAAGGGAGGACGGGGGGGGGGGGGGGGCTGGATGGTTGGAAGAAAAAGGGTTCTCTGGTTTGCCAGCTCACAACGTAACTTCTGAGAACGGCTTGCATTTTAGGAGACATGTACCAGAATCCACAGCCGCGCATGCGTAGTGGGGAACATCACGAGTGTGTCAGACGACCGAGCGCACCAATAGTGCTGATGGCGTGCTGAGCGCATCTAGCTGTGTAGATTGACTCATATCTGGGGAGCGGATAGCCCCCCTGCATTGGCGGGTACCTGCTGAACTTTCGCACAAAACTTGCCAGCCGAACCCCGGCAGTTTCATATCATACTCTGACAGACCTCTGGAGAAGATAGAGGGAGGATATAACGATCCCGAGAGTGCATAATTGGGGAAAACTAGCTCGGTGGAGTGCATCGACTACCATTATTTTGTCACCCTGTGCTAATGGAGAGACCGGTACAGATTATCTCGAATTTCTAGACGTTCATCTCCTTTTTCCTAGGATCAACGGTAGACGTTCTTCTCACGAATTTCTGTGTGAAAATCAACGCAGGCTTCAAAACGACATTGAGTGCTCACAGTAACTGGGATACAACGAGGATTTATGGTAAAGCCACTTGTGTTCCGCACACTACAGACGACCCAGGACAGTAACATTCTGCACTGCATTGGGGACTCACATTGGATAGCAAGAAACGTGTAGTGAACTCTTCTTGGTATTAAAAAAAAAAAATCGTTAGTGTGCTATTCGATTAAGTCCATCGTTATTCATGGAGTGATTATGAGTACTTTGTTACCGATTTCTACAACTGCTACAACCATGGCTTCATCTAACGTGCTCTCAACGGTGCACAACGGGGCACGAGCCCGTCACAACCCCATCAGCGGAAGAGTTCACGACGGCAACTCAGAGGCGTCCCTTCAGGGCAGTGTTCCAAAAGACGCAGGTACGGATTCCGGCCACTCTGCGTTCTCATTGCGCACAGCATGTCATAACAGTGCTTTAGCATTCGTGATGATATGTAGGCTCCCTGCAAAATATGCCGAGCACATTCTTGTAACTATCAAAACGATGATAACCATGTCTTCTTTGCATAAGAGTGAGCCTCTTCTACTGTTTCCCGTCATGCCTCGTGTGATAGTACTGATCTTTAAGAAGTCGATGTAACAGTGATTATGTTCGAAGGGATAGAATAATTAAAGTGATGTTTTGAGTTTAACTTTTGAAATATCAACTATATTTCCTATTTGGTGCGATCTACAAAACATGACGATTGATTAAAACTGCACAAGGAGATGGAAGGACCAGTGTTTAGATAATCACACTTGTTTGTCTGTTTGTGTGTATGTAAGCTTAGTGTATATATGAAGAGTTTGTTCGCAAAAACCGATAAGTCCATATTTGCCAATTGGAGATATTTGCGATTAAAGGTCAAGAAAAACAAGGAGAATAATAAGAAAATCTTTGCTTCTTTTGACCATAACTTAAAAAATGTACCTTTATTGTACTTTATGACAGAGACGGTACTTCAAAATCTTCAAAAATGGACTTATCGGTCTTTACGAACAAACTCTGCATATCTTGCATTTGTATGGTCATTGTGATATTCATTTAGGAACCGATGCATCGCGATGGAATAAGCTAGATTAAGCTTTGATGACACACTTGAATTTACAGTTTCAAAAGAACTCATTTCAACTCAACTCGATTAAAGTTATTTCTACTTCTCTTCCAAAGAACACAAAATAAAGAAATTGCAAATTATCTTTGGTATACGTTGGTTGACCGCATAAAGATGAAGATTAGTCACTGTGGTAATTAATATTCGTCTGCTATCCGGTCAAAACGTAATTCTGCTCATTGAATCAATTTGATTTTCTCTCATGGTGGCTGTATTCACAACCAAATCTTTTAAAACTTATACCACTTAATTATGAGGATACTACGGTGATTGTTATGGACAGATTGTGCAAGGTTAGTATTACATTATACCTGGAGATACGGCTACGTTTTCTTATTGCTGTGGTACATGTTTTACAAACTTACAAAATGTACGCGCGTCTTTTCAATTGTTGTTCAAGAAGCTAATCATTATCGAAGATGTTTAGGCTTTCCACGGGCTTTCAGTCATGCATAGACTATTTAAAAAAAATCCGAGAATTCATCCTATACTCGAACCAATGTTGGTTATATAAGGCAAGTCCACAGTACGTATCCTGTGCTTGCTAGTTACATATAAAGCGTCAGCCTTGGGTAGAAAGATGAACGGGGAAGTTTGAATCAGCGATCTTCCTGTCTACGTCTAAAGCATCTCCAACTCTCAGCGCTCCCAATTCGTGTATCTAATCTCTTTCACACAAACAGATTAACAGCGCCACGCTCGTCACAATATGGCGACAGCTCGTAAGAAAAACGGCGAGATTAACTTCTTACGTGCGAGCGTTAAATAACGGAGTGATTGAACGGAGGGTGTGGCACATTCCAGTGATGTCCCTGTGCATCTTAAAGTGTCACTGGTAATGACAGCGAAAAAAAGAGACCCTCAATCCAAGAGATATCAGCACATGATTCATGAGGAAAGTGCCTGTATCCCTGTATCCTAAAGATGAATGTCGTGTTTATTCTTATTGCACTATACATAAACTTTGGATAAAGAGCAAATATAGCAACAACACAAAGGACACGCACATAGTGTTTGTAGAGAAATGTTACATTAGAAGGAAGTATGATTTATCATGATATAACAGGAGACAGAGAAAAGGGGGTGTCGATCTTTGATTTGATGGATTAACATTACAAAGTGAGGAACGGGGTTGCTCTTATGTGCTTCAGTAGAGACGGGCGTAGGTCAACAACGCCCCCCTGTGTTAGTTGCTTCAAGTTATTTCAGAAGACTGTCTTTCATTACCTCGTAAATTGTTTCCCAATATCACAAATGACGATTGTAAGCTACAAATCATTACGGCATTCAACAGGGCTAGACCTACAATTCCACTTGCTCAATTACAGCGAATGGAAAGTTATTCATTTCCCCTTTTCGAAACTTGTAGGATAATTGTCTGGAATTGAACATCTCCGGGATTGCGAGTGTAGGATTTTGACGTGTATCGATCGAGACAGATCTTAATGCATGCTCATTACGCAGATATTACTGACCAAGTATTTTGCCTCTATCACTTACACACGTGCAGCCAAACAGTTCACCGTAAGCTAAGAATAAACCTAAACGGGATATAGCAGTGACTCGGAGTTCTTAGAATTCCCGCTGCTTACTTCTTAGTCCGGGATACTATAAATCGCGCAGGTGGGTTGTCCGCTGGTTTTTAATTACGTAACGAGCTTGATTGGCCCCCACCCATTATGGGTGTACCGAAGTCCCGAGCAAAACGATATGGTTAGGCCTTACATCACAAGAATGAAAACATAAACAGACAGTGCATCAACCCCTCGATTTCTAAAGATCCAAGTTCACCTTAGACGGGAAACGGCATTGGCCACTTGTGGGTAATGATTAATTACGACAATTGAGAAACGAATTGTTGGCCTACCTCAAAAGCCCATCTCTCTTCGGCAAGTGGCTTGTATGCATCAACGTTTATATCCGCCCATCCCTGACGTGATAAAGCAAGGTTCTGTTTTAGCTGAAAAAAAAAAAACAAGGGATGATCCTACGTCTTATCCTTAGGGTAGATTACGATTGCACGGGCAGGATTCATGTGCTGGCCTTCAACAAAAGAAAAAAAGAATGTCACGGCCTATTATCTGAGATTATGTGAAGGATCGTGTAGGCACTGTCATTGTCATGCGTGAGTGCAATTCTCCCGTCAGAAAAGTAACATGAAAAGTCTCGACAAGTTTGTCCTTTGTGCATCTGTTCAACATCACTCTGCGACCTTTTTAATCCTTGCATGATTTCCTCATATTTCAATAAGCTGAACAAGGCACGAAGATTTACTAGAAATGATTCAGAACAATAAAAAAAAAATACAGCTCAAATCAAATCAACAGAAACACGGGGATAAAGAACTAAGGAGTCAACAATTATTGCAAACTGATTTCAATTGTACTGCGATATCACAGGCATACCTTGGTGATTAGCTGGTGTTCTTTTACAAGTAAAAAAAACCGTCGGATTTGAAATTGATTTTTTTTTAAAGGAGTCGTGTCTTTGAGACACTCTTCTGCCTCTACATTGCCTGTTACACTTTTCACTTCAATGTCATGTCAACCCTTTGTTATTCGCACTTGAGAGAAATAATTATTGTAGGTCTTCCGCTCCACTATTATAAAGGTATGACCATAGATTTGTTTACATCATGGATGGCATGACATGGAATAAGGTGAAACGATGTCATCGTGCAAATACAATGTGTACTTTGTCTTTCAAAGAGTAGTTAAGAAATACTCGACAATACTGTTCTTTTACGTGCCACACAGTTTCTAATGATTGTTATCGTCTTTTAATCTGTGTTATGCAGGGCGCCCTCACAATGCGGCTATCATCCAGACCAGTCTTTACGTGATGGTTGTTATGGTGATCTTGGTGTGCGCTCTGATTCACCTTTTCATCTATCGTCGACGCAGGTAGGCGGTTTATTTTGGGTTAGAGTCTGAAGGGTTCCTTCTGCACTTCCCGCGACCCACCACGATTACCTTCGGAATACATTAACCCTTTATTAGCCAGACAAACTGACGGATTGTAGTGTTTCCGTATTGGACCAATGCTAGGCGTCACATTTTGGCTACGAAAGACGTATCTAAAGATTCATGTAGCGAGGAAGGATTTCTTTTCCTGTAGTCCCACGCGATGACAATGACAGCTTAAAGATGGCTTGGCCGTTTGAGACATAGATTATAACATCAATCTACGCCTTTTCCTTTTTTGTTTTTCTTATAAACTGTTGACTTTTACCTGAAGCAATTAGCTGACGTTAAACTTTGGAACTTTTTCTGCATGTCAACGCAATATAAGCCTTACCTTCGTAGGATTTATACAAGCATCCCACTACAGTATCCAATAAGTATGCCATTATGCCTTTCTCTGTAGCAGAATCAAGGAAAACATGATTTTAGATTTTTGGAAGGAAAACAACAACAAACCATGATGATATACAATCCTACACTGCAAAAAGTCCGGTGTTAAATAGTGAACACCGAGTTGGTGTTAAATTTTAGGTGCTCATTTATGGTGTTAAATTAACACCTACGGGTGTCATTTCCAAATTTTAAACTGTTTTTTGAAGAGTTTCTTAGTAACTGCACTTCTTGTTGATTTTTAATTCAAACAAGACGATCAAGAATTTTACATTAAAATACTAGATTTTTGAAAAAAATGGGAAAATAAATTTACACTAAAGTAACACCAGCTGGTGTGGTCCCTTATTGAAGCTGGACGTGTGTTAAACCATTGATATCAACACCAGCAAATATCAAATCAACACCATGTGGTGTCATTTTTGAATTAACACCAGTACAGTGTCAAAATAACACCAGGTACAGTGTCAAATTAACACCATGAAGTGTCAGGTGAACACTTTTCAACACCATCACAGTGCATTTTTAACACCTGTGGGTGTGGTCCTTTATTGAAGTTTGATCGGTGTTAGATTTAACATCCGTGGTGTTAAATCTAACACCGATGTTTTTACAGTGTACTAGCACAAACATGACAACAGATGAATAAACAAGTGAATAGATATTGTGCTTTGGAAAGTGATCTCAGTGTGTCAGTAGACCGTTAGCATATTTAGATTCAACGATTTACAGTCCTGAACTTGCCAATGCGAGACGGGTACAAAATCAACAGGGGTTTCAAATCTAGTTTGTAAAGGGTTAAGTGACATATACAAGGCATTAAACTCTTGGAGCTCAATTTAGAGAAGTCCTAAAACTCCCTCAAAAGAGA
The DNA here is from genome assembly GCF_040938485.1 of Diadema antillarum. Taxonomy (NCBI): domain Eukaryota; kingdom Metazoa; phylum Echinodermata; class Echinoidea; order Diadematoida; family Diadematidae; genus Diadema; species Diadema antillarum. The sequence continues at coordinate 746,917 of NW_027270966.1, forward strand.
TGGTTATATAGACGAGAATATCTCGGGTTTCCAGACGTGAAATCACCGATAAAGACGCCTGCATACTTTCTCAAAATACTCGTCCGTGGGACAGATCACAAGCTGTCGAGATAACCTCGGTTACGAATAGCTCCCTTCTACCTTCAACATGCTGAGAGGGGGCGTGCTTTATACGCGACGACAGCAAGAAACATATTTTTGTAGGTGTAACGTAGGTATAGTATAGGGTACCTCGTCTAACGCATTCTCATGTCAGTGCCCGTGTAGCCAAATCAAAACTGTGTATCTAATTGCAGATCACCAATCTCACATAGGGATCAGCAGTGATAAAATAATGGAAGAAAAAATGAAAAAAAAAGAAAGCACACCAAAACGACAACTCGAACTGCACAATAGTGTAATTGATTTACAACGAAACGTCAACAACAACACAGCGAGATCATGATTATTCATGGACAAGAGCACTTAACTATGTCAGTGGCTACAATGTTCATCATTGCATTTTTTTTCTCGAGAAACCCCACGAATGAGCAATGAAAAAAACAACAACAACAACACAGTTTTCGCTCTATATTGTAAGGTACATGTAATTCCCGTGAATTTGGAACCTATCGTACTGCTGGTTTTGTGAACCAGAAGTTAGTATCTATTCAAACGAATGACACACAAACACGAAATCTTCAAAAGTTAGGAATAAATGATGATTATGTTTATGTACCAATCTGCACATAAAATAAAACATGCTGTGTAAGCATACATGCGAATAGAGATAACAGTTGATATTAGGAGAACAGATGGATATTCAGGGAAAAGATGGTGTTAATGTCCATGAAGAAAATATAAATGAAGATTGCATCTTGTTCTTTATAAAGAAACCCTCAAGCACAATCATGACGATAACAAATGTATAAAAAGCCAAACGTGATAGCAACATCCCTCCTCTATATAATCCTTGCGAATAAGCAATGTGACCACTATCTCTTTAACAAGAACAAGGTCAAGGTAGCATTATTCACCGATGTTCAACAAGGCCCATGTCATTGTTTGATGACTGCTTCACAAGTGTACTGCTCATTGCGCTCAAAATAATGTGGCTTACTGAAGATCTTGGCGCAACCGTTCTAATTTCCGTGCCGGCAGGACCGCGGGACTGCTCTTAATTCCCTGCCGTCAAGACTCGCAGGCACGCTACAGCCTTCTACACTTTTTTTTACCCTCTCTTCTCTCTCTCTTTTCTGATGATGGAAGAAAGCAAGAGAGAGAGAAAAAAAAAGATCTGTCTTTCGAGAGATTGGAGATATTGAGCCTTCAACCCGAGTTTCCGCTTGGCGATTTATTTGACATTTATAGAAATTGGAATTAAAGTTTTTGGCACCGATCTGAGGAGAGGAGAACTTCAGAAAGAGACAGAAAGAAGGAGGGAGGAGGGAGAGAGCAAGAAAGAGAGAGAGAGAGAGAGAGAGAGAGAGAGAGGGAGGAAGAGGAGGAGGAGGATATAAATGTATGGATCGAGAAGACGACCGAAATAGATTGGGAGCGAGGAATCGGAGACGAAGATGCAGATGGAGAAAAGATCGTCTGCCAAGAAAGAGATCTCGTGGAAGATATGTGCCAATGAAAGTGACGTCCGTAATTGAGGCCGAAACTGGCTGTGCTAAATTCGTTAGAAAGTAATGCGGAACAAGGTTTTCCTCTTTTGTATATGTCACTCTGAAGAGACTGTGTGTACGCGGGATTGCAAGACGAAGGAAATATCAAATATTTTCAATCACAAGACAGAATGATGTTTCTTTTTTCCTCTCCGTACTTGTAGTGCTCTAGCGTTGGGTTTAAACATTGTCCAAAGTCGCGTCATTATCGCAGAGTGTAAGATATCCGTTCTTACATCCTTTGTCCACTTAAAACTTTTTTCGGTTACCCTATTATCGCTATGACGAACTTTAGCTGCGCGCAAAGGGTTGTACTAATCAATTATAAAACAAAAACACAAACATGATACCACCAGAATGAACACTGACATCCAATAAATTCAATCTTAGAACAGTAGAATGATATCAGATTTATTCATAGTTAAAACACAAAACAAAGAGAAAAAGATGGCATGCACCTGCTTTGAGACACTGCACATAGCATTTCATGGAAAATATAGACTTGGGAAAGGGGTTTTGATTTACTGTATGTAACATGAAGACACATCTTTTACCCAATAATTTCATTCAAAAGTCAAAATAGAAATAGAGGTGAAGTGGAGGGTCAATTTTTATGCCTGTATAAATATCGGGAAATTGATTCATAAGAAATAAATATACATTATTTAATGTGGGGAGAACAAGTATTCGTTATAATTCAGCCATTTTATTTTTTGATGATATGACAAACAGCAATGCACATATCAATCATATATCCTCGTTTTTATTTTTCTCATCTACAGAAAAGCAAAGAAGAAGAAGCACACATACGAGAACACCAAGCCAACCAAGAGCGGTCGCATTTTTCACGTGGAGCCGAAAGTCTTCGAGAAGAAGTCGAAAACCCTGCCCAAGGTCATCGAACCCGAGATGCCGATCTACTCGCAGCCTGGCAAGGCCCTCTGCTACAGCATCGTCGACATCACCGACGCCGTGTCTTCGTGGGACCACATCGGCGACGTCGGCAAGTCGGAGCCGGACCTCCGCCGGTCGTGCAACTATTACGAGAGCATCCAGATTTGTCCGCTCGAGGACGAGAAGAAGAGTTATGCAACCAGCGCGAAGAGCAAGGCCTGCGAGGCGACCACAAAGCTGAAGAAGTTCGGCGCGAACAAGAAGACCATGCTGCAGAGAACATTCCAGTCGTTGACTAACTTGTGCGTGACGAACTTGGACAGTTGCGAGGACCTGACCAAGAGAAAGGACTCGACCAAGTGCAACTACAGCCGGCTCATGTCGCCCAGTTCGAAGATCGGGCGATCCGTCGGAAACATTTACGACACCCTGAGCAGGCAAAACCCGTGGAAGTTGGCGGAAAGGGGACCCGGGAAGTACGAAGAAATTGAAGTCCATTTAGGCGGCGACGAAAAGCTGTGGACGGCAGAGGAGAGGCAGAGATATCAGTCCATTTCGATGCCAAAAGTTTGTCCTGCGAGTGGCTGCTATAGCGAAGCACGGTTTCCGCTAGCTGGTTTGGCGGGTTATAAAACTCCCCAATGGTCACTAAACAAATTTTCTCGCAAACTTAAGCAGTCGGAATACGAACATGTGCAGCTTAGACGGCCTGTATTAAAAGCGGCAAAGAGCGAACAAAAACCTGCAGTTGCACCAAAGAATATCTCACCCGTCTACTTCACTCTTGACCCTGCCATGAAACATTCTTCAAATAGAACCGCCATCTACCACATCTGAATCGTGATCCACAAAGCATTGCCTTCATAAGTCGAGGTGCGACGGATGCTGCTGACTGCCAGAAAAATACAACAAAAACCAACAACAATAGTGAAACTCGTTGTTTGTGTTTTAGACTCTTGGCTACTAACTTCAGTGTGTATAATGAAGATCGCCTGACTTAAAGGCAAAGACTGCAGAGTCTCTAATCTGTTGACACTCAGTGAATCCTAAATGACTCGTTGCTGAGAAGCGATCGGATGAAAACAATGAACATTACAACTATTGCATATTCCAGAACTTATCCGGGTCGACTTGTTATGTCAGACACTCCATCAAGTCACTGTTCAAGCACAGGGTGCTATTCATTGTGTATATTCGCCATCGATCCAGGCGAAGGAGATCTAGCGTGTCTTAATTAGAAAATTGTGATTAATACCAGCTGTACTTGACACCTTTCCTATTTTCACTTCACATCTTTTATACTAGACCTTACAATAGGGGCTGCAAAGTTACTATTGGATCTGTGATTCAACCACCCCCCCCCCCCCCCGCCGTAAGATAGCAGTCAGTTTTGTCTATGTTTGCATTATGACGGTCACAGATAAGGCACAGTAAACGTATCTGTCTAGAGAAGAAATTACGGAACCGTCTGATTACAAGATTATTCTCCATTTATACCCATAAATCATACTTTTTTTTCGAAGAGTAGTATACTGGTAACTTTAGTCAATAGAACACTCTTACCAAACTCTCGAGTTACCCCTTATTTGTTAGATCTTTCTAAAAGATTTTCAGAGATTGAGCCTTGCTTCGATTAAAAACAATGATAAAGATATCCCCGTACATTCATACACACAGAAACATGCATCGAGTAGGTTTTCATTACCACAATATATACAGCATTGAGTGGAGTTGATATCCAATGTAGAGGCATTGTCGATGGATATATAGGTGAGATGAAAGAAGGGTGCTCGATCTGTCCTCGGCGTTTCCGGTTCAGACTACCCTATAAGTGCACTCCTCTTGTTTCCATGGTAACATTTCGGCAAGTCTCAATCTCCGTCAGCAGCGAAATTAGTGCTACTGAGGTCGTCATATAATATGAAGATGAAAAAAGAAATTCGGTGAACTAGGTCGACAGACCCCTACACAGTGCAATGTGCTTAAATGCTCCAGAAAAATACAAAACGAGTCGTGGTACGAGTTTGTACTAGTTTTCCTTACAGACAATAATACAAATTATGCGATGTAATGCTTTGAATGATGCATTCATTCATCAAAATGGTAAAATCTTACAAAAGAAAAAAATCGGAATTCACGTGAACATATACGGGAAAGTTGTCAAGGTGTCAAGGTATCGACATCAGAATTCAATACTAATTGTCACAAAAGCGAAAAAGGACAGGGGAAAGAAAACGATAACAACATAACACTGGCTGAGCAGGACTTACGTCAAACAATAACATTAACCTACAGTATGTACGTAAATGATTATGGGCATTGCAACGTGTACTGCCTTGATATTATTGAAATTTCTTATCAGCATTCATGGCTATGAAAGCTTGTATGAAGTCTTAAAAATTCTACATGAGACGGAAGAAAAAATAAAACTGTGTCTTAGACAAGATGTTTAAAGATAATTATGTGAATGAATAAAGTACTTGTAGCAGACAATAATAACCAGTTCTTAGTTTGTCTTTTGATATTATCGTCTTTCCACCCCTCGTAGTGTACAACGCAATTTAGAACTTATTAAGGTCATTATTTTCCTTTCTTTGAAATCATGAAATCCAGAATCCCTTAGTTGTGGGATGACGCATTTTCTATGCATTTATTGAAACGTTTACATAGATGTTATGTTAAACATTCGTAATGAAAAATAACATTGTCCTTTTTAAGAGGAAAGAAAATGTCATATTCCCAGAGTAAAAAAGTTCTCTTATTTTCTTTTAAATAATGTTATACGTTCATGATCTTGATACTGCAGTAATTTGCGTGATATCATAACGAGATGTATAATTTATGTAACATGAGGATGTATATACTTTGACATGTACAGATATTTACCTGGATAAAACGTAATATCATTACTAACATTACGTTCCAGTCTGATATTTTGGAATACAAGTTGAAAACGAAACCTGTTCTTGATGGTCTTCTTTTCACTACGTTGTTCTGTGTCATTTTAACACTAGGTTTTACATCGGATATTGCATGAATTACCATGAAATCACTCAATAGCCGTTCAAAGCCTATAGTCACTGAAGTGAACCTACCGATTTAAAAAGGGGCATGGAAAAAAAGGGATGTATTAGAACATATAACATGGCAAGGAGGGAATAGCCCAAAATATTATCTGTATGTTTGATTGGGGGATATAACTTATATAATGGGCGAGAGAACAGAAATGCCACATACAAAATATATAACGCATCGATCTTTTTGTGCATGTCTGTACGCATGTTAATATGTATGTATGTATGTATATATATACAGTATATATACAATTTACACACACACACACATATATATAATATATATATATATATATATCTTACATATAAATCTTATATATATATATATATATATATATATATATATATCTATATAATCTATATGCATTTATAAGTGTAGTGTGTGTATGTATGTAGTGTTTGTGCGCTTGCATGTGTATACGCAAGGTAGCCTAATACTTTCCGGGCAGTTCCCAATGATCTTTGTTGTTAACCACACAAATGAGAAAGCGGGTAAAAAATGATAAAATCATCACAAACAGAATCAATCTTAATCAAGACGAGGAAGTAAACAAAAATCAAATAAACATGAAACAAATGGCCGATGGCGTGTCTTAGAAACATAACTTAAGCGACTTGTTAACCTTCATTCAAAATACTATACCCCCATTTACACTCGTGAATATGAAACTCACGTAGTAGCTATATAGTAACCACTGCATTCATTCGTGATTGCGTCCTACAACCATTATGACAACAATGTGATCAAAAGCTTCGTCTCCATCAATCATTCTTGACCACTTTAGAAGCCAGACGCTACTTAGTATCACATGCCCCCAAAGAACAAACGAACAAACAAACAAACAAACAAACAAACAAACAAACAAACAAACAAACAACCACCACCAAGCAGACATGAAACTACATTAGTTTCATGTCCCTCGATGTCCATGGTGAAAACCAATGAAGGTGATGGGCAATAGACAAAGAGGGCAATAGACAAAGTCTGGTGTCCGCTTACGGACACCCCTGGAGGAGAAGAGCGGCGACGCGAATTCCGGAGGGAACCGAAAATATAACCCGATAACCCGATAACCACCTATCCGATTCTACCCACCTATCCGTGCCAAACCCTCGTCTGGGCCTAAGGAAGCAAGGTGCTCTGCCGCGAATACTGATAGAATTGCACGCGGTTTAGACGCTTCAGGAACCAACCAGGATAAGCCACAAAGAAGTTTTGAGATCGAAGTAAAATCTATTTGAAAACATGAACATGATCTTTTTTTTTAATGTGAACGACCCCGCATTGATTTCTCACCTGAGGAGCATCAGCAGTCCCCCGATGCCTCAGATCACTAGTTCACCGGAAGACGGGAGTCGCCGCTCACACCGAGAATAGAATCAGATTAGTTTCAATGGGTCTAAACAAATGTTTGCAGCATGCCTGCATGGCCTGATGAACAGTATTATTCTAACAATTTCGAGCAACCATCTTAAGTTCGAATTTCCGCTCACTGCGTCTTAGAATAGAATTAAATGCACTGGAACGGATTTCCGCTTCTGACGCCTCCGAGCATTTTGACTTGAAATGATGCTGTTTGAGGATCTTAACCAAAGCATTGTAATGCTCATACGACCATATGATTCATGTAGTAAAGGACAAGGCAAAAATAAAAGTTGACAAGAATAGACTACAGGGTACTTCTCCTCAGATATTTGTATTGAAATAATTTACTGGCTGACAAATTTAGATTATTCTCTTTGCCGTTGATGTCTTCAGTGACTTTTGACAAGTCTGTTTTAGTGTCTTATAAAATAAGCTGTTAAGGAAAGCACGAAATGAAATCGAAAACTCATTTCAATGAATAACATCATCCCTCTTTTCCTTAATAGATTTCTTACAGGAGCATGCAGGGTCTCCATTGTGATATGCAGCTCTGTTGTCTATCTCCCATAACTTGGAGGTGACAAGCAGACGGGCTGAACCGCTGGTTGAAGATAGCTATTTCTATTAAGCTACTTTACCACGTGTTTACTACTTCTAATAATACTAATACTTGTCATTATAGTAATAACGATGGTAGAATTACTCTTGTAAATGATGATAAGATAAAGGTGGTAATGAAACGACGTAGCTAACGAAAACGATATATCTGTTGACTTCTATTTGTCTGTAGCATTTTTTTCCACCAAGTATTTTTTAAGTCATAAGACAGTTCAGTTCAGTTCAATCATAGACCATTGGACTTCTGTAAAAGGTTGCCGTGCTTTACATTCTATACGAGAGGACTATATACATGACGCGATGTATGTCACGGTATTGACTTGAGGTCATTTCTGACGCAAGCTTAATAGGTACTTCGTCACCGAGATCATTACCCTAATGGTCAAGTCACCCCAAGTTGACCTACCGGAAGGACATTGGCAGCAGACTGGAAATCCGTTTTGTCTGTTTAGGCTAGAGATTTAGTTAAAACGAAATTATAAAGTTTCTTAACTTTTGCAGTTACGACACTGACTACTTTAAAAGTAGCTTTACTGTGTAGTAACAGAACGGTGACTTAATACATATCCTATCACCAACCAACTTTCGTTTGATCTGTACTGACCGGGATGTTTTGCTCGTCATAATGACTCATGACATAAACAAACATACTCATGATTTCTTTTCCATATGTGTGCATTTTCTAAGGTTGACGTCACACATTTTATAATGATTTATAACTGAAGATTCATACATTTTTTTTAAAACGCTAAAGGTTTAAACAGTTGTTTGCTTTTTGTTGTCATGATGGAGTATACATATATATATATATATATATATATATATATATATATATACATATATATATATATATAATAATAATAATAATAATAATAATTATTATTATTATTATTATTATTATTATTATGTGTGTGTGTGTGTTATCATATTTCTAAGATCAAACGTTCCTTATTTTGCAATTTCTACGATGCTTCCCAATGTCATTGAGGATGTTTCATTAATACAAATTTTAGCGAAAATTATACGTTAATCAGAATGTTGTGGAAATTCTGCGGTAGAATATCATTACAGTAGATGAATGTTTAGTGTAACAATAGCGTGGAGAATTAATAAGTACATATATATATTGTAAATCCATTCCTGTCCTTGTCATAGAAGAGGCAATGTGCAGAGTGTTGAATCATGATGCTATGTCGATGATACGACCAAAACATTACCTCGTGCAGAGCACGTTCGAGATGACGTTTGCGTTTGCACCAGTCATCGGATACACGTCTTCATCGTCGCGGGAAATTGGCGGGAATTAACTCATCGACCACCCCCGTCATAGAGTCAGTATCGTCTGCTAGATACCAGTCCCAATAAACCGACGAATAAAAGAAGACCTGCCCCGTCTCTCGCCCGGGGATGGAAAACAGGAAATTATGTTTTAATGCGGGAGGAACGTGCGATGAAACATTAATGTGCAGAATTCTGATGTTTTGGGCTTTAAAAGTTTTCTTTTTCTAATGAAGAGTAGACAGACAACAGGTCTCTGTACGACTGAACTGATAACAATAATGATAATAATGTGCTGCAGGTACGGGCAATATTGCCCTTCGACATTTTGATTGATTTGACCTTTTCGTCGTCGATTCTCCTCGCATACATAATCAGAAGTAATTTCCATCTTTCAGTACCTTAATAATCTGGGAAACCCCCAAAGGCACTCTAGATTAGGCCATTAATCACATTGCAAATTGGCCCCAGTAATAAAGCTAAATGAGCCGAATTTCAACACCTTCGTGAATTTTTGAAGACGCGTCTAGCCAGACGCCTCAAAAACAATTATCATCCCTTATGTTATGCCTTGTTCCGCTAACACCCAACTCCCACCAACATGATGGCGTGTTATCATGTTTGATTCATCTATTTTGCAGCCCACACGCTTTCCGACACATTCTCCTTACGTTATTTTCCCCTCTCTCACGCTGATATTATTCTTGCGTGTGTTCTATGAAATATAATATGTATTGTTTTATGTTTTTTTTCGTCGTCGGTCACTTATGGGTAGAGTGGGTAAGCCTTGATTCGCACCAATCTGACTCTAACGGAATAAAGGGAAATTTCACTCTCAAAAGAACTGCATTACATTGATCGTGCTATTGTCTCCTTCACATATTTTATTCTTACACAATGTTGACCGTTTCCTACATGAGTCTAGTGATGCGAGGGCATACTTTCAAGTTTCATTTTCAAATACATTCAATAATAGGTTGCTATGAATATGCGTACATGCTAATTAGTATATCCGTGAATCGGTTTCAGTAAACCCACATGATGAGATGAGAAAAGAGATCGCACACTTGGCGCTCGAGATATATAAAGTCAGGTTTTCCAATGGATGATTGGTGAGGTTGTGGCTTTATTTTTGTCTAGTGTCAGAGAAATTATGTGTGTACTGTCGATCATGATCATCCATATCCTCAAGGTCGTAAGAGTTGGGGGCTTGTCCGGGAACTGGACATTCAAGTAATGCTTTGGAGGTTCAAGTTCGACGAAGGTGTGTAGTTGTGAAGCATTTTGCGAAGAGGTTGGCATAGTCCCAGCTGAGGTAAGTAGATTGCAGTCACGTGCGGTATGCATGACAGTCGATTGGTGGGAAGTTTGGTGTGATTTGCCTCCGTTTCTAGAGAAAAGTAACCACTTTGTGACCTATGGCTACAAGAGTTGGTTGGGCACATGTTTGCTGCAGGGCTGTTGCAGGTCGAGACGTTTGGTGACTGTATTTTGAAAGCAAGAGAATATCAAACACAGCGGTGAGGGTTGAGGTGTGAAGTTTCTTCAATTTGTCTTCCGACATAACAATGTCGGATTTCGGAGCTTGGGCATTTGTTCAAAGGTATTTGTTCTAACTTAATCTTGTCACTGCCGGCAGGCCAAGGATAGCCTGGTGGTAGTGTCGCTGCCCGGAAAGCAGTAGATGACAGGTTCGAGTCCCGTAGTTCCTTTTCCCCCCGACATGCTTGTTAAATTACAGATCAGCAGTTGAGATCTTACACATTTCATTTGTAGAGGGAGATAAATTGAAGAAAATTCATATCTTAAATCTATTTTGTTCTGTCTCTAGGACCCATTCGTGGGCTTTGCAATCTGCCTTTCGTTCCCTTTGACGTTCAGTGAAGTGCATTTCGTACAGTCGTGTTTACGTATCTAACGATGACATCACACAGTAGTTATCATGGCCGATTTTGACGTTGAAGAATTCGTTTAGCCAGGATTTGAAAGCGACCGGGTTGAACAGTTTGGTCAAGGCCAATTTGAAGACTGTAGCTGACAGGATAGGAGTAGATTTGACTGGTTGAACACGCAAAAAGAAGCATATTTGATGCTGTCGAAGCATGACAAATTTAGCACTTTGCCTGTTTAAAACTGTCAGTAGTGTCAGATAGTGATGTTAATAAAACAAGTTACCAAAATAAATCACAGAGAGGCGAATTCGAGTTAGAGAGAGCTTGTTTGTTTGTTTATTTTCATTGTTTCATATTCAACGTTTTAAGAAATACATCATCAACATAACAAGAAATTGTATGAGTGCATTGTCGAATACAAAAAAAAAAGAGAATTGAGAACATGAGGAATCTTCATATAAGCATTGCTTATAAGGCGTAGATACCCAAAAGTTGACTGAAGATGAATTGTTATATGAAATTTACAGTTGAAAGGAATAACAAATAATGAAGTGGGAAAATACAAATATTGAAGAAAATACGAAGCAACAACAACAACAAAAAAGTAACATAAAAGAAACAACCAAATGAAAAGTAAATGTTCGCTATTAACACTAAACTATAAAAGCAGATGAAAAGATTGGCGTGATCACCCGAGCGAGGCGATACAATAATGGAAATGCAAAACATGCACATAGTAACCTCAGCAAGATGAAAGAAAAATTTATTTGAGCTTATGCTTAAATAGATTAAGAGATAATTTATTGATTGGATTATTTCTCTGTCCAGAGCATTCCAGAATTGAGGTCCTGTGGTAGTTATTGTTTTTAGGCAATAGTCCTTATTATATACCTCATAAGTGAGATTCGTATCACTGATTGGTCAAAAGTATATCATGTGACAAGGTGTAGTCCCGTCTATCTTGCCTTAGGGTTTTCATGTAAGTGATAGAAAGGCAAAACCCTCGTGATAGAAGGGCAAAACCCTCGTGATAGAAAGGCAAAACCCTCGTGATAGAATTCGTAAACCCTCCGCGACTTTTGTACACAAGCAAGTACACTAGACTTCGCGCGCGGTGTCCGCAACCCCTCTAAGGACGTTCACTACGCGCATCGTATGCGTAAACACGTACACATACCAAGGACGTTCACTACGCGCATCGTATGCGTAAACACGTACACATACTGTATGCAAAATCATCGCACTACTAGCGCACAGCAGGCATGTTTCAACGTGGCATGATGGTGATCGAGGGCTCCTGCCGTGATTTGAAGTGAGCTGGATCAAAGATCGTACACTTTGTCTTTAGGATTTCTTAGGATCCCGAAGCAGAGACAAATCTCAGCATGTTGGAAATATCGAATTAAAACACGAGCGACGGGAAACTGGATGTTACATATACTGTAATCTTCTGCCAAGATTTTATGCAGGAGCTCGCCGAAGGCCGTGTGACTTTAACTGTGAGTGAGTACCGTGCGTACTGGGTAGTCTACGAAATGCACGAAAACCATGCAAGCAAGCGCAGGCTGTGGCCTGATTTTAGGGCTAACGTTTAGGCATAACAATTAGAATTTACTTCGTATTTGCCTAGCCCTAGATCTTGGTTAAGTCTTAAACGATGAGGTATATAAAACAAATATTAACTGCTCTGTATTCGGATGGTGGTGGAAATTATCACTCCCTCGGTGCTTTTCATACCGACCCTTCCATCACCCCTCGGCTAACGCCTCGGGGTGATAGAAGGGTCGGTATGAAAAGCACCTCGGGAATGATAATTTCCACCATCATCCTCATGAGCAGTCAATATTTGTATACAGGACATGAGATGAAAAGAATCTTTTTGCCTCGTAAGGTAAGAATCTACTCAACTTAACGAATCTACTTATTCTTAAAGAACATGACGAACATCGATGAAAATACATCTTGGAGCCTACCTGTAGTTAGCTGATGTATAAATGATCCAAGTAAACATGCAGTAAGGACTACTCTTATCGAAAATATCCCTTCATCAAGCTGTTCTCGAGGGGACCCCACCCCCTCAAAAAACAACAACAACAAAATCACAAGTACACGCACAGTGACTCTTCCATTCATTATGATTCTGTGGCTCTGTTCATCAAGTTTGCCCCTATGGATTCATTGGATGCTAAACGTTTGACAACTGTTCTTCGTTACGATATTCGCGAGAAAATAGCAACTAAGTCATTACTGCATGGTATCACACATGACTCTGTTGTGAAAATGCATACGATGATATTATTTACACCATTATAGAGAGTCTATGCTGTAATCTAGCTCTTACAAATTCCTTAGGGATAGGGATCATGCAGTAAGGATTACTCTTAACGAAAATATCCCTTCATCAAACTGTTCTCACGGGGACCCCCCCCCCCAAAAAAAAAAAAAAAAAGAGAAAAAAAATCATATACAAAAAAACTCTAGTTTTAAGTGGAACCAAGTGCTAAATTTGTGTTAGCAATGAACCAGATAGGGTTTGACACTAATGGCCATGACTATTCACTGGATTTCTCCAGAATCTTAACACCCTCCACGGGTCCCAACGCTCCGTCGAAATGAATGAGTTCCCCCTAAAGCGGCACACCTGCCTCGGTAATTTTCGGCAGGTGACAGTGCGAGTCTGCGGATGATTAGTAATAACTGTTGACAAAGCCAATATCTGGATTATTGGCGATTCATCCACCATCTATTACACACTTCTCCTTCTTTCTCTTTTCTTTCAAAGGGAAGCCGGGGGGGGGGGGGGGGTATACATAAAAGAGAAACGTACACGCTACTTGTCGCCGCAATAACGCTGTTTTGTAATGCATGTGTAGAATTGTGAAACATAAACGGAACCAAGACTTTATAATGTCATAATTATTAGTGGACGACGGGAATCTTCTCAACTAATTCCTTGAATCTGAAAACTTCAATAGCCAAAATTACCTGAGTAACTTTTCAATGCTGTGTGTACTGAGTTTTCGATGAATGCTACTTCTTTACATTAGTCGAGAGAGAACACACTCCCCTTTCAAATAGCGAAGGGTCATTGAAACCTTCAGCAAATGAAGTCATTCTATCTTTGAGAAAACCCTAGCCTAACATGTTGATATCTGCTGAAGACAGGATAGCGATTATTACTTTGAACATGTCGATGGAGTTGCAGTTATAATGTAAGCGGTGCATCGTTCAGAATCACCGCAAAAAGAGTCACCTTTACTACCAAATCTTTAGTTTGATATATCTATCATTCTTCAACTTCATGAAATTCTTCAGTCGATGTAGGGCAATTTGTCAATCAGTTACAATGAAAACTATCATTCTGTTGAACAATGATTAGTCCATTGATCTGCCGCTGACAGAAATTTAAAAAAAAATATATGGGGGGGGGGGTAACAGGAAAGAGCTGGTGTAAGCTTATCCATTTTGATTTGGAGATATCACATATAAGTAAAATGCATTTGTTTCTAATTACTTTTAATGGTAGTTTATCCCCTATTCAAATTTTGCATGCTTGGAGGAAAATCCCTCCCTGCATCTTTTGTAGAGTTTTACGGTAATATACACCTAAAGTAAAAAAAGAAAAGAAAAAAAAAACCACATATCACTAGAGAATATACGCTTCCATTTTGTACAAGGAATCACAGTTGGAACGTTTTCGGGATCCGAATAAATCTATTAGAAATCTATAGCTCCGCCCCCCTCCCCCCTCCATCGTAAATAAGTTTCCAGTTTTATTGTTATGATGAAAGGAATCATGGAATTACCTACCTCAGAGGTGTACAAGTCTACGATATGCTAGCTTATGAAAGGTATCTAATTTTCAGGGTTGCAAAAGGGGCACACGCACTTTAACATGTGACTTGGGATACACTTCTAGTAGTCGCACACGCACACACACAAACACACACGCACACACTGATATATATGTATGTATGTATATAATATATACATGAGTATGTAGTATATAAATGTCCTTCATACTGTATATATGTATAATAATCATCTAAGCACAAAATGCACCTACACATTACGATTTCAAGTTTTAAAATTGTAATGACAAACCACTATCGAGTCCCATGATTTTCTGTAACCCCAAATCTTCCGTATCATAGTCTTAGCCTGAATCTTTTTATACACTGTGTGTGCGTGTGTGCATTTGTGTGTGTGTGTGTGTGTGTGTGTGTGTGTGTGTGTGTGTGTGTGGTGTGTGTGATAATGGTCTTCCTTAATTTGACGTACGCTCTCGGTAGCACTAAATAAAACATTTCCTCCAATGTTTGTTAAAGAAGGAAGTGTCGGGCAAAAGTTCAGCTTTCGTCGCCGATGCCATTGGCAACCGATCCGTACAGATGTTGGGAATGATTTCCCAAATTAGAGAGGGTGACAACGACTGAATTTGTGACCTTAACTTTGCGCGGGGAACGAGACGGGAAGCGTCAATCCCTTTCGTTTTTATCAAACCCATCCTCCGAAACTTCGCGGTTTTTCTTCTTTCTGCAGAATCCGTGCCCGCAAACTGTTATCCGAGATATCTACCCCCAGCCAGCTAGTTAGCATCGTATCCCACTATCGTGGCGGTGTGCAGTCCCCGGTGATTAGGCGTATCGAGGGTCCGGCCGCTCTAAAGTGGCTCTACCCCTTATCTTCCGTGTGTGCGGTGAGGCGTCAGCGCGCCCTGCAAGGGGCACTAAGAAATTAGACAATTTTGTCGCTGTACTTCCTGCCACGAATGATGTGCTCTATAGCGGTCTAACAGTAGTTAGTCAGTTACAACCGTTAAGGACTAGCATTAAATCTATTTAAATCTTAGAATACAGCTGAAGGTCAAGTTTCAATGAATGTTATCGATCTACTTTTATAGAGACTTCTTTTCACACTCTACATGGCGAATACACTCATTGCTTTTATTAAATCCCCCAACCACCACCAGGTTGAACTCATATTAAGTTTATGTGCTAGTGTACATTATGTATTCATTAGTCAACTGTTCCTGTTGGTTATCGTCAAACTTACTTTACCTAAAGTCCCGTAGCCCTTATTTTAGATCACCGAGGAATATAATCAAATTAATAAGGTCGTGTCTCCTGTATATTGCATGATGGCGTCTTCACGTCGATCTGTATAAACTGCACGCAGCGATATAAAGTCTTGAACTATTATGTCACCTGCCAACACAAAAGCTGATGAAGACGACGAATTAAATTAAATTGCATTATTTTCAGTCACTAACGCAGAAACAGTAAGATCGCAGGCCACCAAGGTCCCCCCCCAAAAAAAAAAATGCCCCCAAACAAGTTTGGAGAATATCATACCTTGATAGTCAAAGCGTGCAACGATTAATAACTAAACACGGAACTTCAATCATACTGCCATAGTTCCAAGCTTTGTGATGACAGAGAAAGTATAATTCAAGACATCAGTTCTTTAATCTGTAGAGTTTCAAATTTCAATAAGCATAATGACAATTTTTGGAAATGTGTATGCAAGCAAGTTAAATCTTTAGAAAACCACGACTTAACCACGTTTAATTGCATGACTATAACCGAGAGTACTATTTCAGGGGAAAGTAAGGACGTGTAGAGTTCCATATTGTTGTTGTTGTTTTTAGATAGCCAATGTATATAATCCATACTTTGGAGTTCCTGTTACGGACATTTTGCACGAATGTATAAAGTGTGGTTTCATTTATTCCTGCAGGGTAGCTTTTTCTGTATCTGCTAAAACCAGAGGGCACTCCCATTATTATCAATACCTCAACATTCATTCATTCATTCATTCATTCATTCATTCATTCATTCATTCATTCATTCATTCATTCATTCATTCATGTTTTGTTTTCATTTCCAAACAATATGTCTGGGCAATACAAACGTTAAAATAATGGTATATTCTTGGAACATGTAATGTCACACAATCAGTAGAAATACATCTTGTTTCATTGCAAGTTACCCAATTATACACCTGGGTCAAGAGAGAAATATGGGCAGGCGGTCAGCACATCTTGTTCAAGGACTTATAAGCGCAGCTTGGTTCGATTCGAACTCGAGACTTCTGGTTTCAATGTCTTAACTATAAACCACATTGGTTCCACTGTTTTACGTCTCAGATGAGTCACACATTTCTGCATAGAAGATTCAGCATCCATTTCGTTTGGAAATCCCCAAATGTCTAGGAGATGGACTTATCATTATCATTATGATCATTCTCAAAGACCATGCAGGGAGTTCGATATTGGATGGAATTATACCAAGGAAATCATAAAATCGTTTGATAATTTCTTTCCTATACATTTCCAGGCCTTCTGATATTATGCTGTATAGCAAATGCTTGTACGTATTTTTTTTTCAGGTTTATTGTCACCTTGTAGCAAAGTGTTATCATCTGTTTTCTTTTTTTTTCCTTCTGGGCTGCCATCATTCACCTGAAATATACCCAAGGGAATGATTGCCTTCATCTATGAAACTAGAGCTGAAACTATACTGATGCACTTAATGTTGCCATGATTCTGTATTACGGAAAGACTTTCATTGGATCACATCCCCACATTATCATGTCGTACTCAGCATCCCATCTGAATGGCGTCACCAGAAATCAAAATTACGTACGGGCTGCCCTCACGGAAAGTGCATTTAGCTCGCGTTCAGACCAGCCTAATTCGACGCGGAAGTGGAGCAATTCCAGTCAACACGCAAACATTTCATATGTTCGAGTTAAAGGACAACTCCCCCGATCTCTCCTTCTCCTTTTTCTTTCTTTCTATATCTCCCTTCTTTCATTCTTATCTTCTTCTCTCCCTCTCCCTCTTTAATTTGGCGCGTACTTAGCGGACTGTAATTAATAACGGTTGTTGGCGCATCGATAAATATCTTTATTCGCCGCATATCTCGTAAAGCTCGTCCAGCGGAGGTGTTCCAAACATCACGGGTCTCAGAATTGAACACTTCCAGGATGTCCAGAGAAACACTGTTGGTTACTTCCCATATGTGTATATACACATGCATCTTCTGCGGTGAACCAATAATTATTATTAGCACGCGGGAGATGATTTAGCAGAAGCTAAGGTCATCGGGGCTCGATACACGCCGGGTACAATTTGACATTACAGTTTCGCGGCTTTAGGGTTTGGTAACTTTCGACGCTTCTCCGACAATTTCCAAGAACTGCCACGGACCTATCGATGAAGGAACGAATAATCATTTTCATTCTAGGTGTCCAAGAAACGTAAATTAGCGCAAGAGTTGACAAGACGTTTGCTTTACACGTGATTACGCGCACTCTTTACAAGCGTACAATCACATGGATATAGTGCATACACTACATGGCCTGGGATAGCGTGAAAATAAATGCAACACAAAGATCAACGACATGTTTTGAATGGGAAACCGTTCATACCTTTTTGCATTTCAAACACCACCTCATGATGATTAGATGGTAAGGAGTGTAGGCCTATATATCCGTAATGTTCGGGATCTGTTGAATTGGCACCACGTGTCATTACTTGATTTCTGTTATTATGACCGGCATTGCATTTCTTGTCTTCATTTGTTTCCTTCACTTAAGTGAGTTTCTTTTACATTCAACGTGTTAAATAGGAATGGATCGCACACTAAGATTTGCTGTAGCTCTCATTCCCTCTTCCGTTACCTGTATACGGATTCTCAATCTGAGTTATATTCTAGCCTAGACAGTGAAAGTAGAATTGAGGTTTATTCATCGTCTTACAATATTTTTAACTAACCAGGGGAGAACAAAGAATAGCTTTAAAAGCTCATCCCTTTGGAAGTATATCGACTGCTGCAATGTTAAAGAGGCGAGAAAAACAAAATACCTGAATTGGGGAGAGGCGAGTTGATGATGTCAACAGTCAGTTGTAGGTGAGGGCAGCGACTACAGATGGCGTCCTTACAAAATCCGAGCTTCGATTTTGTCGGTTTTAACCGGAGAGTTTTGTTTTTGCACCTCCTATGCTGGGCTAACAAGATGTAGACTTACATTGTGGAGATGTTCATTTCATGTTTCCCCTTTTTTTCTGTCGCTGTGGGGTGACAAATTGACATTCTGGGAGTATTTGCTATGGAAGAAAACAATGGGATAGTCCCACAATATACCTATTGTGAGTTTATGTAGGCCTATATGTGTGTGTATGCGTGAGCGTGTGTGTGTGGTTGTATAATATGTGCATATTTTGTATATACTACTTGAACATTCATTAAAATGATTCATGTGTACTCCTTGACAAGAGATATTCTGTTTCGTATCATTCATTTTGTTTATTTACACATTGAAGCGGAATGAACAGCAACGAATGAAATCGAAATGAAATACAAGAAAAATGAAACAAAAAACAACAACAAAAAAAAACAAACAAACAAACAAATGGTATTTGGCACCGGGTTCAATTTGTTCATGCTATTGATTAAACTTATACCTCATTAGTGCCACGCCGTTTACAACTCACCTCGCGCGTTCTCCACCCACGATAAGGCCAACCCCTCTGGGATATTGTGAGTGAGAGAGTGATAGAGAAATGGAGAGAGAGAGGTAGAGAGGGGAAGAGAAAGTGAGAGAGAGAGGGAGAGGGAGAGAGAGAGAGAGAGAGAGAGAGACTCACCGACAGAACGAGAAGAGAGAGAGAAAAAAAGAGAAATCAAAACTATTAGTTGCGGACGTATCGTAGTTCTATTTCTTTTCTTTTTTTTTTTGGTTCTTGTTTTGTGGGCTCACATAAAAAAGTTAAGATCATCATGAGCTATTGGGTGAGGTTATATTTATTTATTTGCCCTATATACCAGTTAAGACAACCCCCCCCCCAAAAAAAAAAAGAAGAAAAGAGAAAAAAAATGTAGAAGAAATAAACGAAGGCTAACATACAAGTTATGTTAGGGAGACCAGCATGAAGAACGAAAAAAAAAAAGACAACAGCAGAAAGAGGTGAAAGTGAGGGTAACTGAGCTGCAAAAATAATAAATAGCCTCTACAAATATTAGATAGATATTATTAGCCCCTGCCGTGGACATTGGTATAATATCCTGTTTCATGCATTAAGCCTTTGAATCATTGTTTACACCAGGACATTAGTGCACACGATGGCTCCCGTAAATGAATGAATATCTAGGGTGTATATTAAAGTGATGGCATAGTATTGGTGGAGATGAGGATTGGGCTTTTAACTTTTTGTGAGATAGCAAGAAACCACTTATGAAATAGCAGAGCGCATACCATTCTACAAAGTTTATTTGATGAAAATTGGCTTTTGGAATGGCTGAGACATCCAAAAACAAAGTAAAACAAAGCGATTGTAATAAAAGGTGGGTCCCACCATTTATTAGGATCGCTCTGTTTTGGATATTTCAGCCATTTTAAAACCAATTTTCATCAAATAAACGTCAAAATTCTCTTGGAATTATAATAATATGCTCTTTCACATTTCACAAGATGTTTCTCATTATCTCACCAAAAGTGTTAGAAACCTGAAGTTAGGTCTAAAACAAAACTACACGATCCCTTTAAAATCCCCATGATAGCGTCAAATGAAATCTTTCTTCTCCACACGTTGATCATAACCGAAGGAATATTATGACACAGTATGCTCTTGTGGAAATAACATATTATACTCCAAAAAGAATATCAACATTATGAAGAAGCTATATCATACTAAGCAAGCCATGCAAGAAATGTAAAACAACCTGAAACAAAGGGTGAGAAAGTTAATAACTAGATTGCTGTATGATTATCAAATTCCCTCATGCGATCTTTGACAACTTTTCAAAGGAAGGTAATTTTAACCAACATGACCAACGAATCTCATAGGCCACGCACATATTCAGAAATGCAATGATCATCAACAAAATGTTATACATTATCAACGATACTTCCTTCGTGAAGAATCCATTGGGCGGAAGAAATGTGCTCTATTCCATACATTTTTTATAGAATTTTCCCAAATTCGAACCCTTTCTGACC
Organism: Diadema antillarum; assembly: GCF_040938485.1. NCBI lineage: Eukaryota > Metazoa > Echinodermata > Echinoidea > Diadematoida > Diadematidae > Diadema > Diadema antillarum. Next base: position 767,693 of record NW_027270966.1, read on the forward strand.
AACCGAATGGTTGGATTAAGACAAGAAGACTTTAATGTCTGTCTCTTGGGGGCCTGCTCGAATATTTTCCCTTTGATTACTTCCTACGAAGAAATTAAATCTAATTCATTTAGGATATTAGAGCTATCATCTCTTTTCAAACCCAAGCCATCCATAAAACGTGCTCAGAGAGGACAAGGAAAAATAGGAGAAGAAATATTGACGGTAGTACAGTGATTTTGATGACCAACATAAAAAAGAATTTCCTTGACAGGTTGACAACAAAACGTAAATTGTCATATTAGGATTTGTCGCACAAGGGAAACATTTAAAACCAAAGACACATGTTTCATACTTCTTCTTCTTTTTTTCAATAATCGGCATGTATTTCTGAACCCACGTCTTAGGAGGAAGAAATGGGCGAGTTGAATAAGTGAGCAGTGTAGCAAAGTGGATGGAGCGACCGCAAAGATGGAATTGCCCCGGGAAGTGCATAACTTTCTTGCGACATCGGTCGTTGAGACGTGGAGATTTACCTGTTTCCTTCGTCCACCAAAATATCCCCTTGAAGAGAGCAAGAGAAGTAGTGACCGTAAGATATCGTATCACGTACAGATACTTTATGAGATAATCAGTGACAAAATGCCTGAAGCCACATAGTTTCGGGGAATTATTATCAAATTGATCAAAGGTGTTGTCTATAATGATATTAAAAGGATAAGGATAGAAGAAGAAGGTGTAGAAGGTAGAAGGAGAAAAAGAGAAAGAAAGAAGAGGAAAATTGTCAAGAGGAAATTGTGAAAAAAAAATGCCAGAGATTTATAACTACACAGATAAAGATCTGCCAACTGAATACTTAGTAGTGAGTGTAGTATTCATATCATATCCAAACTTTATCTTGATAAGTAAACTAATCCGATCTTTCGGTTTTCATCGATACCAGGAAGGAGCAGGGATAAAAATAAGAGACAGAGAGAGAGAGAGAGAGAGAGAGAGAGAGCGAGAAAGCGTTTAGCAGTTTACTAAAGCTACGATGAGTTTTGGGCTTTGAAAATAGAAATGTATATTACAAATAAATAAAAGAATAAAATAATTTTGGTATCGACGCAGCGTATCTTGAATCGACAGACTGTCGGTGAGATGAAACTTAATCGCAGTTAGCTCGGCTCCATCCGTTGCTCATCGGTTTCACGGGAAACGTCGTACTCCCTTAACCCACTCCGTCTCGGAGCTATCCTCGTGTTCCACGTCATCACCGTGATCCCCAAATGATCCTACTTTGACCAAAAACGATGCAAGTCACAAAAACGGGCTGCATAATAATGAAAAAGCAAAACACTGTATACAAATCCCTTTTTATTGACAACTGCACAATATCAAGTCGTCTTACAAGTGTGAAAACCTTTGAATAAGGGGCGAGCGTTTCTGTTAAAGAATCGGTGTTCATGTTGGACATAACATGAAATCCAATTAAAGTCAATCATCGTGCTCTTTCCTATGCGCATTTTTTTTTTGCACGTTACCTTTTTTTGTTTTGATTTTGCTTGTTAGCTCTTTCTTTTTTTGTTTTGCATATTTCACCACTTAAAAACCCTTCTTTACATGAAAAATCGAAACTCATTGCACGAATATTATTGACTGTAAATGGCGACATCATGCAATATCAGTAGACTCCATCAACATCCAAATAATTCTTTAATTTGCTAATTCTGCTAATACTATTTTCTTCATGTTGAGTCAATTTACTAAATGTGCGCATGAAGGGAAGAATGAAGAAAATAGGATTATGATGATAATGACGAGGAGTAAATGTAGTATAAGCACTAGTATTGATATGGGAAATATTTTTAGTGTTAGGATAAGAATACGTGTTAGTATCGGTACGAATATTAGTAATAGTATCTATATTAGAATTAGTACAAGAATTGGTTATGATATTGGTATTAATATTAGTAGAATAGTAGTATTAGTGAGTAACAATGTCAATATCAATATCCATATTTTATTGTTATTTCTATTAAACTACTACTACTAGTAATAATAATAATAATTATTATTATTATTATAATCATTATTGTTATTATTATTATTATTATTCTTCGTAGTATTAATATTTGTATTTACTAGTATCAGTAATAGCAGCAACAGGAGCAGTAGTATTACAGCAACAATGGCAGTATAGTAGAAAAAGAAGAATCAGAATGGCAACAAGAAGAAGAAAACAAAAATGAGGCAAAGAAGGTCATGCTAAACCTCGACTTTTATACTTTACTTTTTATCTTTAACGTATCGCGTTCCAGTTTACCTCAAGCCCCCTCTCCCACCCTCCCAGTTTTGGAAAGGAAATATCCTAATGTGAGGGAACTGAGTAACATTTCTCCTAGGGGGTAAACATGACCCAGTTAGGTCCCAAGAATTTGTACTGTCTGGCAGCCAGACAAAACGTGTCCGGAGAAACTAGTTCACGGTTGAGAGAGAAACACAACAAAACGAAGCACAACAAACTAAAGTTGAACTCTAGTGAAACAACGCAAGAAAAAGAAAGGAAATAATATCATAGACAAATAGAGGGAGGAACATAGAGGGGGGGGGGGGGGGAGAGGGGACCCCAAAAGGCTTTTGTCAACGCGACCCATTTGTTGTCGGAACAACTCACAAGACAACAAGATCTTTGTTACATTTTGACAAAAGGGAATACTATCACATATGTCGTCAATGCGTCTGGGCTTAAATTTCAAAGTTTTAAGGACAACTTCTGAGCTCATCCGGAATTTCGTATCTTTATCTATTGCTTAGATAATTCTTAAGCACTTTAACCCCTGCATAGGCAAAGTTGAGGTGCAGCGTATATGCGGTTTCGACCATAGTTTGTATGTTTTTAAAACATTAATAGTAAATGGTGAGTCATACAAGTTCGCGACATGACGTCTTTCGCCGACTGCAGCTCTTGCGATTGACTCTCAAATAATCTTTTGCTGCCAATACGAGGTCAGGAGAACGTTTCAAGCCACGGTAATTATTTATGGTCAAGTCTCTTTATAATCCCTTCCAGAGGAGAACATTAATATTTCCTGTCACAGCTTTAAGATACAACAACAACAAGAACAACAACATCAACAACATCATGTTATACAATTTATCATGAATCAAAAGTTAAATAATTCCGATAGATCATAAAGGAAAATGTTTGATTTATCGTCGGTGAAGCCTTATCTAAAGCCTTGCTGACTTTATCCATGATATTGAATGAAATGAATTTGGCACCATAAACCCTAACATCGAAAGTTCAGATGATTACCATTCCCTAACAACGGAATAAAATGAAACTGACCAAGGGGGGGGGGGACCATAATCAGTCTGAAGTTTTTGAATAAATACCATCAAAATCATAATTAAAGGTATAGTACGGCGCATAACGCCCTGATGGGATGAAAGAGACCAAATTAATTGTATGCTCCATGATTGTGTACTCCTTTGAAATACAATTTGTGTAACTGACCTGGGGATATCGTGGGCCTAGATACTATACAATGATATGGTGCAGCTACCTATGAACCACTAGTACGCCATCTATCGGGGTGACACGTGGAATGATTATTCATTACCCTATATATTCATTGTAGGCCTACATTCTTCTCCAACTTTTCATCAACTCGCTGTTCTGTTGTGTCCATGGATGGTACAATTTGCTTTGACGCTATATCGATTATATCGATTGTTTGTTCCGTATAATTTGATTAGATCAAATGAGGTAATAAACATCTTTAACACAATCTATCAAACTATTATTCGGACTGCCGCAAAGGAACTTTTAATTAAGACATAACAACTTATTCGGAGATATCATTTAAATATCTAGTCTTCATAAATCGCTCTCCTTTTGAATATCCGACAAGATACACAGGAGAATTTCAGCTGCCTGCCTTGTGAGCCCTCTTTGCACAAGATACAATCATTTATGAATGTTCTAAATGAGTAGACTTAAAGGCATTGTTTGAAAAAAAAATCCGTCGGACCTTAATTTATTTCAGAAAATACCGTACAAAATTGCTGCAGTCCTAAAAATAGATAACAGGAAAATCAAACTCAAATTTGCACAAGTACTTGAACCATCTAACGATCGCGATTGATGTCAGTTAAGTTTGATTTGGCAGTTGCAAGCAATTGTAACTTGTAATGCTACGGACTCCAGAAACTGCCATCGTTTTTGTTTGTTTGTTTGTTTTTTGGTCTCTGCAAAGTCTAAGATGTTTGAAGATTGGTATTATCTACCTATTTTATTTGTTTAATATGAAATTTTGTGATATTTGCTGTTTTTGTTTACAACTTCGTAGGCCTACTTATCCTTGCATGGAAAGAGAACATGATACACGCGTACACAAAATGTAAAATCAAATCGTTTTGCCAATCCTTGAGTATTCATCCTATCAACGACGTTTAATTAAAAGTTTTGAAAAAAGGGTAAAAAGGAGGAAAAAAGTCAAATAAAATATGTAGTGTAAATGCAACCATCCATGACAGATAATCTTTCTGAGAAGGACGTAAACATTAATCCATCAAGAAAATAGGACGTGAATAAATCGCGCCCCCACACGGTTGTATCGTGTTCCATAAACAGTTAAATCAGTAGAGATACCCAAGAACGTTTTTGAAAGAGAAATACGTGTACCTAATATCCAATTCATTGCGAAGCTAGTCTGACCTAATTTCCATGACGCACTTGACATGGCGACAAAACTGTGTTCTGAACTCATAAATTTGCAACCTCACACACGGAAGCACCACTGAAAATCACAAAATAAGAAACACATACAATTTTATGAGATTCAATTCAATTCAATTTCCATCAAAAATTATAACAAATTTCCGTCACTGGCGAACAGTAGGAAGCCCCCAGGTGAAACACGTTCTTCTCAAAATCTAATTTCCCAGGTGGCAGTCTAAATGAGATGTGGACACGTTTGATGGCTAATAGATAAACTCTACTGGTTGTGGCGACAATGGAAGGGCCGGACCAACCGTTTCTAGATCATTATTTCATGAAGAAATGACTATTGTATGATCACGCTGACTTCATAATATTCGGTCCGTAACGCATCCAGACGCGTCACACAGTTTTGCAGTTGATTAATTCGGCAGTTTTTGCGAACTTCGGGCGTGGACGAACGAAAAGCTTCGTGACAGGCGAATCAAATCTGTCCCCCAGCACATAAAGATAGTCATTATCGCCGCTCGCTCGCAGGTAGGTCAATTAATTAACGGCAGGTGAACACGCAATTTACAGTAATGATCCCTCCGCACAGTTTAGCGTCTCCTATCGCGCGGAACCACCTCACGCCAATACTCGCAGTCTTTAACACTGACGAGATCAATTAAGACTTTTTTCTTTCCTTCCTCATTTGTTTCAATCCCAGAGTACCTTACTGTTGCACTGTTTGAAGTCCATCAAAGAAGTTTTTACGGCTATGACAAATGCAGCCGGTTTTTGCAAGTCAGTGTTCGGGTCTCGCATGGCGAACGTTAAACAAGCACCTTTGTATACCTTGCACAAGGAATAATGATTTTGCATAATATGCAGAATCTTAAAAATAAAATCGATATGAGAAGCATTCAAAATCATAAACGCTAACTTTTAGTACATATGGCATAATAGTACAGTATAGTGCAGTATGATTTACTACTGTATATATCACACCTGCCTCTGCCTGTATTGACAAAAAATATTATCATTACTGAGATATGGGCGTGGTATGCTTAGAAATCGTTCCTATCAAAAAATTTATTAATGTCAAATATTATCATTCGTTAAGTGGTCTGTTTTTAACACAAAAGACCCAGGTCAAAGATTCTCTATGTTGTAAATTATTCTATGGCGGACAATGGGGAGGAGTAACTCTATTGATTGTCTGTTTTGGTCGCGTTTCCAACACAATGGTAATTCTTTGTACCTACGGATATTTTTTTTAATATCCTTTCAATTACCTCTAAATATTCTTGCCAAGGACAAAAATACAATCTATGATGGTTGTATTTTACTGGGAAACATTCAGGAAGATTCACAAAATGTCACTAAATGTGTATTAAAAAAATGTCACTTAGGATGGCATAATTAACATAAGCGGATGCACTGATATTTTCGTCATCTTCCATTTTTTTTTCTTTTGGGGGGAAGTATTGATTGGTTCTTTCTTTTTTGTATCTATTATTATTATTATTATTATTATTGTTATTATTATTACTATTACTATCATTATCAATATTGTTTCTATTTTTACTATTATCATTTTTATCAATATCATCATTATTATTATTATCATTACCATTATTACTATTATTACCATTATCAACATCACCATCATTATTTCCATCATAATTATCATAATTATTACGATTGCACCGTAATAATTATTTTCATTTGCTGTACTATTTATTTCGTTATGGAAAAAAAGACAAGGTCGCTATGCCACAGCTGCTCCACAACATGCATGAGCTCCTGCTATTTCTTTCCATATGAAGAGCTTGTTCGCAAAAACCGATAAGTCCATTTTTGAAGATTTTGAAGTACGGTCTCTGTCATAAAGTAAAAAATAGTACCTTTTAAATGATATATTGGTCACTACATATAATTGTGTATTTTTGAAGTTATGGTCAAAAGAAACAAAAAAATCTTATTATTCTCTTTATTTTTCTTGACCTTTAATCGCAAATACATCCATTTGGCAAATATGGACTTATCGGTTTTTGCGAACAAACTCGTCATATATAGCTTGCATAAAGAGACTCTTGGTTTTTCCTGCTCCATGTAAATTTGAAGAGGATTTATGAAGAGAGAGCTAGGAAGAGAGAGAGAGAGAGAGAGAGAAAGAGACAGACAGACAGACAGACAGACATACAAAAAAGACATAGAGGCAGAAAGTTTGGGGAGAGAAGGAGACTGAGGGAGAGTTTACTGCATGTGAAACTGTGGTCATGGCCAATTGCCAATCATCCAATTTTCCTTAAATCCGAATTCGTTTAATGATACCCTTGTTGTGGAGCTTTGCCAAATCGCACACAGATACAAGAAAAAAACAACAACAACTCAACAACAATTAAAGTATAAAAAACACAATAGAATGAGAGAGTGTGTGAGAGAGAGAGAGAGAGAGAGAGAGAGAGGGAGAGACAGCGCGCGCGCGCACACACACACACACACACACACACATTCAATTAAGGGGTTGGTGTTGATTGAAAGCTTACATACATAAGATCTTGCTGTGATGGGCTGAATATACACGCATGCCAGTTAATGACGTCCGAAATGTGCGATAAAAGGAAATGACCCGTGTTTGGTTCGGATGCCGTCTTCTTCTAAACTGTCTTACTTTCCATCGAAGGCCAAATGTGATCATACAATAGGTTCAGTAAAGGGAAATCAGGATGCCTTCGTTTAACGTTTCACGTGATGCGGTGGGAAAAATAATGTGATGCGCCTAGGCCATTGCCATGGTAACGAAGAATGCTTTGTTGTTGTTTTTGTTTGGCTCGTGTCTGGCATTAACCATCTTCAGCCTTTGGGGATGAAGCCGGGAAAGCCCCTTGAAATCTCATCCGACTCCTAAGTCTCTGTGCCAATTTACTTCGATCATATTGTTCTCCTTTTCTCCGTAATAAGTAGGAAATAACAACGAATTTTGATGCTATGACCTTTATGACAGGCACGGCGCAGATTGCTTCGCAATTATGTGCGAAATTCGAATTTGTTGAAATTTAAGTAGAGCTTCACCAAAGTGCCAAGACTATGATAAATTTGAAGTTACTTTCCTGTCTTGATTAATAATCAGTAATCAAAGATAAGAAATGCCAAATGAATCCTTTAGAGACACCTTTGATATTGCTGACTTGAGCTCTTGTAAATCGTGGCGTTGTAACTTTTTTGTTTCATGCTTACTGTGACACGTGCTGCGATGATGTTTACGCTGTGTGACCTTCCTATACCACAGGGGGCTCTCCCGGGAGGCCACCTGCATGGACTAATGTGGCGCTTTAAACTTCCCATCACGTGTCAGTCAATTAATGCTACAGATAAAGACCTTTGCAATTAACGATTGCCAGTTCCACTCATGTTTTTTTTTTCGTTGTTGTTTGTCTCTGTAAAATAAAGGAAAATCACAGTTATATATCGAGTGATTATGAGAATGGATGATACTTACAATCCATGAGAATATTTTCGTCAGCAACTCTCCCACCCCTTTCCTCCTCTAACCAACTTTAATATATCAAATGGCACAATGTCCCAAAGGGTTTTAGGGTATTGGAATTAATCTCTCTTCTAAACATGAAACTGTGTTTTTATACACGATTGTGTAAGGAAAACAAATACCTGCCTATTGACTTGCCGAAACTAATGAAATAAAGCTCGATAAACATAGAAGTCAAACAAGAAATGAGGATATTTAAAGATCAAACGATGGATTGATAGCTTTAACATATTGGATCAAACGGTAACATCCTCCATAGATCCAACAGAGAAACAAATAAATGTTTCGTATATATCAAATATTTTGATTTGCTCAAATGTAACACTTGTGCTGTGTGTTGAGGAATTACAACTGTAGCGACACCTATGAAACCTCCAGGGGTGACAATGTTTTTGTTTTTGTTTTTTTAAATCGATAAAATTGCGTAGCAATATATTCTGGAACTCTGTCAATATTTATATGACTTTATGACGTTGAGTACAAAATTTACGTTAATTATAACGTAGTCTACAAAGTATACACGTATAATTCATCCTCTGGACTGTTATTATGATAAAGTAAAAACTGGAGCCCCACAAAACGCAGGGTAGCCTCGGGGTAGCCTCGGGCGAAGAATCGGGCGAACTCTGATACCCTGCGATCGACCAGGGTAGACGCGGGGTGTGCTAGTAATGTAGGCAACAAACTGATTTGCCCAATGCTTGGAGTCATAATCAGTGTGTACGCTTATGCATTTTTACACAACGAAGAGTTAAAGAATATTGATGCAATACCGAGGATTTGATACTTACTCTCACAGCCGGAACACGCGTGGACATCTAGGAAATATGACAACAAGTGTTTTAACGAAAGTGCTAAATTGTTTGAAACATATTTAGCTCTTTGAGATCATTTGACCAGGAATAGGAAAAGAAGATTTGATTGATTCTTGACTCCCTATACCTCGTCTACTCTAGGATATTCTTCCACCGTAAGGGAGGGGAACTTAAATCAATGGGGAATACAAGTGACAGGTGTGTAAATGGCGCACCTCATGAGTACAAGAAAATTAGGTCAGCGGCTAAGTGCGGACCTATTCAGAGAGAGAGACACACACATACACCCACACAAGACGAGATATACAGACTTGCACAGACACATACCAACACAGACAGACAGACAGACAGACAGACACAAACTCGCACACACCAGCCAGTACACAAATCAATCCGAACGTAATTTCTGTGGGCTGGGTCCTGTGGTCAAAATGCCTACGACAGTTGCAGGATGCTTCACGTTAAAATCTGACACGAGTAAGATTTTCTGCTTCCTGATTTGAGTAGACTTCCGGGACTTTTGTTTTCTTCTCGTTCCTCAGACCTTATAAACAGGGAGAATAACATGAAAAGGCGAAAACATAGAAACGACATAATCATCATTCTACGAAGCGCCCTCTACTGCTGAAGTATTTTTTTTTTCTTCAAGTGATTCTGATGTGTGATTATTGACCTGACGCGTCTAGGGCTTTAATAGTCTGCAAATAAATTCCCGTCTAGATTGCTCCCTGAGGCCAATTTTCAATTTGCAACGGATGACAGAAGAAAACCCTTAAGTATTTTTTTTTTTGGCCGTATTTTGCAAACAAGTTCTTATGAAGCGCCCTCTTTGGGATGTAGAAATACCTAAGATGTAATTTTCGATGCTTGTCAAATAGATGAGTCTATGCCATCTCAAATCTATCAGGAGAAAAAGGGTTATGTAAAGAGTCTGAATGTAAAAACAGATTATCATTATGGTTATTATTATTATTATTATTATTATTATTATTATTATTGTTATTATTACTATTACTATTATGTAATATAAACCTAAGGCTAGGTTAATTTACATCTGAAATGTTTATACAAAGTTACTCGTACGCACACACACACACACACACACACACACACACACACAAACACACAAACAAGCAAAGAACAAAAACAACCAGCTAAGCATCATCACAAACATCAACAACACCTCGAATGCACGAAGTACAAGGCTGTGCATCTATATACAATTCGCGTAGCCTCTTTTTGTATAATATTGTCTCACGCGTCATTGCGGGCTAATTAACTATTTAAGACAAAGAAGAAAGAAATATCAAAGTAAGTGGGATTAAAAGCAAGGACGCAAGAGCGCCAGGAGGGCACTTGTCCTAAAATTGGTCAAGCGAAATAAGGAAATTCTTCCCGGCCAGCGGTAGCCAGTGAGGAAGTGCGCATTACCTCTTACTTCGTCACCAGGGGGTTTCTTGATCTTCCTCAAAAGAAAACACTATATCACAGCAGGACCTTCTTTCTATGTTATATTTCTTTCTCTTCAGAGCTTGATCTATGCGGGCAAAGAGATGAAAGACGTGGACAGATGAGAGATAGTTGAATCTTAAGGTTGTTTTTTTTTTTCAGTCTCGATAAACCTCGAGCACAAATATGGCTAATAAGTACACAAAAATACGAAAATTATAAGTATAATAGCTACATGCATTTAATAAACAGTATATTATGATTACACTAAATAATCATCTTTTTTGAACTTCCTATCGCCTTCTAAAATACTCCAAATATGTGGAAAAACGTTAAAATAATAAGCCTTAAAACCTGGGTATCTTTTTTTTTCTCATGCATGATTATACTTTCGTATACGCATGGCAACACTCTTGATAGTTTACAGATATCATTGTAAGTTCAAAGAAAAACAAGTATTTCTTGAGATTGTGAATCTCGTTATTATGGTTGAATGAAATAAAAGAGCAAGTAAATACTCTTATAGTCGCCCTAGATTCACATGCTTCTGAAGAGGGCAAAGTGAATAACATTCTCTCTTTTTTGGGGGGGTGGGTGGGGGGGGGGGGTGGGGATGGGGGTTTCTGCATTCAGACGAAGAGGGGATCTACTGGAGAGATGACAAGGAAATACGCCTCGCGTCGTCTAAGCACCCGTGCCATGGCAACGTGAAGTTCCACTGTCCTGTTACAAACTCGGCTGCCGTTGCCATGGCAACATCATCGCCTGCTGATCAGCGATAAACGAAGAATTTCATTACATTCCAAAGCAGCCGCCAGACGTCAGGAGCTAGGAGAGACTTCCAGGAGACAGAGCGAACATCATCACCATCATCATCATCACCGTCATCATCATCTTCATCGAGAACGTCAGAGGAAAGTGCTTTCGCATTTTGGTTTAAAGATTCTAGCGTCCAATTTCGAAAAACCAATCGAAACAGCCTCTTTTCATTATTGTAATTTGGGGAGATGAATCATACCTTGATAAAAACTAACGTTCATAAGTCAAGGTTAATCCAGAGAAGAGGGTATGAGGACCCACAGTCATGAATATTATGGAAATTAGTTAAAAGAAAACAACAACAGCCAGTACCAAGCAGTCGAATACTTGTATGATTATAACGCAAGATTTTTAAACTCATTTTTTTAAGCCGAGGAGTATCAGCTTAAGCATGCTAATGCAAGGAAAATTTACCAAACATAATAGTGATTCAGAAATACATAGAAATAGAAGATGTCACAGAACTCAGTTTTCAATAAAAAGTATTGAGTTTAATTACAATTTTATTTCATTTTTCGTAAAGAACATAGATTTTTCACTTTCTTGGTAACAGAGAATAAGATTTCATAAGCAAAACAAAGTAAACTGAGAGGAGATGTCAGTATAGAATAATTGTGTAACCTTGTCGTAATGTCTTATGTATTTTCTGAGGGTCCCATATAGTACAAGCTTTGCTTCTTAGTGGGACCCTCCATTTCCATCCCAATCCTTAGTTAACATATACTATACGCTTATGTATATATTAAAAAGAAATACAATTTGTGTTTTCTTCATCTGTTACTCATTTTCACATCTACTTTGTTAAATCACTGGGTTTTTTTTGTAATTATTACAAATATCTTCTGATTATACATTGTATATAATTTCTCTGTTTATTTGATGGAAATGAAAATAGATTTGAACTTTGAATCTTGAATCTTGAAAACCTTTTGTACTTATACGTTGTCATGAGAACTGAAGTAATAAAAATGAAATAACAAAACGCAAACTTCGAAAAATGAAGGGATCCACTAAAAATACAAGAGTACAGAATGTTATTGGAAATATAAGTTAATTCACGAAGAAGAAAAAAAAAACAATTTGAAAAAAAAAAAAATGTCTGGAAGCCCACCAAGAAGACAGAGTAACATAAAGACCCACATAAACAAACCCGAATATACATTAAAGGTATTCTACATTATAATATATGAAGTATACATCTATTCTATAATAACATAGCATTAAAGTATATCTATTCTACTTGTTACTGACACACTATTGATGGTAATGTACTCCTCCTGCTCTCTGAAGGGTCAAGTGCAGTTTATATAGCATGCTTTAAAATGATGACGGTATGATATTGTCTTATCCATAATCAAAAACATACTTATAGCGTTAAATCGGACATTTTTCCCTAAAATTTCACTGGCATGATTTTCTAATATTTCTACTTCTAATGAGTCCAAAATATCCATTTTGGATACATCCCCCTTTAAAAAGTCTATAAATGTACCTTATCCTAAATTTGATAGATTGACAGAGCAAGAAAGTAGATTCAACAATTGAGATTCTCAAAATGGTAGATGTACATCACTTCGTTGAGAAAACTCTGGTTAGCGAATTAGGAAACTTTGAAGAATTAACGGCAAAGTCACACTCCTTTCGTTTTAAGTTATAAGAACCCCCCACGGTTGCCTACTTATCGCATTCTCTCTGCTCTTTGTAGGATCATTATCTGTTTCGTATAGTGACTGTACCTATAGACCAGCCACTACGAAAGCAGGGAAATCGGTACCGTCCCTTTAATAATCTTCGGAAAATATCAGATCCCTCCATCATCGCTTGTCTGTTTTCACAGCCTCACACTTCCAGTGACTCGGGTGCGATTAGGAGCAATCTGCAACGCGTCGACGGATTCGTTGATAGCGAGCAAATCGCGTCACAAACCATTTCGGGTTCACCGATAGGCGTCGGCGATAGACGCTATCTCGTAGCGCACGGGAAATCGACGAGGCGTGATTGCAAAAAAAGGAACATTGAAGAAAACATCGCTTCCGTCAAAAAATCGTTTCTGAAAAATCGGATGACTTCCATTTGATGCAAGACTGCCAAGGTCGACGAGAATCTAGGGCAGGCGTTTAGTATGGGGGATACGCACATGAAATCGTCAATGTTCCTCATAGGATCGAGGACGGATGCTGCAACACCTGTTTATGTCGGGGGAGACGGCTGCTGTCTAGAGCGCATATCTTTTACGTTGCAGGGAGTCACATTAAGAGGATACAAACAGCCCTGGAGGAGTATCTCCGTTAGCAATAGCATCATTTTTTTCACTCTTGGTGGTTTATGATATCATCGTTACTATGACAACGGGGGGGGGGGGGGGGGGGGACGCTGCATCCTTCTGCACTTGTTACTAGGCCGACAGAACATTCAAGTTAAATACATGCTTTAACACGTTGAAAATGAGATGGATTAACAAAGCTCTAGTGTCACAGAGAAAGAAAGGAAACTGAGGAAAACAACAACACTTGAATATGTGGTACATAAGAATAGATAAATAAACAAACCAGTAACTACGAAACCTGAAAAGGTGATATAAAGCACCTTTCAAACAATACCCCATTTCAAAATACAACATCAAAACCAAAGAATGGGTCAATAAATAGGCAATATAGCTTGTCTAAAAACACACAAACAAACAGCAAACAATCAAACAAAAAACACCGTCATTACTTATGGTAAAAGTAATCGGATGTCATTCAAAACCTGGACCTGACATAATCAATACCAATGACGATGTTGTCACTTTATAATAGGAACCGTAATGAAAAATTCGATAATGATGATCATGATCTTATCGACCCGGTTTCTTCAATGCCGACGAGATCTGTGCCATTGTCATTCTACCAGACCTGCTATGCAGGTATACACCGAAGTCAAGGGGGACGATGTACCAGAGTATACAACATCCTTTCGGAGACTGATCAACCATGATGGCAGAATGTTAAGCTAACACCACTTTAAGCGTTTTAAAAATATCAGCCATATCTACTATCAATCATAGGGCTCCTACCAATGTGTGTTTGGTTAAAGTATGTTTGTTTATGCTTAACTTTTGTTGATTTTTATTTTGTGTGCATTGTGTTGTTCTAGGTAAAGATTGACATGCAGAGACACAGTGGAAGTAAGATGGAATCGAAGAGACGGGGGATATTGAGAATGCTTTAACTGGAAGCTTCTAAGCATGGTTAGATAATTATATTCGTGTCAGAGACTTCAAGGATATAAACGGATATACTGCATAGCTGGGTATAGGCCTACAAACGATCAGCAAAGTGCAGATGCTGGCGAGAGCCTCAGCCCAGGTAGCCAGAGAGACAGAACTACCTCAACGACAGGGCTGTCGATTCAGACAAATGGGTTGTATCATTGGCAAAATTTGACAGCTAATTCTCCCGCCAATTTGCGTCATTCCCTCCTCAAAATAGATCCTCCCTCTCCCACTTTTTTTTTCTGACCAAAAACCACAAATCCCGCCTCCTTATCATTGGATATTAATTGTCTTCATAACATTATTGCCGTGGTTGCCGTCATCTGTCAAAGTCTTTGATATCAGGATATGAATGACACCGAACACAGTGTTCGCGAGAGCTAACGAGACAACTGAACTACAACCTATTAGGAATCAGTATAGCTTTCGGGTACCAGGCGTGACGCGCATGAACTATATGGACTTTGGGCATATCCGAGGAAAAGGGTTAAGGTATAATCATCTTGATTTGACACGAGTCCTTCTCCAAGTGAAAAACAGCATTTTTAGTTGGCTGCAGCACCATCTGCATCATCTCTCTAAGTAGAAAAGCGCTACCATTCAACTATTTTTTTTTAAAGCGCATCATATTTGAATACATTTTCCTCGTTCGTTCTACACTTGCATGCAGAGAACATGACAACTGGTATGATTACATCAATTTAGGGGTAATTAGGTAAATTAACGAAGTTATCCATTAAGCATTAACTGTTTTCGTCACTATCAACATTAGTGTTACGTGATTTACACCGCCAGGGCGCAGGAATGATGGAGGCAGAGCGACAGTTTTGACAAGGTTGTTTCTGATGGAGCTTTTGGATTGGGTAAGGCGATCAAGCTCTACAGCTGACGTCATGTCACATAGCTTGGAGGGGTGGGGGTCGCAGAGCGTCGAAAGCGCCAATTCTTTGCTGATTCATGTTGCTGAGGTCCTGCATGTCATTCTTCGCTTGGGGTTGGCAGGGGTAAAGGAAAGTTCACCTACTCCTTGGCAATGTGCATTTGCTGACTTACCGTGATGGTCATAGAGACGGGCAGATGTGAACTTTCATCCTAAAGAGGAACACAAACAACAACAACAACAACAAGAAGCAAAAAATAAAGAGAAGAAAGAAAGAAAGATCAATGAGTAGATATGATTACAGGAATTCGCGAAATTCATGGCGCGAATCGGCAAAGAACATGCCAAGTCAACTAATGTTATCCAAGGCCACATCGGGGAAAATCTCGAGAACTAATCCTTCTGTGGGGAGGCAACAGGTTTCATTTCGGAGGAAAACATGACGCGCTAAGAAACCGATGCTAAAACCTTTTTTCTTTTTCTATCTGTCTCTCTATTTCTTTTTCGTTTGTTTTCTCTGCGAACATCATCGACATCTCAAGCTGCTCAGCAAACTCGTAGGTTTTGAATGATTGTAACCACTTTCTGCATGTTACCGCTGACGCCGAGCCTTCCGTTCCGTCACGGTATTAATGCACTTTTACTTCCGTTTGTATCCTAACACATTCATGACTGTAAACTCATTTCTAGTTCTGTAAATGTCATTGTGCATACAACCTGACATGACGATTCATCGATCTCTCCAAAGTACCATGACCTGCAGTTTAACATGATGTCGTAGTGATATTTCTGCGAGCCGCTATAAAATAGATAGTTATTTTTTTGAATGCTCAATTGACAGAAAGCATTTTCATTTCATTTCATTTCCAAGAAAAATGCCACATTTGCTTGACAAACACCTTTGCTTACAATGTTGTAAACTGATTTTGTGTCATGTGTATTTAAATGTGTTATTGCAATTGCATTTTTGTTGGAAATGAAATAAATGAAATGGAACCATAAACAGATCTCAGTTTTATTCTGAACGAAGACAATGATAAACAACAATAACTATACCTCGACGTAGGATATCATAAGACAATATGGCCCGTATTCTGCTAAAAACTTAGACCCGAGTTTAAACCCACGCCTGGGTCTAAAGTGGGTTTTGGGGGTTTAAACCTGAGTTTAAACCACCAGTTTAGACCCAGGTTTAAACCCAGGTTTAATTTGTATTCTACTAAGTCCAGCTGTGGTCTAAATTGGGTTTAAATTAAACCTACCCTGGAGGAGGTTTATTTCGAGTTTAAATCGAGTCTAACGATGACTGGTAAGGGTACCAGCACACAGATCAATGCCAATGGCACAAAACGAGTGGCTGGCTGGATACAGCAGCTAGCTTGCCGGCCACACGCGAGTACACACGAGATACGCCTACTACTACGTACTAGATCTATAGTAGGCCCTACTTGTAGCAAATTGTACACTTAGAGGAGACTCGAGATCTAAATGGTAGCAATACTACTACCTAGTACTACCTGTACTAATACGTTAGTCTAGATAAGCTTTACGATGAAAATAACCTGAAGACTAGACCAAGAACTCAATGTAGGACTAATAGAGGGTAGAGCCCGAGGTCGATTTGGCATAGATAGACTAACTGTTAGATCGAGAACCTAGATCGATCGTAGGACTAACGTTAGGACTAGTTAGTAGGAGTAGGGTCCTACTAACTTTAGTAGAACCTATTCGAATATCGAGTAGCTAGAGTACATTATTGTAACGTTAGGACTAACGTTAGATCTATTAAAAGTTAGGTTAGTGTGGTACGGTAGGTAAAATCTAACGTTACTTCTAATATCGAGACAGGGTTGATAGTAGATCTAGATCTATTTCTAAATTTTAGAATGGTTTCCATTTTTATTAACTGACAATAAAAGAAAGTGGTTTAAGTGTACAGCCCCTTAAGAGAAAAGCTTTTATGCAATTTCCTACCTCAAAGTCCTGGTTTGATCAATTGCCAGTCCATTCCGAATTCACGATTCAATCGACATAAAAAGCCATGTCCCATCCAGCGCACACAGCAACCGTGCCGCCGGCCGGCGCGGCGCGATGGATCTGCTGGTACTGAGCATTCAAAGCTAGCTAGCCAAGAATATAATAGCGCTACGCCATACGCTTACCATGTATCCTGTGATGTGCGTCGCACAAACTGTACAGTATATGCACAGTGCTTCACGAGTCGTCGCAAGCAAAAATACAGCATGCCCTTATTCGACATAAATACCCGTAAAAACTATTCAAAATCCAAGAAAGTCACGCTCATGTGGCAGATACACTGCCAATAATAAATTTAAGTGGATTTGTGGAGAGAAAAGTACTCAGAGAGGGAGAATTTCTTCTTCCATAGAGGGCACCATGGTGGCTTGACCCAAGACTATTTCGGGTTTAATTTAAACCCGAAATAGACTTGGGTTTAACTAAACCTCGCTAGCAGAATACAAAATTAAACCTCGGGTCTAGCTAAACCATAGGTGAGTCTAAAGTGGGTTTAAACCTTGGTCTACAGTAGAATACGGGCCTATGTGTTTCTGGTTCACTTTTTAGTTCACATTCAATTCGATTATTGATTCAAATATACCCGTTGATATGCCATTACGACAAGCGTAATTCCGTTTTAATTCTATCCTATTCTATTCCGTATGCATAATTGGACAGTGAACATAATATGCAAAGGTCTACAAGAGGATATCAAGAAGCACTTTAAGAGCTATAAGGATTTGAAACACAATGACAAGATGATTTGGGTGTACAAGTGTATGTATTGCAAATTATCATGTCAAGTGAAGATCTTTTGCATTCAGTGCTTTTTCCCTCACAAAGCAATTCATCGTTAGTCTTTATTTACAAAAGGTATCTGAACTAATTACAATACAAATAACAAGAAAAATAGCGTTTGATAAAATAATGAAAATAATGAAAAGAGTAAGAAATCTTAGAAAGAGAAATATATTCTAAAGTTCAAAAGTCAAATTATTGAACAGAAAAGAGCAGAGCGCAGATTTGAGAGTGAGTTCAGAAAAAAAAAGAATACTTGCGAGTTTCATTTCAGGACAAGGAGTTTGCCGCGTCATATCCACTATACTGTATTGTTTTCTTTCTTTGTTTGTCTTTCTTTAACTACTTAACCTTAGTTCAATTGCCCCCCCCCCCAAAAAAAAACAAAAAACAAAAACAAAATTGTTTGATCTCCTGGGTAAAATGTACAAAATTCAACCCTGTTGATCATTAAGAGACCTAAAAAGGCGCGAATTTCACAAAGTCCTGTGCTCTATCAACAACTTATATATCAGGCCCACCCTCTTCTTTTTCCAGAAGCTATTCCACTATCAAGCGTCTCTGGACATCTCGATCTCACGAGACGTTCACGTGGGAAAGCGTTAGGGGGGTAGATCTCTGTCCCTCCCACCCCATCCCAACCCCCATTCCCATCATTATTCGATCTTGATGTCATGATAGGCGAGGACTTTGGGTTAAGTAGCTGACAGGTAATGTCTTGTATCTAATTGGTCCTGTCATTCAGGCTCCACACCTGCCACGGCCTGTGCATTTTCGGAAGGCAGGGACTGAGAATGCTTCCTGCGAAACGAACCACTTTTAATGGGTGAGCCCGCCAAAGTTTTGTGGTATTCTCTGGCCCAGGGGGTACACCACAGTACGCGGTTAATGGACAGTTGAAGGGACATGGTTACTTTTTGTTCAAAGGGATGGTATAGTTTTGGTGGAGATGGGGATTCAGGTATTAACTTTTTTTTTTGCGAGATGATTAGAATCCACTTATATGAAAAGTCAAAGAGCATACAATATTAAGAGGAATTAAGAGTCTATTTGATGGAAATCAGTTTTGAAATGGCTGAGATATCCCAAAACGAAGTAAAACAAAGTAGTCCTAATAACAGGTGGGTCCTACCTTTTATCAAACTTCTTTGTTTCTGGATATCTAACTATCTACTGGTCTGAATTCATGGTGAAGGGTAAAATGCATGCAGATGAAAAAAGTAATCACATGTTTTTATGTGCTTGCATATAGACTTCATTTCAGAATTAATAAAGACTAGCTGTGAGAGTTGAATTTCTTATGAATATGTAATAGAGCATTCAAACCCTTGACATTGTTCAGAACCATTATCGTCTGGGTGTTCACACTCTCCCATGCACGCAAACTGACCCCTGTGCAAAGTTAAAGTTTTGTACAGATGGTTGAATATAGAGCAAAATCTGACCACTAACTTAAAAAACAAATGTTGAATTTCATGAAACTGCTTCATGCTTTCATTTTTGAATGACTTCCAACAAAATTGTACACTATTCAGCTATTGCTCATATCATCGTCAGAGTTAGCTAAGTTTTTGAACTATTAAGGATCAAAAGTGGGAATTTATTTTCTTTTTAACACCTAGTACATACAAATATAATTAAATTTACATGTAGGCCTATTCATGCGGACATCTTTTGCTCTTTCGACTAAGGCCAAGTAAAAAAAGAAAGCAGTTTCTCGTCCGGGTTTTTTGAGCAAGGCGATGAGGGAGGCCCTTACTATTTGATATCTTACTATTTTTTTCGAGGATTGTCAAAATGAAAGTAATATGTGTTTCTCGTCCGGTAATTCTGAGAAAGGTAACGAGAGAGGGCTATACTATTTTCTATATCCTATTTATGAAATGAAATATCACTCTGGTAGCTGTGTTATGAGAGACCAGGTCCCAAAAGTATGTCTTGCCTGCACTCTGTGCATAGATATAATATGTACCATACTTGAAATGAAACTTCATGCATGCAAAAATACATTTGCTTTTTCTTTCCACTACGTACACTACAGATGTTTATGTCAAGGGAAAATGACCATCTTAATACTGGTATTTAGTGTTAATGGCATTTCTGATACCAGTGACAGTGTACTTGCAATTCTGATGTATTGTGCTATTAATTGAATCAGGTATAAAACATTCTATCAACAAATGTACGACTGAAATAAATTCCATGATATTCAAAACACTGCTTTATTTATGAATCATTGGTGTTTGTGACTTTTTGTGTCCACACAGATGGTATGTATCTGCATCTCTTCACAGCACAATTGTAGCACATTCAACTAGAAACTGGCTGGTACAATTGCAGATGGATGTCAAAATGATACTGATATGGCATTATAGCATTAAACATTTAAAGATGTTTCTTCATGTTCTAAAAAAGACATTTGATAATCACTCATCATTTGGATGATGAATGATTGTATCAGTGTGATACGACTCACGGCCGTGTCCGTGAATTTACATAGTAAAGAAAAGTATCCCGCAGAAATACGAGACAAACCAGAGTCCGTGGAAAAGTTATTTATTTTGTAGATACACCTTTTTAATAATTCTACATTTGTTGGAAAAGCGCATTCATTTTCTCTTCAAAATAGAACAATACATCGCCGTCAGATGCAACGTTACAGAGCAGAGTGTTTGGGCCTCTACACATTCGAATGTGTTCATGCGTGCGTGCAGACGGCTGATAGATCAGGGGGATGGGGACCCTGACAGCTGCAGACACGCATACGTATACGCGGCCAGCACGGCCACTGCACTGGCACCGTACCTTCCGACACTGCACACACATGCACATAGTCACAATGACATGAAAATGTATACATACAAACTCGATACAATCCTCACAAGCATTTGTACAGTACAATTCATCCGCTTAAAATATGAGAAACGGGGAAAAATACGAGCAATGCGCGAAATATGCGTGGAATATCAGCGATTGTTCGCAAAAAATGTTGCCGCTCTCGCGTTCACGACGATACCGAGTGCGCTGTACATCACAGCCCAGGCCCGCGCGCCGCGCCCATCCAACTACAGTTCGACTGCTTTGTGGGTCATTCTTTCTTGCCGAGCTCGCAGTGTGAAATGCGTGCGTTATTACATACGCACTACAGAAGCTACAGCTGTACTCCAGCTAAGCAGAGGACGCAAGGCGTAATTAGAAATGAGACATCACGATTGGTAGGTGAATTGTCGATTTTGTTTTTTCGGCGGCCGAAAAAATAGTAAATATCAAAAAAGTTGATGCGGGCGGGGAGCGGGCTGGGACGAGAATTATGAATTTCTTGGTATTTTCAGCGCCATTTTGAAAATAGTAAATAGTAAAAAAATTGATGCGGCGGCCAAAATCGATGCGCGCGAGGACGAGAAACTGGTTTCTTTTTTTACTTGGCCTAATAGTCCATGGGCCAGGCCAGATATTGGTACCATCTGAGGTGGCAAAACCTTTTTGGTGTCATTCTGTTTGTCGGGCATAGATATGCTTATCAAGCTATGATAGCATTTCCAAATGAGTAGCTTAGTCATAATAAATGAATTTTTAACCAATTTGGTCTCGTTGTTATATCCCTATACTTCTGAATCGAAACTAACCGCTATACAAAGAAGAGCACTGTCTTCTGCATGTTCCATAGAGCTGTAAAATGCAGCTCTATGGTATGTTCACAGGTGTTCTGTTGTAAACGCGGTGCGCTTAGTCTTTATTCAAGGCAGCGAAGGGAATATCCGAAGGTTATGATGTCCACAGCGCTTAGTCTTTATTCTAGACGGCGAAGGGAATATCCAAAGCGTATGATACAGTGTATATCCAACAAAAAAAAAAAAAAAAACAATTCCTCGTGAATTTTACCGTATTTTTCAATTATTTATCATTTTAAAATTTTCCCGTGAAAACGCTACGGTGAAAACGCTAATACCACGCCAATGTCGCTTTATTTCCATCCAACAATATAAGATAATGCAAAAAGAATGTACCGGTACATTAGGCCCTATAATGAATAATATTGTAAATGAACAGAGTGATTTTTGTTTAAAACTGATGTATTTGTTGAAAGGGTAGTATAAAAACAGTATAGATAATCCCTTTTATGAGGAACTTTAGATATGATAACGGTACATTGGTCTAGATAAAGACTAAGCGCACCGCGTGACAGCTGTGGACATCATAACCCTTTGGATGTTACCTTCGCTGCCTTGAATAAAGACTAAGCGCACCGCGTTTACAACGGAACACCTGTGGACATACGGAAGACAGTGATCTTCTTTGTATAGCGGTTAGTTTCGATTCAGAAGTATAGGGATATAAAAACGAGACTAAATTGGTTAAAAATTCATTTATTATGACTAAGCTACTCATTTGGAAATGCTATCATACCTTGATAAGCATATCTATGCCCGACAAACAAACTGACACCAAAAAGGTTGTGCCACCTCAGGTGGTACCAACAACCCATTTTTCGGGTCTTGGCCCATGGACTATAATGTGTTTGTGACAATTCAAATGTGAATGTTATTGTGTGTGTGTGTGTGTGTGTGTGTGTGTGTGTGTGTGTGTAGCACTACCAGTGAAAGTGAGTTGTTGCCTAGGGGTACATTCTGCTCGCTCTCTGAAGTGCTGGTACAGTGTGGGTATTGGTCGATAATCGCTACACGCAATCTAAATATTTTGAAACCGCATTACCCCGACACCTGGGAACTTTTCGGATGGGGCAGGATGGACCTAGTTAAAAACCCACCGATGGATGCCGCTATCCACTCAGCCCTCGAGTCTCAACGTTTCCTGTATCATCCTTGGAACAGGGGAAACTCCTGACCGGGGGAGTGTTAATGATCCCCCGTGATAGGAGAGTGTGAGAGCAGTTATTAGCAGGCAGGTGAGCTGATTATTAGTGACTGTTGTGACAACGTAGTGCCTCTAACTCAATGCGTAAATATGTCTGTATACTGATTTCAGCTGTGACTATTGTATATTCACACAAACATATGCATTATTCATTTATGTATACACGATAGCTGATGCCCACGATAAGTTATTATTTCGTGGCGTTAGTGGAGATGCAGCTCACTCTCGGGTATTTACAATGTAGTGCAACAATGTAGTGCAACATGCACTCGGCTTCGCCTCGTGCATGTTTCACAATTGTAAATACCTTCGAGTGCGCTACATCTCCACTATAGCACTCTATCCTGTGCATCATTTGTTTTCTAAAATGGGTCGAAAACTAACAGCATTTTTCACGTACCTTTGTGTCAAAAAGTCAAGATGTCCGAAGATGTTCATCCCAAACATTTACGCACGTCGCACTCGGAAATCCCGCACATATAAGTACCGTACGTATAAGAGTATACGTACGCCACATGTTATGCACAAGAAAGGCCGGCTGGCAGCCCGAACTAGAAGTTGTTTACAGGATTGACAGCGCGTACAGTAGCGCGCGACGCACTTGTAACAACTGATTGAGTGCGCACTGCTAGTGTAAACATTGTGACGTCAGGCCGTGCATGTTAGTGAGAAATTAATGCTCGCACACGTGACTCATTTCAGCGCTTCCAATTGGCTACATTCTTGAACCCATTTTAAAATATCATACATATTCACTATATTACATAGGTCAAGTATAATAAGCGTTGTGATTGGTTAGATTACATCATGAGATCGTGCAAAAAAATGGGGTATAGTGCACAGTCATGCAGTCTACCGAAACACAGCCTACGCGCCTTCACTTGTCTACGCGGTTAGAGATTCGCACGGGGTCGGGGTAGGATCAGGTCATGCCTTTCATCGTGTGCGTGCGCTCGTAGAGGACAGGAGTAGAAAGTACGCAATTTATACGCAAGTCTGCATAGCAATAGGCCTACGCACACGCAGTTGTACGCAAACAGGATTATCGCTATACTCTGCGTGTGAGTCCACGAAGAGTCTAGACCAATGATAGTTAACAAGAAGATAGGAAGGCGCGTGATAAAAATGGAAACAAAACAAAATGGCTACCCTACATGGTGATACAAAAGAGCGCTAAGTACAAACTCAGTACACCTAGAAACATCATTGCATGATGTGCGTAATACGCTTGAGGACCGCGCGCTGTCCATTTGTTTTGTACACGATTGGCGCGCACTTTCCTGTCTTCTCAGTTAAGCGTCTTTGGTCTAGACCTAGTAGGGCCTAGACCTACGAAATGCATGTAGATCGAGGCGTCTATGTTCTATAACAATTAATGAATGTCTGTTGATGCACCAGAACTGAACTATACAGTATAGAACTTCAGATACTAAACTATACTTCGTGCAGTTCTATTTTCACCTAGGCCTGCGGCCTCCGTGAAAAAAAAAATGTTTGTCTTTATGTAATCCTATACAGCTGCAAAGTGCATGATAGAGCAATCGCAATTTGTATGGTAATTAAATTTTAACAGTTAGGGTGTGAATGTGCGATCAGAGAAATGTGGTAAAGATTAACAATCGGCGGACAAGTTTATTAAAGATATAACATTATCAATTGAAGACTTGGTCTTGCATTCTACCTCACAATTTATTTTCTATTTTGCTAGGTTCTAAAGAAGCAGCAGCGCAGTGACCAGACAATGTTAACATAAACTAAGGATCAAAATTTTAATCTTGTTAATGTTTAGCCCTAGTTTATTTCAGTATAGCTACTGTATGATGCGAGGCTTTGCGGTTGTTTTGTTTTTGGATTTTGATTCCCACGACAAAACTTCCCTAAAATCTGAAACAATCGTAACACTAAAACAAAACATGGCTTAGAATACAGGGTATAATCTTAATGGAGGAAAAACAAAGCACGTAATTAGGTTTAATTGTATTGTAAAATATATTGCATGGAGTTTGAAGCGCTCCTCCCATGAGAGATTGTTACTTTTTGTTCCTGTTTTCTTGTCAGTATCTCTGAGCTTTTTAAGGGATGGATTAGTTTTCGTTGAGATGGTGGATCAAGATTTTGATTTTTTTTTGTCAGATAATGAGACACCCCTTATAGAATATTAAAGAACATAGAATTCCAAAAGAAATTTAATGTGATTCTAAAAGGAATTCAATGTTTATTTGATGAAAATCGATTTTGAGATGGCTGAGATATCCTAAAACAAAGTAAAACAAAGTGGTTGTAAAAGGTTGATCCCACCTTTGTTAGGACCTCTTTGTTTTTGTATATCTCAGTCATCTCCGAATCTCAACATTCTTGAAATTTTTGAATTGTATTTTCCAAGTTCAACCTATTCCTGCAATTTTTCCTTTCAAGAATAGAATGCAGATGTCCTACAAACCGAAATGCAACAATCATTAAGAGGGAATGGGTAAAACAATTTTGGTAAATTTTTGCTCACACACACGCACACACACACACACACACACAAATCAAGTTTTAACAAAATGTTAGAAATCATTCAGATACAAAATGCAATTAATTGTTGCATCTTCTTTTATAATATGACGATAATATATAATATAATATAATATAATATAATATAATATAATATAATATAATATGATATAATATAATATAATATGATATGATATGATATAATATAATATAAAGATAATGAGATGGTAGCCCTAAAAACAAACAAACAAAAAACTGCTCTGAAGGGTTTAAACACAAAAGTAGAAGGGAAGGAAGTGCAAATGCGGGGGAGCTGGGGAGGGAGGATTCACTTTACTTATAGTGAGGAAGTGCCTTGAAGGCAAAATGCACTTCTCAGGTTTTGATATCACTTTGTAAAAGACCATTTCTAAAACAGTTTAAGTGGACAGTCGTATTAGAGTCTTGACTAAGTTTTATGTAAGTGGTATTTGAAGACAAAGTGTAATAAACACTATTGCTCGCTAACCAAGATAGAGGACCTCAACATCAAAAAACTTGTGGTCTTATCTGAGCTGAGATGCCAATAAACCCACGAAAAGTAATCTTCGAAAGATTATACTCAGACTTTAACACTCAATATTAGTCAGAGCTAAATGCCTCAGCTGACGAATCGAACGTGTTATCCGATGTGACGGGGGACTCTGGGCGGTTTATCCCCTGGGCGCCACCCTGCCATGTCCATCCCTCCAGGAAAACAACACCAACAAATAACAACAAAATCAGTAAGTTACTTGTACTGCACGGGGCACACACACACACACACGCATGCGCACAAACGTATCCGATATGCATTGTACACTTAAACTTTATATTTAAAGTTTGCTTTGCTTGGTACGAGTAAGGAGTTTTCTGTCATCTTTTACATTGTTATACAAAAGTGTGCTACATTTTACGGTTTGATAGCAATTATAAACTTTTCTTTCTATGCTCATTTTTTCTTTTTTTAAAGTTTCTCTAGTCGGAGAACATTAGCTTCCTTGTGCCTTTTGATATTACTTTTTAGTTTCACATGGTAAACATTTTTTTTTTTTCTGATTGTGCATCACAAAACCAACAAAAAGTCGCACCCCTTGATTTTATGTGAGGACTCAAAGAAGGTAAAACGGGTCAACCGAGTCAACCTTGAGCGTTTCATGTTTTCTGAAAGAGCTTCTCTTCTTCTACATTATTCCTAAGGTTGGGATCATAAAATGAATCGGAAAGTGTGTTTTGAGAAGTTTTTCTACAACCCCTTCTTTGTAGAGTAAAGTGTGATCAGGTATGTTTTAGAGGTCCCTTTTCATATCCTTTGCACACTCTTCACTTTCAACTCTAATAACTTTTGAAAGCAAACTGCTACTGCTTTGGAAGTTGACATTAATCATGGGCATAATGTGTTAATAGATCATGCTCAATTTCAGCTTAATTTGATAATCCTTTCACTGTTGTTGCTCCGGTGGTTTCCATCCTTTTTTTTTCTGTCCAATTCATCGCACAGCTTGCACGTCTTGGTAAAGATTAAGCGCTTGAATAGACCCTGTACTTCAGAGCCTCTTTTCTCGGTTTACACTTTTACAGAGTGTGTACTTTCTTTCTAATATTTAGATAGGTTAGGGGAGTCAATTTGCATTGAGTTATATATTATTTTAAAGCTTAGAGTAGGCTCTTTCAGCCCTTAACTAAACATCCATGTCTGGCGACTTTTCCTTGATTTTGTGATGTATAGGGTCACAGTATCTCAGTTATTCTGAATTATTATCAATATTGTTCAACTTGTCATGCTTGTATACATCGTAAATATCCTTGTAAATGAATATAAATCGTAAGACATACTTGAAATTGCTGTATTTCCAATATGCGCTGGAATGGATGACAAGGAAACTGTCAAACCCTTTAAAAACTGTTCAAACTGTCATCTGTTCAATATGCAGCTGTGTAGTAGTTAATATGAATGTCACTGTAAGAAATGTTAGTTTATTACTCAGTTAATAAATTACTCGCTTTGTTTATCAATACAAGAAATTTGGATTGGCATCAGTGTTCAGTGATCGTTGACGTCTATAGGTTGTCGTGTTTGGGTTAGTAATTGTTGTTTATTATAATGCTAATATTGCAACAGACATTTCCTTAACCCAATTGAATAGAACATTGAAAATGCGGAGTAATGTGCCTTCACATAACGACTGTATATGCGTGTGGAAGTAAAGGTAATATCTAAACGGTTACAGCTCGTTATTCCGAAGGTTAGTTATTCCGAAAGCTCTTTATTCCTAAGATTCGTAATTCCGAAGGTTCATTGTTCCGAATTTCATTTTCGAATTAACCGATCTTCGGAATAACGAACCTTCGGAATAACGCCACAAATTTTCGGATTAACGAACCCTTTTTCATTTTCGGTTTAACGAACCTCTAGGTATAGGGAATTTGCGTGTTTCGGATTAACGACCCTTCGGAACAACGAACCTTCGGAATAGCGAACCTTCGGAATAACGAACAGCACCCATCTAGGTACCTATAAGGTCATTCAAATTAAGATTCATGGTGTCTTGATGATCAAAACGAAGCAAGAATCTCTGCCGCAAATTTGAAAGCAAAGTGGAATCACTTTAAAGGACAAGTCCACCTTCATATACATGTGAATTGAGTAAATGCAACAATATTAGAAGAACACATCAGTGAAACTTTGAGGAAAATCCGACAATCCGTTCAAAAGTTATGATTTTTTAAAGTATCCGCACAATTACTGCTGGAGGAGAAGACTACTACAGTGCATGATGTCACATGCGTACAACGACATAAGGAAAATAAAAAGAGAATTTCACAAAACGTTATTTTTTAATGAAGTGCACATTTCTTCGACTTGTTACTGATGTATATTAAGGGTAATATCATTCCCCTTGCCTTCTGAAAGAGAGAAGTCGAGTGTTCGCTTGTTATGCGAGAAAAGTGAAAATAATTTATCATGTTGAATTTTCTTTATAATTTCTTTATATCGTTGTACACATGTGACATCACATGCTATAGTAGTCTTCTCATTCAGCCGTGACTGGGCAGAAACTTCAAAAATTCATAACTTTTTAACGGATTGTTGGATATTCCTCAAACTCTCACTGATGTGTTCTACTAATATTGCTGCATTCACTCAACCCACATGTCTATGAATGTGAACTTGTCCTTTAAAGCAGTATGTATAGCATTTCAATATCAAGGTTGACTCCGTTTGATAGCGAGTCCTGCGAGCACACTGCCAGAAAGCTGCGAGACAACATCGAGATGGAATAAGGGGAGGGGGAGGGAGGTAAGATGTATCAAATATTCCTCCTGCTTAATCACCTGGAATTCTTTCCTGGCTATTGTCTTACGCTGACTGAAACGTAAACTCTCAACGCGAAGCATACTTCCTGGATGAGACATCGAGTAGGGACCTGAAGATCTCCCGGCTACGTCCCGAGAAATCTTCGCCTTCTTCGAGGTCAGCAATACGGTCCACTCATCTTGCAGCACCTTCCAAACAATAAAACAAGACATTGGTAATGGGCCGGAATACAGTGGGTCCGTCATCATAGAATAGATGTATAGGTCAAATCGGTTTCTGACTCATTGGGGTTGATGTGTGTTGAGGGAGAACAAAATCGCAGAAATTCAATTACGACACCCCATTGTACATGATTTCAGTTGACCTAAAAAGTCAGAAAGAGATGACGGAATCCGATGCCAAGTGTACTAGTATTTGATGTTTGTTCTTTTTCATGTTTTATTTTTTCATTATTCTACCGTTAGGACGCTGCGTTTGAAGTTGTAACAGTTTTGTAGGATAAAATAAGTATCTCGTGAAAGACATGAAAACATATAAAGCATGAAGAGGATAATAGTCATGTCAACTTAAAACCAGTCTTAATAAAGATATCGTAAAACTACATGCAGTTGAATGGCTCAGATGTAATAACTATAGGTCACTATGAAGGTATATTGTATTCCAAGCGAATTTCCCTCGATTTTGCTTATGCACTAATTTGCTCTAGCGATCAGATGAAGATAACGATAGTGCTTTTAATGCCATGTTTATTTAAAATCTATTTGTGATATTCAAAGCATACATACAAAGGTCTTGTCACAAATCATAATGCATTAAATTACAATTCAATTAGAGATAAGCGTATCACTTCTTTATGTCAAATCGAGATGGATGTGAGCAAGAGTGTACATGGCCGTTGCCAACCGAATTCAAAGAGTTCTGGCGTAAAGCAAATGAAAGCGCTATTGCTGAAGGTAAGATTTCATTAGATCGCTGGAATAATCATTAATTTGGGACTAAGAAAGCAGTAAAATTAACGGATATCATGCCTCCAGTTGCAATATGACAGTACAGGCTAGAGATCTACACCGCGGGAATGTAAAACTCTATAGGCACTTGTGAACTACATGCATGGTTTTGAATGTAGGTAGCCGATATGCTCTTTTCAGCTAGAGAAGTATAACATTAGTAGCATGTTGATTCGTTTAAATTGACAAAATATCAGAGTTTTCTAAACCTAGATTGGCGTTTGAATGTTGGTGAAGAATGCGTTGTCTTGGCCAAGAACTTTAATACGTCATACACGACGTCATGACAGATCAGTTAGTCACTTTGCATCATGTAGTTCATAATT
Organism: Diadema antillarum; assembly: GCF_040938485.1. Taxonomy (NCBI): domain Eukaryota; kingdom Metazoa; phylum Echinodermata; class Echinoidea; order Diadematoida; family Diadematidae; genus Diadema; species Diadema antillarum. The sequence goes on from NW_027270966.1 coordinate 797,986, forward strand.
ATTTACTGCGAAATCGTACTGATCTGACAGTTTAAATGTGACGTGTGGCATAGCTATATTGTGAGTCATGATGGGTTACCATAAGGTGAATTAATGAGTCTTGCGGTGATGATTAAGAATTCATAATTCAGAAAGAAACAGACAAAATCAGTGTCATTGCTAATAATAACTATAGTTCACGTCAGCATAACAACACATTTTATCAGCGTGTCTTTATGTTTCATCGTATGACTGTCACACTAATAATAATTTTGAAAATAAATGCTGAGCAAACACACAAGAAAAAACAAAAGGCACAATAACACTACATGTATTGTCTTACATAGTCTCTCCTATATACACATTGTGGTCTGTTTCAGACATGAAGTTATTTTTCAGCAACTAATATCGAACACAGGATAAGATTATTGGAGACAAACAGTCACACACAGGCACGCACTCACACACACCATTTATCCAAATATTTGTATCTACATCTAATTTCATTTATTGCTATATACATTCTAACCAAATGTTATAAATGGTTCAAATGTACTAAATGAATGATATTTTGCAAAACATAATATACATCCTGTAAAAGAGTATACATTGATCTGTACTCTAAGCAAATTTGAATGAAATCTTGTATACAAATCGCGACCCCCATACATATGTTCCTCAATTCGTGTTTTTTAATTTGCTTTAAAAAATCCTGTATTTTATTATCCACATGCCGAAAAAAAGACACTCACGCTCGCACACACACACACACACACACACTCACATTATGAGACACTTTTCCGGATGTAATAGACAAACAGCTTGTCTAAAAATAATGTTCTCGTGCTCAATACTTTTACTTGCTGTGAGAAGGAATTCAGTCTGAAATTACCAATTAGTCATTGCTGTTATCCAATAAGAGGACACATGAGGTAGAGTCTTTCACTAAACATGTTATCATTATAGAGTAAGATAGCTTACCATTAAATGAACACGGTTTTGAGAAATGTAGACTCTACTTTTAAAGAAGCCGTCAAGAGTGCCGGAGTTTAGCCGCAAAAAAAAATATATATAACCGCATATTGTCATAATTCATAAACACTGAAAAGTTTTGATTTCTATAAACTCTTAGACTTTGAAATCCGGGTCCAGGAGTTCGTGCCACTTCTTTCTCGTCGGACAACAAAAATATCAAATTTCTAACTTTTCAGCCAAATCAGCTTACTTTGCACTTTCGCTAAACTCTCTGAGGCTGTTGTGGTAACAATTCACGAGTTCATCTGAGGGCAAAAGCCATAAAAGATAACTACTCAGGAAATCCAGATGAAAATACACCATTGTGGGGAAAGGGGGGGGGGTGGATAAGAGAGGTTCGCTTTCACACAAATGTGCTACCCATCCTCGCCCAAACAGTGTAGAAATCGACCCTAAATGACATACTAGTATTCCCCGAACTTTGTACCCCTAAATGGCGTCACGCCTGTAAAACGTAATACCCTATAACAACGCTGTTACCTGAGATGTCACATGATATCCTAAATAGCGTAAAGTTATCGTACCAAACTGCATACTCCAATATGGCATTTTCAAAATGAGGCTTCTTACACTAGTTTGAAAAGAACAAATAAATTTTCCTGATACGCAATGAAGAGTTCATGTAAACAATGTGAAATCTAATTGCATTTAATCCGCAACACTGATTGTAATAGTAGAACAAAAAAATGTGAATAAAGTCCTCACATGGAGCTAGACAGAACCCAAAATGCCGTTTTATTTTAGGTAAAAACGTTTACGACGCCGCGGCGTAAAAACAGAACCTTTCCAATGTCCTTTTTGGTCGCGGGTGGATGGCAAGCAAGACTATACCCAACCCCACTTCCCGCGAGATATATCTGGTGACTCTCTGTGTTGCCATTATTATCACTGTCTTGAAGCAAAAAACAAAACAAGACAAAACAAACAAACAAACAAACATGAAAACGTAGTTGCATGTATGTGCATGTGCATGTGTGTGTGTGTGTGTGTGTGAGAGAGAGAGAGAGAGAGAGAGAGAGATAGTGTGTGTGTGTGTGTGTGTGTGTGTGTGTGTGTGTGTGTGTGTGTGTGTGTGTAACAGCCTGTGTTTGACTTTCTTTCGGGGAACGTACTCTCACAACCATCTGCTTCTGTATAGGTTCCCACCACACACAATTTTATTTATCCGTCATGAATGTAATGTACTTGAGAAGGATTTCAATTGATTATGTGACAAATAAATGTTATTTGTATATCATACTGAACTTATAACTTATAATTCATGTTTTACCTTACATTGTGATGGATGGATGTTGTAAACACAGCACCGTATGATTTGTGTGAAAACTTGATAAATGAAACGAAAATGAAATGAAAATGTGTGTATTTTCGAATGCGTATTATAATGCGCTGCTGCTGCTGCTGCTAGTGATGATGATGATGATGATGATGATATGCTTTTGTACATGCTTTTTTGTTTGTGTGTGTCTTTGTGTAATGTGCGTTTGTGTGTTTCTAAATGTTACAGGCTATTTTGGGAGAGTTTCGGTAGGACCCTCTCACAAACAACTGTTCGTTTTCGACCCCTGGAATTTACTGCATTCAAGTTTAAGTCTTGCAACCTTGGACCAATTAGCGTCTTATCCAGTACAAGCCGCGTGGATGTCCACGTGCTGTGGCGAGTTGAATAGTACATTGCTCTCACAGCAGTATGTCAACACCTTCTTTCTGATGCTATCCCGTACAATATCTTCTCAGAGGCGACACACTACGACCTTTCTAAAACACGGATGTCTTAGAAAGCATGTTGAAGGTGCGGCGCAAGATATTGTTACGCTTTTTTCTCTATCTCTCTTCCCTTTTTTTTTTTTTTTTGCATTCTCCCTCGCTCCGTCGTCTTGCAACAGACTCGTGCACTCAGACAACGAGGCACGGAGCGGTGAACATGGCGATGTCACATGGTGGAATAGTCACAAGACATGAGTCGACGTCACGTGATTCCTGACAGCCAGACTAGATGACGTCACAAGTGATGAAAGTTTTGGATCGGCTGTCTATCTATATAAGTCATTGGTGCCTGGTCCAGACCAACCGACCGTGACTCACAAAGAGAAGATGATGATGATGAAGAAGAAGAAGAAGGAAAAAAAAAGACGAAAATTGTAGAAGAAGATAATGATGAAGAAGCATCAGAAATTGCTCTTGACGGTTGGGGCAAGAGTTTGATAATGGAAGGGCTTACTTTGGAAACACCTGTTATTGTCTTATCACGGAAATGCCGAGAAACAGGCTAATGTCATGGACATAACTGTCTCTTGAATGCTCCTCATACATTTGCAATGACTTCCTGCTGATCTCGTTGGCTGTTTTGTTCCATTAAAACGGAATGACTCTGCAAACTCCGAACAAGCTGGTTTGAAGAGGAGAAGAGAAGGACTTCTTCTGTGGTTCAGAATGAACATTCCATGGTAACTTCTTGAAGACGCCTAGTTCCCATAAGGCTGGATGTATCAGGGTTGCCGTGGGGGCAGACCTGCAGAAATAAGCACAAGGTGCTTTGTGCTCTTTCTAATTTCTTATACATGTCTTATGGAAAGATTGCTGCCATTGTTTTGTTCTGTGCTTTTGTGTTCCTATCATTTTCTTCTTCTTTTTTGATGATCATCTGAGGTATCCTCGCGGCATTTTTTTTCTGGCCTACCTCAAGATAAGTAAGTTCCCATACGACACATTAAGTAAAATGATGACGCTTTCAGTTCGATGACAGTTTTAGAGCCACAATGCTAGGTACATTGGTACGCACAATTAACAATCAAACAACCTTCCCATATAATTGGACATATTTGTGAATCCGGGCATCCACTCTCATTTATATAATCGCGGTTTTACTGTATTCTTTTAAAGGGGAATTTCAGCCCAGTTAAAAGCTAGTCTGAGAAAAAAAAGAATAAGATTCTAGAGAAGATTTGATCAAAATCGGAGAGAAATCAGAGAGGGGAGTTCTGACATTGTGAAAATTCGCTATGCGTTTGTGTAAAAAACTGGGGATTTCATCAACCCATTCATTTGCATATTCATATTGCCTGTTCAAAAGTGTTTTGTGAAAATTAGTGAAACATAATGATTTCATAAATTCTTATCCAATTTTACTGAAACTTAATGTGAATTTCCGTTTTCTTTTCAGACTAATTTTTAACAGGACAGGAATTCCCTTTATAAGTCTTCCACAGAAATGCGTGACGACATGGATGCACTCGGCGCACTAATGATCAACGCATCGGTCCAACAACATTCCGATCTAAAATTTGCTGCAGATAGTCAAATCATCCACCGCGGCTGTGAAATCATATTAGCCATTTACACACACTACACGGGCATTTTGCAGGTGGCGCCATTTAAGAAGTTAGTGCGTGAGGACAAAATGCATTACCGATATCATTGCGCACGCGGTTAAGTTAAACTTTACCTCGACTAAAAGATATAGATTGGGGATAAAATAAATCATACAGGGACACTAAGAAGTAAGCAAATATACAAAAACACAAAAATGATGATTTAAGTAAGCACAAGGCAATCATAGACTTAAGTACAACATTATGGCCTCATGAGTGATTGGCATAAAGGATTAACACCAACAATTAATCGATGGGAGAGGAAGGTGACATGATATGAATCCATTGGAAGTAATGTTGGACAAGAATTTCTCAATTTCATTCTCCTTCCTTCTCAGCTTCTGTCGAGATTCAAGTTAAAAGTGCTTCATGCATATCAAAAATGAAATTAGAAAAATAAAATAAGTAAATAAATAAATAAATAAATAAATAAATAAATAAATAAATACATAAATAAATATATATGTATGTATATAATATATATATACATAACATGTATGCGTGCGTGTGTGTGTAAGTCTTATGTGCTGCACAAACATCGTATGTGTGTCATGATTTATTATAGGAAAAGAGAAAAAGGTGTGCTGTATATGAAGGTTGTTAGGGACACAACCTTTAGACATCCATAAACACGGAAATACCAGTCAGATTTGTCGTCTTAAAAGCGAATTACAATTTTAAAGAGCAGCTATGAATGTTACAGGAACATAAATTGAGCAGCACCATGTCGGAGTCACAAAATCAAAATAAGTCCACTTGGATCAACAGAATTTTGAATTCCTGTTGATGACGGCTAACCTGGGGGTGTTTGACAAGCTTTCATACATCTTTCATTCATGCTTTACTTTTCTCAGCCTACACACATCTTTCTCTTTTCTTTTCATGACACAAGGAAAACAAAATTAAACACCCTAAACTTAAGGGTATCTGTTCCCCACGGCCCTTACATGTCCTCAGGGTCTTCCTGCAAAGGTATTCACGGCAGGCAGCGATACGGGTTAGTATAGGTTAGTACAGCGGCGTCAGTATTAACAAACTGTCCGTCAACACTCATTGCCCGGAGCAAGTTCTGCATCCATTTCTATATAAGTCGAAAAAAAAAGGTTTGTCCTAGTTGAAATGGGAGCACAGTGGCGTGATTTTTCACTGAATGATGGAAGAACGCGACCATGAATATCACACACCAAACAGGCAATAATATCAGCGATGATTTCTTTTCGCCGCATTTGTTTGTTTGTTTTTCTTTTATGATTGAGTCTCGTGATTTGGTTTTACAGGCGCTTTAGGTCCCCTATTTACCTGTTTATTCTTCAAGATACAAGACCTTGCACAACAAGAAAACGCATACAAATTAGAAAGGGAACATAATTATCTACCATCTGCTTATAGCTGGAACATCAATGCCCAATGGAATCTTTACATGATATCTAAAATAAACAAAAATAAGATAATGACGTGGGGCAGACTTTAATTTACCTATTTTCCAGAAAATTAATTCTGATCATGTGGCATAGTTTGTACTAAGTGAATTAATGGAAACTGAAGTTGATCCTAGAGAAACGCGCAGAGAGAGAAAGAGAGAAAGAGAGAGAGAGAGAGAGAGAGGGAGAGAGGGGGGGGGGGGGGGGGGGGGGGGGGGGGGGGGGGAGAAACCCATCGAAAGATAGTGCGTGAAAATCCTCACCGATCCCTCCATTCACACACGTACGCATATTCGGCACGTCATAATAGAGTCAAAAGAGAAACACAGACACGCACAAAAATGGAACTGGATTTTGAATAATGGCTTGTGATTATAAAATAAGATGAAAATAAAACTATTTAATTCCAGAAATTCTTCGCTGCAGTTGTTTGTTATTCATAACTGATTAACAGATTGCCCTAGATCGACGTAAATACGTCGATGTAGGGCAATTTTTCAATCAGTTGCAATGAAAATATTAAATATTACAAAAAAAGAAAAAGAAGCAAACCGATATAAAAAAAACAAAAAAACTCAAAACTACTTCATAATCACTGACACTCAATTTCAAAATACATCTCATATTCAGTTGAAGTTAGCTTTATATACAGCTTTTTAATAACCTTTTCCAAATATCGTAATTGGTCACGTTCAATCAGAAAGCGGTATACCGAAACGGCACGACTGTCCAACGTTCCATTTAACGAACCATTCCTGCTCAAATATCTATGGTTCTTTGCATGAAAGCATCGCGAAGGTCGACAAGGTATTCTCAAATTAGCCACCCTTGTGCGATAGCAGCGAGTCGTTTTTTAAAGGTCAGGTGTTTCTGTCAATTGCCTATTTTGCAAGAAATCAAGCGAAACTGTTTCTGATTGGCAGCCTTCAGACGCCGTCAAGCTTAACCATTTCCGACAGTCCAATCATCGCTCACGATTCAACCGGAGTAGAAAAAAAGAAGTGTTCTGAAGTGGACTTGTTCGGACGCCTGGTCGAATACAGACAGCCTGTCTTCGATGATTCAACCCCGCCCTATTCCCCCATTCTTTTTCTAGTCTTTCTGTCTTTCACCGCGTGCCCGATTGACAAGCTTTACGTCTCCATGTGCACGTTATCGAGTTAGGTTGAACGAGATGTCAAATAATCGTACTCGACATATTTCGGGTGACTCAAGGACTAAATCATAATGAAAGAGAGAGAGATTATAGAGAAGGAGAGAGGGAAATATAGACAGAGAATGAAACAAAAAGAATGGGAGAGGGAGAGAGAAAGGCACAGAGAGCAAGAGAGGGAGAGTAGATATAATAGAGAGGGAAGGTAGAGAGGAGGAGGAGAAGGAGGAGAGAGAGAAGAAGGGGACAGTACATGGTTGTCACCATTGAGGTGGTCAAAGATCGTTTTGGTGCGAAGAGCTCTGAATGGGACACACGATGTCCTCACGATACGATTGAGACGTGACATTGAGAAACTGGAGGCAGAATATTAATATCTATGCCATACTTATTGTTCTACATCCAATTACGGTGATTTAATATGGATTGATATTTGCTTGTAATAATTTGTTAAGGTTTTTAGGGTAATTAATGTATACACTAATTATAGCAACAACTCACTTCTGTCCATCTTCGATTCTATGTTCCTAAAAAATCAAACATTCAATGAATACCCCACTCGACATTTCATTTACCTCTTTTACGAACGATTCTCGCTAAGAACGCACTATATTAATAATTGTCCAGATCTTTGGAATTCTTTGAATTATATGAAAAATGTCCCTTAAATACATTCATTTGAAAGGACATTTAAGTTCTTTCTATTGCAATCTTTTGATTCTACAGAATTGAACTAGCCTGCTGTGCCTAAAAAAGAAAGAAAGATCTATGACGCATGTCTGAACTTGACCACATTCGATGTCATCTTTCCCTAGACATGTTTTGCCTGACGCAACCGGGGTCGACTGTCGTACCATAATTTTATGTTTGATTTATTTCACAGATTGCTGTGAGTGAAAAGAGACAAGTTATGCATTATTGATTTACATCTTTCGTGTAAATCCGACAGAATTGGAGTTATACTGAAATCAGAAGATTGATATACCAGTAGGCATTCTTCATGCCGCACATAACGAACCAAACTGTCAATAAGGCTTTGTACTTACACCGTATCTAAGGGGAAACACTTAATCTTGATTTCGTCATGGCGTTCGTGAAACATGTTGTAGCAAAGCAGTGTATAGGTGCGTGCGAGAGATTGCATGAGCGTACGCATGTGTGTTTCAGTGTGATATGATTTGTCGAGAGATTTCCCAACAGCGCTCGATGGTCCTAATTCCCACCCTTCGTGTGAATCACATCACCATTATTTCCGCCCGATAGTTCTACCTTATTTTGTCACACCGTGGTCTGTTTATAACAAAGACGGCATCTGGAGAAGCTTACCATCTTGACGTAAATACGTGATGATTAACAAACTATAACTGTGCTGAACAACGACAATAAAACCCACGAACTCTTGTCATATTGCCATCAACGGTTCATCATTAATGATGTATAGCTATAACAGGATTTCATTGTTTGCGCTATAAACTTATCATAACGATGACATCGATAATAATGATATTAATAGTGATGATGTACATGTATCTTCCTTTTTGGTAAATGTTCATAATGAAGACATGATAGGCAGTGCCCTCACTAGATATCCCGGTATAACATAATGGCCAGCGTTCAACTGTTGTTTTCATAGAATTAGAAAAGACAGGTTGAATGTGAGGACTGAATGAAAAGTCGCGGTATTGATAACTTCCTTAAAGAATTAGTGCTTGTTTTTGAAATACATTAGGGCCACAACGAAACACACAACAGTTCAAGTAATCCCGCATCAGGAATATTAGCCGATTCCTTATTGCAGGATCTAGATTATTAAAGCGATGTTCATACGAAGTTATTCCTCTCAATGTTATGTGTAGTTTTGTCTGATAAAGGTAAACGATGACGCCATTAGTTCCTCATCTGCACCAATGCACAAACTCTATGATTGTATTTCAAAGCTTTGTAACACATTTTGATAATGACTCGGGTATGTCATTCAAGACACGTAAACATGACTGTACTTAATGAATGAATCATTGTAAGCCATTCACCTGTCGACATTAAAGAGGTTGAGAGTGTTAGTGCGTGTTAGTGCGTCTGTCTGTCCACACCCTTATAATATATCACTGTTGATATCACTATTTAAAACTTCACATTCCACAACTTACCGAATACTCAAGAGAAACATCCATTTTGAAAAAAAAACATTTGATTAAACTACCAAAAAGGAAAGAATATTTTGTTTTGCTAAGTGTAGATACTCAAACAGCCACCTACCAATTGTCTCTGGAAGACATCTAAATAATGCTAAGCAAGAGATTATGTAATCTCTGTTACTTACAGTCATTACAAGATGAATTTCCTCACTAATTTAGATTTTGATGAAAAAGCAAGTCTTTATCTTTAGAAATACTGTCAGAAGACCCCCATAGTTTTAAAGTGGAAAAGCAACTATCAATTTTAACTCTAACAATCACATAACTTGAATAAATCTTATAAATCTTTTTTTTTTCATAATGAAGTATTTTGAGTAGTACTTTTTCTCCCTTCCATTTTCTTGAATCAATTCTAATTCATTTAATTTCTTTTGGTGAGTAATGATGTTATTGAATTTCTGCTTTCGGGAATGATAATCAACGTAGGTTTATTTCTTGTTCTTCTGTCGCCTATCTTTTTCTTTTTTCTTTCTTTATTTCTTTCTTTCTCCGTATTGCTTTATTTCTATTTCATTTTCATTTCATTTCTTTTACATTTTTTTCAATGTATTTTGGTGTCTTTAAGTTTTACAGTTTATTCAACAGTTAATCGATTGCACTCCAATGTTATGTAATGTTAGTCGAGTATATATTATACTGTTTAGAAATTGTAACTAATAACCATTATGTCATTTATGTAAAACACAATTGGATGTCCCCAATACTGGTTACTGTGAAATAGGAATACTAACTTGTCTTTTTTACTGTATTGTCATTGTCACAAGGCAACAAAAAACACAGCACAGCACATCAATGTCATAATGCATAGCAAAATGCTTTGCAGTATAAGGCCTCCGAACTTAGCCAAAAAAAAAAAAATTCGTTTTTACCCTCTTACATTTAAAATGCAGTAAAATAAGATGTTATCTGATGTTTCCACCCAATATACTTGAGGATCTATCTCTGCTTGCGGGGTGCAAAAGTGGAAAAAGAGTAAAAAAAGAAACAAATCTAAATAAACAAACACATAAACGAAAATATATTCCAAACTCCAATGGTCTTCGACGCATTTTGAAGGGGGGGGGGGGGGGAAATATGCCTAAATATAGGCAGTGGCTTATCAAATCCGCCTCCTTCTTTAAATTGAGTTGTGTAAACGTTCGTGCCTGCCAAGAATGAAGAAGCCAAGAGGACGGAGTCATACTAATAAAGCGCATGCAATGTTTTATATGTATTTTTATTTCGTAGATGCTATGAAATAAAACAGTCTGGAACGACATTCCATTGTCAAGGTCATGGACAATTGAATGATGATACATTTGTAATGAATATCTACCCACGTCACAAACATACAAGCACGCGTGAACATGCTTATAGACACACGATACAACACTAACTATTTTGATACAATTTTGCCAAAGCTGTTGCATTCCTAAAATACCATAGAAAATAAAAGTAAAGCATCCTATTTGAAGTTGAGATTGATTTGTGTTTGCTTTTGTTCCTTAATGATTATTTCATGGTTCATATGTTGCATGTAATTGACTAAATGTGACCCTGCACCACAAAACACAAAAGTCGCCAGACATGGATTTTTAGTTAAGGGCAGATTCTGAAAGAGCAGACTCTAAGCTTTAAAATGATGTATAATTCAAATCAAATGTATTCTCCTAACCTATATAGATATTGGAAAGAAAGTACACACTCAGGAAAAGTTTGAACTGAGAAAAGATGCTCTGAAGTACAGTGTGTATTTAAGCGCTTAATCTTTACCAAGCCGTGCTGCCTGTGCGATGAATGGGACAAAAAACAGGAAGTAAACCACCGGGGTAACAACATTGAAGGGATTATCAAATTGAACTGAAATTGAGCATGCCTTACTAACACACTCTTTTCATAGTTAATGCCATCTTTCAAAGCAGTAGCATCATCCTTTCAAAAGTTATTAGAGTTGAAAGTCAAGAGTGTGTACAAGGTTTCTCAGAAATGAAAATTGGACTCTAAAGACACATCTAATCACAGTATTCTACCAAATATGTTCGAGATTAACTGCTAAAAATCACACTTTCCTGACCGTTTTATGATCCCAAATTTTTACATAATGTAAAAAAAGACTTGCTCTTCCAGAAAATATGAAAAAGTCAAGATCGGCTAGGTTGACCCATTTCACCTATTTTCAGTCCTCATGCAAAATCAGTGTGTGCGACTTTTTGTTCGTTTTGTGATGTACGGTCACAAATTGTCATTGGTACTTTTCTTTCATATTTAAGGTTTCAAGTGTATGGTCTAAAATTTGTGACCCTATTTGTGAAATGAAATGACCAAAGTTTAAGGAAAATGATGACTTTAACTAGTTATTTCATTTGAAATCGTGCCAGTGTTACAATTATTCAAGTATTCACCACGCATACTTAGAAGTTGCAGGACCAAAAAAAAAAAAAAAAAGAAAGAAAAGAAAGAAAGCTGCATGCAGATCAGCACTATCATATGTGGGTCAGCGTCACATCCCCTTAAGAAAATCAATTATGTTTGGAAAATGACTGATAAACCAGATAGCGGATAATGCTGCCGACGAGCCGGGAACGCAGGAACAGCCTGAGTGCTAACGCCGAATTACAAAGCAGTTCATGAAGGTCGTCTTAGCGCGCCTGTCTGGTATGGCAGACTTAAAGCTGAAATTCAGACAACATCACATGCGTATACATACAGGCACATACACCCACCCTCCTCAATACACACATGAGAATATATATATATATATATATATATATATATATATATACATACGAATGTTCAATTTTGCAGTCATTGGAATGTTGTGCAAATAAATTGAGGTGTATAACAGCTATTTGAATAATTATCTTTATTTTCATTACTTCGCAAGGCGTCTCCAAAGATGATAGACATATTTAAAATTTGAGCCGTTCTTATACTCAGATAGTCATACACATGATTATACATGATAATTACTCACTTAATAAATGCGGCCGCACGCATTTATTGTTATCATTAAAAAAGAGCATATATATTTCCAGTGCATGGACTTTTTGAATTAATCTTCCATCATAAATATGTAATTCAGAATATGTCAGCATCACAAAGCTTCTTTCGTAAAGTCATTCGCGTGTATTGCAGTCGGCAAACAATTTATGACATTGCACAAATTAGAATCAGTGTATTTAGTTGTTTATTGGCTGACTTGATTACAAGTGCATGCAACTTTCTTTTTGAAGGGTAGTTCCCTTTAGAGTAAAAACCTTTCGATCAAGAGTCATCATTCATTTAGAGATTCAACACATAGATGTTCAATGAAAAATCCCACTTGCGTAGTATCTGCATTCGTGCTCACTTTTCAAAGTTTTTTCTTTTAATCTCCAACATTTCCTTTAATATTGCCGGTCTAATCACTTAGAAAATAGTGCTAAGGATGATGATCTTAGAAGCAATACCCGTGGATTACGAAATCCTGCGGGTTGTGTGCAAAGTATGCTGAAATTAAAACAAAAGACGTTGATTGTATTAAATAGTGTACGTTTTTCAGTAGCAATCTTGTTGGTTTTGTTTTCAATATGGATACTTTTTTTTACGGTACTTGGTTGAATTGCGTATTATTTGATTCGTTTCTATTTATCATGTATTGGATATCAAAATATACTTGTGTGCGTGGGTGAGACATAATTCGGAGAGCTTTAGTCGAGATCTAGGAATTTAGTACAACCGTATCGGCCTTGCTTACTATTTTCAAATCATACAATATCTAGACACTCATTTCCAACGAGGGAGTGTTCCCGGACATAGCCCCCAATTTTACAGGTCACCCATGTCCCGTTCCAGCATCGGAAGCAGTCGACGCATCCTTTCACATTTTCATCTTTGCCCGTCACTCCTCTCTTCTCTTCCTAAACACTTGCACCAACAGATATGTTTACGCCTACATACATATCCACAGACATAATTGTAGACTTCCTGTCATTGGTTTCATGAAAAAATATTGACCTATAATGAACAATATCTCATACACTCATATATATATATATATGTGTATATATATGCGTTATATATATTCATATAATTATAAACATAGTTGTATTGTTATAGGCCACTTTATAAATATGTCTATTTATATATAATTCCTTTTTTTTCTTTTGTTACGAGAACAACGATGATTTTGACTGCTCTTATTAGCCTTTGAAATACAATGGATTCAATCGAGCTATTGATCATGAAAAGAAAGGCAGTGTCTCTTGTATTAATTTTCTTCAACCTTTTGTTTTGTTTTGTTTTTTCAAATATGTTACGCCATAACAATTAATGGTTATAACGGCAATTGATATACGGATAGTTCTTTTAACAGTTACAGCATCAAACCCGACAAGACTTGAATGGCTGCTGTCAGTTGTTTCGCATCAAGTAACTTTGAATTTACCCGTTCCATACTGAATTCTGAAATCCCAATAGACTTAATACATAGACCAATAGGTTTCAGTAGGAAACAGGTTAAAATTTAAAACGTCAAAAATTCTAAATCGTTACTGTGATATGTGGGCATATAGGTTAGAAGTCGGACGCACCTGTTAACACTTTCAAGAGTCCACCTTCGAGGTTTTGTTGTTGTTGTTGTTGTTGTTTTAAACTTAATGCCGAAATCGACATAACTGATCTATGTCTCATCATCTCTGACGAAATCTGGAAGCCGAACTTTCTGCAGTCAACTAATTTGCTCAATTAGAACGATAATTGCCCACTGAATAAATCATCTATTTTTGTAGTTGGTGAAAGTCCGCTGTGGTCTCGTGGCCAGATTGCAAACTTTGAAGAGAATCTGAAATGAAAGTCACCGTCATTATGTTTTTTAGCTCTGCAAAACGTTGAGACATAATACTCATTTTTATAAGAGAGCTCGAGAATAGATACCTTATCATAAAGCCGATCAGCTGTGTGATCGACAGAGGGAGGAACAACAGCTCTGCCCACGAATCGCGGGCTGCTTTCTCTCAAGCTGTGGAGATTAGTCTCTGACGCAGGTTTGCGGTACTCGGGCTTAGTCACTCCCTCTCCACTTCGACCAAATGATTCTATTTCTTCTTCATTTTCTTTCCCGCTATCACGAACGGAGCAGTGAATTATCCAAACATCCGCCTTGACAGACCTTTACAGTAATAACGTATTGCCTGAGAACACAAGAGCCAGAAGTTACCGCAGATTCATCAACTTATGATTGGTCAATGGCAGAAACTGTGAGTAGCTTTCTCGCTTCCAGCAGGGCGCTCTCTTTGTTGTCAAAACTCGAAGTTAATTGTGACGTCACTGCGCAGTCCGGCTCTCGACATGAGACTGCGTGAGTACAGCCAGTTAGCGTTGAGCACGGCTTGCAAGTTGACGTTGCGCGGACAACATTTCGTCTCCTCTGGCGGGAATATCACTTGCTCATCGGAGCGTAATATTTTGAGACCAAAAAGCGAGTGGCATGGGAGTTGAAAGCTCCTGCTAAAGCGAAGCGTTTTTGCGCTACCCTGGATAAGATACCACACCTCGTGTAACAAAGCATGACTCTGGATTCTCCAAACGCAGCTTTCGCTTTTCACAGGCTAAAGGGATGTCACACTTTGAGGGCCAGTAGAAGGTTCTCTTTTCCAGTTTTGCAAGTGCACTTCTGGAACCTTTGTGCTACTGACAACAGGTGTGCCGACATTGCATGTCCCAACGCCTGTCATAAACACGTCGTTAGTGAGAAGCATATTTTGCCTCGAATCATGCAAATGAATGAAAGGCGTTGTTCTATCACGTGAAGTACCAATCCGGACCACAGAAGAACTCTTCACTAGAGGTCACAGACCATGAGATAATGTTTGACTACTGTTTACGAGAGTACACGTCAACATCTTTTCACTGCTGTCTGCGGATCGCATCTGTGTAGTACTACGCATCCCATTACAGGGGCCGATGTTCAGTTTCGAGCGTGCAGTGCTACGTTAGAATCCCTTAACACTTCACGATGGAAATTATTTGTTTAGTAGCCCGTGTCGTTGTCTTTCTTGGTGTTTTTCTCCCGCTTTCGTCTTCACAACTCCATGCGATGCTGAGGAGGGAACAAAGACCGCGATCCAAATGTAAGACATATTCCTTTTTGCAGTTTTCATCACTCGAGTTGTTTGTGTGGCTGGGTTGTCTCAGTGCTGAAAACGATATCATGAAAAAGAGGTTTATTGGGATAATACGATGTTATTTAAACTCGTGACACTTTCCTTCTTGTGGCATTGAAGGTTCAAAGATGAGATAACAATAAAGATTCATCTTACCATGTGCCTACCCAATTGCATGATTCTGGTTTATAGCCTGCATTGTTATTAAGTACGCCCTATGCTGACTATTTTCGATAAGAATATTATTTCATTTATTGTATACTCCACCTGCTTCGAGCAAAGTAACAATGCATCATTGATTGATCTCTTATCAGTGAAGTAGGAGGTAGTCCGTTGGTAATAAGTGCATTATTAGTTATGATGAATCTGCACAGCTAAATAATGTATCAAATTTGTAAATAAGATGTAGAGAAAAGAAGACACAAACAAAACAACACACACACGAAAGCAGCCGAACATGCCCTGCCGGAGAGACCACAGTATCCCACACTCAGTGTGAAACACAATGTGAACACAGTGTGAAATTTCTTCATATTGTTAAATTCGAGCGTTTAACAATGTGAATCATCAAAGCACGGTGTGAAACAGAACAATGATGCGTGAATACTCTGTGAAAAGTCACATCGCAACGTGAAACACTTTCACACTGTGGCTGAATTCGAGCGTTTTCAAATAGCAGACTATGTGGACACACTTTGTACACACTGAGGGACGTAGTACTTCTTCCAGCAGGGTGAAGGGCTTATAGGAATGGCGAAGGGCTCATGGGAATGACGAGATCCCTTTTTATATTTTTCTTTATTCGTCGTAAGCTCTCCTTGAGTTTGTGTCACATTCTGCGTATGAGAAAAGTTTGTGGAGCAAGTACTTTAAAAGTGTACAGTGTACTGGAAAACTGACTTAGACCTTGTCTTTGTAAGAGTGCAAAGACGCTCGTCTGCATACCGTATGCCATGCACTCCGCAACACTCTGCTACATCATGATGCTTCACGTTATGAGTGTAACTAAAGATCTATGCACTTTTATGAGGTTGAATACATAGAAGTCTTCGGTCGTTAATGAACCCATGAAATGATCTTGAATAGCTTGCTCTGAAGGCACCTACACAGTTGATGGAGAGGTCTCGTCGCTAGGTGGCGACAGAACCTTTCACTATGTTTTCTAACATCCTCTCGTGGTTATCTACTCCTTCTTCAACATCAGCTTTATACGCCTCTGGCTATTAGTCGTAACGCGATAGCAGCATTCGCACGAACATCTAAATGAAATGCTTCCGCGTCGGCCTTTAAAATGACGAAGGGGAACGATGTGTAGGTGGGCACGTTCGATAAAGAGGAGTTCCTTAACCCGCATTGCCCTGAACCACATGAGCCCAGCAGACGGCATTGACCGTGATCTGTCGCTCAGGTAGATTACGTTAACGTGATTTGAAGAAAGTGGGGCCTTGGTAGTGTGAATGACATGTGGGGGCACACGCGGGGCATCCTATAACCAAGCAGTCGCAAGACAGCTGTGATCTCTAGCATTGCTTTAGCGTTGTATACGCCGTCACTCCAGACAAAACTTAACTTAAATCGCATATCATATTTCAACAGATTTTGCGACACCTGTCATAAAACAATGCTCCATAATTGTGAGTTGAAATTTGCCTTGTTATACCAAAAGTACTGATAGAAAATAAACATTGGGAACCATTGGTCTAAAAAACCCCACAAAACTAAAGCAACAAACAAACACGTAAATGAAAAGCGAATATTAAGTAAAACCCCGAGCGAAAATCTGCATATGAAACAATAAACAATACGAAAATACTGATACTAAGAGTGTAAAAGTTGAAACTTAAAATGAACGACGATGACTATCACTAAATGACATCATAGGCCGTCAATTGTATTGATAGATATTAAAATGACTTTTGTCGTTTATATTATACTGTAACATTAATCCTATCTGGGGATCCTATATTCACTCACGGAATGTTCAATCCATTACAAGCAAGATGTTGGACCCCGGGCTCTCGGAAAAGCCAAACAGGTTATAGCTTTTAGTACACGCGGAATGCTTTTTTTTATTAGTATAATCACTCAAAGTAGTGATAAGAGCCATGATGACTGTATAGGTCTATTCGGTTTTAAAGTACTGTAACTCATGTCTGCCATAACGGGAGGGAGAGGGAACATTGCCATATCATGTCGCTTTGATCGCCTAATTAGACACAACGTAGAAAGGAAGTCCCATAAATCAATTAAAGAAGGAAGATTCAGGATATCGATTCGAAAAAAACAACCAACAACCATGTTTTAGTGATATCCCTCTTACAAGGCCTTTATTACCGGCCTTATGCTAATGATCGAAGTCGGATCTTCAACCAGAGAAGATTCCATCAGTATGTATCCTACGAAATGCTTGTTGCCTCGAAAGATATGGTGATGTTAGGTAGGACAGTTTGTCGTGATGTTTACACCACTTTGCGACAAGTAATTAATGCGGAAATAAGTTGATAATCATAATTTCTATAATGATATTCAGATACCCTGTAAAAAAAAAGAGAGAAATAAACACACGTGTCTACTGTTTGAAATTACGTGGTTATGTGCACTTAAGCATTTCGGCACACTGATAATTGGCAGGGTTTTCGATGCTTGTTAATGAACTAACCCTCTGTGTGTGTGCTTTGAGTGCTGATTGACACAGAAAACCCTACACTGTTGTACACACAGTTCAAAAGACCTTTGAACAGAAAGTGTAAAAAAAAGTTAATAAATTTCCTGCACGATTTTGTTATGTCTATAGATTTTTCTGCACGGCTGACAGATTTCGTCATGCAATCATCAAATACTTATCATTGTCTTCGGTAGATGGTGACATGGGCTGTTGTTTACAGTGTACAGTGAAAACGAAAAGCATCGCCATGCATTTTATGTTTTTCCTGAAATTTAGCGCCAGATATCAAACAAGGCGTTCACTATCTTATAATAGTAGACCCTCCAGCACCTTCTCTCGGTTTAAAAGTCGTCCCAGTATCTGGCTGGCGCACGTGCACTTCAATTCATATGGGGAAGACAAGCAGGATTGGACTCGATGCTATCTGCTGAAAAAGTTACGCAGAATCCGGTCACACTCCCCATGTTACTGACGGAGTTGATCCAAGAATTCCACCCATTACCCGAAAGAGGAAGGAGGCGTCTCCATAGAATTCTCTCGTACAGCCTCTGTCTGCTTAGTGCTTGTAGTATCAGTAATGCGCTGTGGTGGCCCAGTGGATGACCAAAGACCATAACTCACGAGGTTCGGCGTTCGAGTCCCTTGCATGGCTGCAGCCTGTTGAACCAGTGTTCCAGGTATTTATATGCTCATAACCTATATAGTTCGTAAGTCCAGTTATTGGACGCTTGCAAGCATTTACAGGTATATATCCTCCCAGCTGCCACGAAGAAAACCCCAAACCAACAACATAACCAAATTACAGCGCACAAACAAGCAGATTAGAAGGCAATATACCTAATCTGGTCGGGAATTATGAAATCTTTGCAGGACAAGGGCTTACAAATGCGTAATTATACCATTTTGAACAGAATAATATTATGAACTTTATTGTCTGTTTCTTGTTCGATCAAGCCCGTGTCATGTCCTTTTGTTTTCTGTGGGATATTTGGGGTCAATGGGAAAAATTCTAACAACGTCATGGTTTATCAATAGATGGGTCACGGAAACCCACAATTTGTTAATATTTTTTAAGTATTCTAACAGTAAGTGATAATGTGGTAAAACTTAAATCAACAGTTGCTTTTCCTTTTAACATATCAGTCCTTTCACTTTTCAGCTCCCCCCCCCCCCACGGCCATATTTGCCCGATATTTTGGCCGCAATGTTTGCGGATTTAACAGTGAAGGATAGTGACCGGTCGGCAGCTGCGATATTACTGACCAGCTGTCTAGCCGCAGTGTAGCGATTCCATTTGCCAGATTTGGTTTGCGTGCAACTGGAATGGCTGACCTTCCTTTGCCAGCTCATTAAACTTTACGAGAAAATGCTGTGTGACTCTTGCTGAACTTTGACTTGCACTGTTCACTGTTTAAAATGAAATTTGGATATTGGTTATTGTGTGAAGAATCTAAACAAATTCATCCATTGATGAGGCATTACCATACGATGACCATCCAAAGAGTCTGAAGAAAATGCCGAATGGAATATACCCAGGACCGCTACTTTGAACAAGAACAATAATAGCTTGTTTATAAACTAAAAACATCTTCATCCTTCAACAATCTTACTTTCTAAACCGTAATGTCACGAGTGCAATCCCGTTTATCTTTTCGTGGTATAATTGAAAATGGCAAGCGGACTTCCAAATCATTTTTACGTAGTCCCTAAACTACCTGTTTAAATTTGTTTGTTTACCCTCACAACCCATTTCACTTGAAGGCAAGCTCGTGCTTTAAGGGTTATAGGAACCCATAAACGTCTCCCGAGCGCATGGGAAGCGTACGTGATATCCTGAAAGAGGAACACTAGATGAACTTCCAAAAAAGTGCTGCAGTAATATAACTACTTACGTGTAGCGGCTAGCAGCCGACTGGTTTCCATAGTTACACCCTGATGTTATCTATTTTTCAAACCAGTTAGTTTCCCCCAAGTGCATACAACTGAACTGTTTACGGAAGACCAACTAGTGCCCCAGAATATAGGCTATGCATCCAAATTCTCAGATGGAAAAAATGAAACAAGCAAACACATTTAACAAACCCTTAAAGGTGTAACTGTGCACCTTTCTGGTCTGAAAGGTGCAAAGTTATTCAAGAGCATAGACACTCAAAAGTCGAAAAGTTTACTCAGAATTTATACACAGATGACCACGTGTTTTCAATATTTCCCAGGTCCCTCAGTACTTCGGCCCTTTCTATTATGAAAGATAAACAAACAAACCGTTTTAGTATCGCATATTGAATTTACATGCTTGTCTTATATTCTCTTACTACGTGTGCTTGGCCAAAATAATGGTAGTAGAGAATTAAAAAAAAAATAAAATGGTGTATGAGAGAGTAACAACTCATGCACGTAAAAGATTCCGCTTCATTCATTCATCGTAAAGAGCAGGGTGTTTAACCCGGTGAAGTGGTCCCACCTCAAATCCAACTGGACCCCATGGAAGACCAGCTTAACGTAGCTGAATATGGGCTATCCAACCATCTTCTCAGATCTCAGATGGAAAATGAACAAACAAACAAACAAACAAACAAACAAACAAACAAACAAACAAACAAACAGCCACCTCATCCATATGCGATATTTTTCATGTCCTTGAAAGAAAAGATGTTGGAGAATAAACCCTCCTGTATTATTTCTCTGTCACTCTCCCATGGCCACACCCTTGAAGTCCGATAATCAATTAAAGAGCGGATGTCAACATCTTCCCTCCTCGCTTATCACGATTAAATGTGCGCAATAATCACATGAGCAAACTGCCGCGTCGTCAACTGCACCTCGACCTGTAAAGGGATTTTCCACTATGCATTTAATGCGAATTTATTACGGACAACATAATCAAACAGGCAGTGATTAAAATTAGAGAAATTCACTCAAATACCCTCTTGGTACGCTTATCATGTATCCGTTGCAAATTCATCATATTTCCCGAAACAGTTATTTTGGTCGCAGTCAACGTCCAAACGCAGGTGATGATGTCATGAAGTCCCAACCATCCCAGCTTGCTTTTACATGGGGTATCCTACAATCTCCTCCCTTGCCAATCATGTTGCAAATGAAATCATATTTTCTTTGCAAAGCCAGGATTGATAGGTTATTGCAACTTTAAAGGAATCCGACGTTAAAGCAGTAATTTCATTTTTAATTTGATGTTACCAAATAAAGAGAAAACATTGAGGGAGTATTTTTTTCAGCTTGGATTAGCATGCACAAAGGATACATGACGTCATCATGTTATCTAATCTGCATAACGTCAACGTACCAAATGCCACTATTTTGGGGGAAAATATTGGAAAGTGGTCAGTTCCATTATTTTTATTTTTGTCAGATTGGAATAAAGTGAACATTATTTCGTTTGTTAGGGATTGCTTTGATTATCAAAACTCACCAAAAAGTAATCTTGAACATTATCAAAATTTTCACTGGAACACTTTTCTCTGGTCCTCAAGGATCAACAGTGGGTTGTGTCGAGATTTACGTTACTCTACTTGATCATTCCGATTTGTGTTTAAAGGGATGGTACAGTATTGGTGGGGATGAGAATTGGGCTTTTAACTTTTTGCGAGATACCAAGAAAGCACTTATGATGTACAATATGTGTATAGTACAGAGCATACCATTTTAAGAGGAATTCAAAGTCTATTTGATGAAAATCGGGTTTGGAATGACTGAAACATCAAAAAACAAAGGAAAACAAAGCAATCGTAATAAAGTGTGGGTCCCACACTTTATTAGAATCACTCTTTTTTTTGGATATTTCAGCCATTTCAAAACCAATTTTCATCAAATAAACGTTGAATTCCTCATAGAATTACATGCTCTTTCATATTTCATAAGAAGTTTCTTATTATTTCAACAAAAAATGTTAGAAACCTGAATATGGGTCTCAACCAAAACTGTACGATCCCTCAAATGGAATGGACATTCTTTTGCTCTAGGTAGAGTGAGCAAATAGTAATCCAATGTATAAGTACGTCCTGTGTTCACGAAAAGAGAATAGATTCACGCGACAGTTGGTTGAGATCATGCTCCATGATTAACAATTGGGGATACAAACAAGTAAACAGAAACAGAACAACAATAACCAAGAAGCAGAAACTGATCGAGTGACGTACGCAGACGTCTGCTATTCGATGATATTATTTACAGAAGAAAAACAAAATATTGGAATGCTGCTAGCGTGTTTCCTTTTTTCCTTCTATCCGTACGAAGAAAATAAAATAAACCGCATTTTTTCTTTTTGTTGCTGTTATTGTTTGTGTCTTGTTCTATGTCGTTGCTGTCTTCGTTTGTTTGTGCTTTGTTTTGGGTTTATTTCCCCTCCTACTCCCACCTTAAGGAAAAGGCCCGAGGTATTGTCTGACGACCTTTCATTGGCTGTTCTGCTTTCGCTCGAGGACACTTCCTTTGCCGCAAATTATTGTTGCAATGCCGTTTTCCTTTCTCATGTTTGTGCACATTGTGCGAAACTTGTATAACATATTCTTCCCTCTCTACATCACCCCTCTCTAAAGTGTGTACATTCATGCAGTAACCTCACATAGTGCCTTGCCCAAGGAAGAGGAAACACTTAATATAATCAAGACGATTAGAAATTTGATTACTATGCATCCGAACATACATGGAAGGGGCCCGTTACAGTGAAATGAAACTGCATACGTAGCAAGGTATGGGTATACGGCTATTTGATACGTCTGAATGCACTGATTGAGAATTGATGGCTTTTCAGAGGATATCATTTCCTTTCTTTGCTGTATGTTGGGTTTGTTTTCAACGACACCTTAGATATTTTGTTGACCACATTTTACTCTCGTAGCTATTCTGAAGTCAATAGCTGTGATGAATGTCGGGCTCACAGTATGAAGTGTACTCAGGGCAACAAATGTGTGTCTTCTCTTGGGGTGCTGTTCGTTATTCCGAAGGTTCGATATTCCGAAGGTTCGTTATTCCGAAGGTTCGTCAATCCGAAACACACAAATTCCCTATACCAAGAGGTTCGTTAATCCGAAAATGAAAAAGGGTTCGTTAATCCGAACATTTGTGGCGTTTTTCCGAACATTCCTTATTCCGAAGATTTGTTCATCCGAAAATGAAATTCGGAAACACGAACCTTCGGAATAACGAATCTTCGGACTGAAGAGCCTTCGGAATAACGAGCTGTAACCCTTCTCTTGTGACCAAATACTTTTATAAATACGTTCATTTCATTAAATCTATTTTGTATATTTCAAGAAAAACTCATACAGAAATCACATTACAAATACCAAAATAACGAATGATATGAATTAGGTGAAACATTCACCCCAATATATATGACTATCTGGAAATGAAAGAAAACGCAGCGGTCTGTCGCAGTTGTATTAGTAACTCTATTCTTGGAAAGCATAAGTAATGTGATGAGGCGCATACATAAGTTTGCAAGAGTCATGGGTCCAAACATCAAGCATACATCTGATGTCTACTAAATACAGAAGTGGACAGAGAGCCAAACGAAAGATCGGGCCGTCGGTTCTGACAGATCAACCACGCAGAAAATCAACAGTATTAGCTGATGGGTTTTTGTTATAAAACACATTGATTGTAGTCATTTTTTTTTTAAATTTTTATTCGGAATGGAATGCAGTGCAAGCAGTTTGCTTGCGACACAATGTGATAAAGACTATGTCATTTGCCGAGAAAACTGAGACACAACTCCATAAATACCCCCCCCCCAAAAAAAAAAGAAGAAGAAAAGAAGCAAAATGTTTTCAGTTTATGAAACTGTTAGACGGCTGTGCTGTGTCTATTATGTCGAACAAGATTTCCCAAGCACGTCTTGACATTTTCATTTTTTCAGGAAGCTTTTCAATTCCCCATTCCTTTGTTGAAAGACGGGGAAGTGGAATGCATTTGTCCTCAAAATTTATTTATTTATTTATTCATTTTAACTTTGGAAAAAAAAACAATAACAACAACAGTACGGAAATGGTAAATATTCAATCAGGAAAATACCGACGTGATTGTTGCAGAGGAAACGGTTCCGCAATCTAATTTTTCCTTCGCAGCCGATCTTTAACAACATGTACACCGTTAAGGCGGTAGAATGTCAAAATTGCATTTTAGATTTGATTCGGGTCAGAAACGTCACAATGTCGAGTCTGATTCACGCAAACTGGCGGAAGATGAGATCAGGAAATGTCTCGGAGAAGAATTCCTCGCCCCTCCAGGCATGGGTTCGGCTTTGGAAACTCCCCAATGGCTTACGTTTCGGCCGAACTCCTCAGTGGAAATAATGTACAGAAAGAGAGATAAACTATGCACCAATATATCATTCTTAATGCTGGACATTTGAGATATCTGGGCAAAATCATAACTATTATATTACGCTTGTACCAGCTTATGGATCGTTGCATTCGTAGGGTATTATTCACATATCTTCTTGACACCATACCACTCACAAGAGCAGAAACAAACAAACAAACACACAGACGCGCACACGTACACAGACACAGGAGTACCATACACAAGGATAAGCACAAGAAAATTGTATCATTGAAACCAAAATTCTTGTGTCACTAAGAGCTCATACGTACCCCAACATGCAGTGCAGCAATATCCTTTCTTAATGGAATCGAATTAAACACTTGACGAATTTCCGCATAACCCTACACGCAAAGACCGTCGTTAGACTTGAGAATTAGAATTGGCATTTTCATATAATGACGTCACTATCTGTGACTTCAATGTTAAACTTGAAGAGAAAAAAAAAATTACAAACAAGAGCAGAGATTGCGCAATCATATTCACGTAATAGCGAGGTCTTGAGATACTTTAAACCATAATTTCCTTCATTAAAGTGACGACTTTGAGTGTTAATATAGGTGTACATCTTGTCAACACCAGCAATAGTCCGGTGATTATAACGTGCTATCGTATCCCTTTTGACGATTGTGGTCACTGTCAAAGAAGAAGACGATCATACAGACTCGTACCGTCATGCCACGTCGAGGCATTTCGCAATACATTTGAAAGTAAAAGTACGAGACAATAGTTTGCTGGCGATGCCGGAATTCATCGTCTACCCGATCTCTCCGACAGCTTCAAGATCGAAAAATCCCCTGGAGAACTTCTTTTTTTCTTTTTTCTTTTTTCGGCGGTTTTCCTTTTACCCGTAGGTCGGGAAGGGTTGAATGTGGCGATCAAGGCGATGAAGCGACCAAAACAAAGGCTGTATAGGTGAAGAAAACAGATGCGATTTGCATTGTGAATGCCAAACAAACAAGGTGATTTCTACACTTGGGTTTCGGTCCAAACCGCAGGTGAGGTTTGGCGGGAGCCTCAACCTGAAGTCAAAAAGGTAGCTGACCTCTCATGTAGCCATTACTTCCAATGTGTTGTGTTGTTGTTCATTCCCTGTCAGTCTATTAAATTGTCTGTTTCTAATTTACTTTAACATTAATGTGTGTGGGTTGTTTCCGTTTTTTACATTTTTCAAGCGTGAGCCTCAGGAGTCAAGCCTAGTAGCCTCAGGAAAATCCTGTCAGCTCTTGAACAACTGACTAATGGAAGGCATAAATGGAATCTACGTAAAAAAACAAAACAAAAAACAAAACAAAAACAAAACCTTCTTTCATACCAAAAGTAAAAAATCATACCAAACTTATATCTACTGAAGCTTTTTTTAACAAACAACGGTACTGGTTTGATTATGCGAATTATCTAAGCGTAAAAAAGTGTAAAGAGCTAAACATTGTCATGTGTGATCTGTCTCCGCAAGGATGTACATAAGGAATTTCATTACAAGAAAAATATCAATATCATAAATTCATCGTGCCAAACGTTAATTGATTAAACTTTAATTTTAACGTAATTCAAATCCAACCTTTACTTGCATAATATTTTTTAGTTTTCATAGTTATACTATTTGCTTTTAGAATAATTCTATCTCATGATAATTATTGGGAAAGCAAGTGTTCATCTGATTATAGCTTGTTGAGACACAATAGGAAAATTAGTGATAATGTTTTATGTGGTCTGTTTTCTGAAAAAAAAACCCACAAAAAACATAACACAACCTTAAATTCCCGTTTACAACCACCATGCATATATCCCCTTTCCTTCTTTTCTTTTCTTTCTTTTTTCTCGTTCGTCTCGGTTCATGGAATACTGGGTCGTGGACGATTATGTAATCGACCTTAGAGATAATTTATTGGGAATGTTCGAACCACTTCCGGGGAAGATACTCATGTTGCTGAGAAAGGACTTAAAGTCCTGTCCTGCCTCAATTTGACGGAAATGTAATCATATAAGGAAGTTATGATGAAACTGTAAGCGTGATGAAAAGTTCCATTGGTATCAGCAAAGGGGAACAGTAAAATGCGGTTACCCTGTTGCACTTATCAGGCTTAATGTTTCATTATGATTACAATCATGTAGGTTATATATATCCATCATGAATCTACAATAATAATAAAGTATATAAAATCTATAGATGGTATATTATACATCACATAGTATGCATTTTATGTAATATTGGTATAATAATCAAGCGATTTCAAAGGACTTAATATTGTAAAATGATGTTTAATCCCCTGCACGCTTGACTGTATCATTCGGTAATATACTATTTCCCTGGTTATATAATTCTTTTTTATTCTGTTTTCTTCCATAACTATGTCATGGCAGGCAGAAATTCTTACCGTTTCCTGTGTCTTTTATTCGTTTATTCAATTTTCCTTAGGTTTATAAGAAACGCATAGGGTCTATTGTGTGGTAGGAGGGGCCGACTATTGCGTCCATGGAACCATATTACGTGTTCGTGGGTATGTGTGTGTGCGTGTGTGTGTGCTTGTGTGCATGTGTGTGTTAAGCTTTGAAAGTACGTACCCTGTAATTTGCTTCTCTGAATTCAAATTATCCGTGACATCAGCACTGACTTCAATACGGTGTGCTAATGGCTTCATCCTTCCCAGCACCTCAGCAGCCGAGATTATTCCATCGGCATCCTCTTAAACCAATAACAAGATTACTAATCTTTCTCGTGCGAATCTCGACGCGTTCCCATAAACTTATTATTCAATAATATTGAAGAACCTAAAGATCGTAAATGGACTTGCCTTATAAGTAGAATGGCACTGTATCAACGCCATAGGTTTTTTTTTCAGTGCCAATGGAACTCAAAGAAGAGAAAGGGTTCGACTGGAGTAATTTAATCTTCCGATTGATCTTCATGGTGTACACCTCCAAGTGTTATTTGAACGTTTGGAACGACGAATTACAACATTTGCGCTTATTTCGATGATATGTTTGAACTATATCACATGATATCTGGCGGCGACATATTAGCATAGGAGAGCCTTCACTAATAAATCAGCGCTGATTTCCTTCAGAATACGAATTATATCTGTATTGTATTGATAAACGATTTTAAAACTCATGTACAGGTGGTGGTGCTATACGTCAGAGACTTTGCCCTTCATTCTCATAATTAATTCATCATTATGTCTTGTACCCTTTACGTTCATTCACGTTCGAGGGAAATGTATGAACTAAATGTACATCCACTGCCAAATAGGTTCATGCCTTCAGTGTGTCTGTTGTTTGAATAATGTCCAACACGACGTGTTTGTAAAACTTCAAAATTATATAGTTTTTCACACAGAGGTCGTTAGCCTACAATAAAGTTTACGTAAGTCTACTGTTATGTGGTATCTATTTATATAAACACTAAACAAAAAGTAAGTTCCCCCTATTAACCCCTGTAATTAATGAATCGGGAACCTCTAAGGAAATATGAATACAGGATCATGTAGCTGTATTTCGCGGCTACCTTTCATGTGAAATTCAGTGGATATCACTAAGTCACGCTTGAGTGAGCATGACTTAAAGTCAAAATGCTCACTCTTTGAAGTTCACAAGCCCAATTTTGCAACTTTGATTTGATGATATCGGAATAAATTTCAATTTTCCGGGATAAAAAGGCATGCAACGTATAATTTATGTGCTTCTTATCGTACCATGTGATTTGTGCACAAAATTTCACGGTTGAGTGAACACAGGGTGAAAATTACCAAAATGGCCGATTTGACATGTTTCTCGTGGTAATTTATATCCATTCAGATTGAATTCGTGTGTTGAACAGTTTTTACACACAATTCACGTAATTTCACGGTTGAATGAGCACATGAAAAACAAAGAAAAATAACAATTCAAATTGTGCAGTAAGAATTGGGATAATTTTGCGCACTGAAATCAATTGTTTTAATGCTTTTTGTATTGTGTTTAATACCACTGTGCATACAGTGATCACCTGACATTTCAGTCACGCTTCAATGAGCATGTGGGGCTGGAAAACCCTTTTTTACCTTATATAATAAAAATAGTCATTGTTTTTTATGTTTTAATTGAAATGTTGGGAAATTACTCTGATTTCAATTATAAAAATAACATTTCGATAAAAAATGACGTTGTGAAATGCTTCAGTGAGCACATAAGATAAGCAAAGTGTGCAGGTCAAAACCATTTTCGTGGCTGAAATTCCCATAAGATTTACATTTGGTTGGTTTTGAAGATGTGTTCAGCGGTGTTAGTGGATAGAGCCTAAAAAGTGAGTACAGATGCTCCCCAGTCTGTGTTATATTGCCATAACGATCGCATAATAGTCAACCAACATCTTAAGCAACTATCATCACCATCACAATCATCAACACCACATGAACAACAAAGGCCACTACTCTCCATGCATATTATGTGCAGCACGGGAGGATATTGATGTTGAACAAAAGTGAAATTTGGTACCATGTCAATGATTAATTGCATTTATTTTCCCTTTGAGTTAATGCATGACTTCATGACGTTACAAAGATCAAGAACTTAATGCCAAAATTAGTATTTAGTAGCGAGAACAAAGGCCCGAAGATTTAATTTGCATAATTTCTCATCTCTGCTCCAAAAAGGGGATTTCATTAAACTAAAGGCAGACCAATTTCCCCACGAACACTTCAATATTTAATCAAAGGTAGCCATGGATTATAAGGAGGGTTTCGGGCACCATGTACCCTTTGACGTGTAAAATTTTGAAGGAATGGCAAGGATCACTGAGACATTTATATTGGTCCTAAACGCAATAATGAAATGTTTTTCAGTTGATTTTAAATGGAGAAGATCAATGCAACACCTGCTGGATGATTTTAATTAGATAAATCATTGTTTCATAATATGGTCATTCAACCGTAAAATAAACCACATTGCATGCAAAAGCCATTGTTAGCTTTCAAAAGCATAAATTCCTCCTCTTCACATGAACTTACCATGGGGATTATGGCCAAACTGCCAATTTTTCATTATGTAGGTTAAAAAAAGGTTTTCCAGCCTCACGTGCTTATTGAAGCGTGACTGAAAGGTCAGGTGGTCACTGATATGCGTTTGGGTATTAGCACAATATAAAAAAAAAGCATCATACAGTTGATTTCAGTGCGCAAAATTATCCCAATTCTGACTGCACAATTTAAATTGTTATTTTTCTTTGTTTTTAATGTGCTCATTCAACCATGAAATTACGTAAATTGAGTGTAAATACTGTTCAACACACAAATTCAGTCTCAATTGATAGAAATTACCACGAGAAACATGTCAAATCGGCCATTTTGATAATTTTCACCCCGTGTTCACTCAACCGTGAAATTTTGTGCACAAGTCACATGGTACGATAAGAAGCACATAAATAATACGTTGCATGTCTTTTTATCCTGGAAAATTGAAATTTGTTCCGATATCACCAAATCAAAGTTGCAAAATTGGGCTTGTGAACTTCAAAAAGTGAGCATTTTGACCTCAAGTCATGCTCACTCAAGCGTGACCAAGTAATATCCACTGAATTTCACATGGGTAGCCGAGAAATACAGCTACATGATCCTGTATTCAGATTTCCTCAAAGGTTCCGGATTCATAAAATATAGATGTTTGTTTTAGGGGGAACTTTCTTTTTGTTTAGTGTTTAGATAGATGCAAACTTACTGTGACCAATTCAATGATCCATAATGTCACAACACAGACCCTTATTACAGTCTGGAGCATCAACAAGTGACAACAACATGTATGGAATCCTGGAAACTCTTGCCACATCTGGCAGTTTCAAAGACATAAGAAGAATTAGTTCGAGTTAGTTATACCTAGATGCAAATTTGAAAGGCAGCACAGCATTTAGGTATGTAGAATAGATAGCCATAGGACAACACTGATTTTGACTTACATTTCACATTAACTTGTTTTTGTCGGAATTATTGTATCGCATTATTTTACTGATAGAGATGTATACCACTGCATATTTTGTCCATTTATTATACATGGCGTTGGTAGCACACTCTTCATACGATACATTAGGAGTTCGTGCAACATGTTTTAATGCCCTCGTGGAGTTCATTGCACTCTCAAACGTTAACTGGCAAGCACTGATACATTTAACCCATCTGTATCTGACCAGGGACAAATGGATTCTGTCCCGTAAAGTCCTTGTCCCCACTTCTGGCCGGACCGCTAAGCTCTACCTGTAACAATCACTGCGCGTGGAGATTCGTTAATTGATAAGTACGATGAAATGATCAGACAAATACTTCCGCTATTCTCCCTTCGACCTTAATGAAGATGAGTCGCTAATTGATCTGTCCTCTGCTGGTGTATGCAGAAAGGGGTGGGGGTGGGAGGGTGGGCGGCATGCAGAGCTGAGATGAAGCTGCCAAGTTTTGGAGAGGTGAGGTCGCGCCTATGTAAGCAGAATGATCCAAGGGGCGGTATGGGGGCTGTCATCATCCCTCAGGGATATGTTCCATATAAACTAATCTGTGTTGTTCTAGTTGTAATATTTTAAATCTCCACCTACGTTGTCATTATAGACATATGCGTCACTCGGTCTACGTGGGCATCGCTCACCTTGCATAATAATACACCCTTAAAGCAAAAATGATGGTAACAAGGATAAAAAAAAATGATGACAATGGAACTACACTGAAACAGGGGTGGATATTAACATGTACTTTTTTTTTCTCAGTGTGCTGAAACTTCTTCCAAGCATTAATTCGATTCGAGCTTCATCTTTCTATGCTTTCACCTGTAATAAACATATCATATTATACTATCAATTCCTTCGTGCATATAAAGCATAACGAATTTGTATATCTGTAATATATATAAGTACATATTATTTATATGCATAAAATATATACATAATACACTAATATGTACTGATGTATTACAGATATGCAAATGCTCTATTCACGAATGATATATTGGTAGTATCATATGATATGTTATTACCTATTTTTTATGATTATATAATTTTATATATGCACACATGCGGATACATGGGTATATTAACTCTGTGCTCGCGTATGTGTATATCGGTTTGTCTTCTCTCCTAAGTATGATCCCCACAATGATCACCATCTTTAGCTCTGCAACAACCCCTTTCTTGCTTTCCATTCATCGATACACAGGGCGACAGTACTGCACGTTTAACAACGCCCTGCAGTGCCATCCGACCATCGTGGCACAATCGCCATCGGGGGTCGACCAGCAGGGATGGAAAATATACAGAGCTCCAAAGAGCAAAGGTAAGACCTCTTCATCATCCGGTTCCTTTAACCCATTTAAGGATCAGCACCTAAAAACTCTCATTGACATTTTATGCAGCATGGTTTTCAGTGATTGTGAAAGGTTAGAATCTTTTCCGCTATAAAATTCTTCTTTCTCAGATCAGTTCGAATGACAAGATTTTTCTGTATTTTTCGTTAATATTTATACTTTTACCTGTGTTGCTTTTTTCTTAAGAATCCAAAAGATGCCAAAGGATTTGATGAGTAGAAAGTGATATTGAATATTCTACAATATGGATCATTATACGTCGATTGATTGTTTTTTTTTTTGTTATGGGACCATTTTATTCATTATGATAAACGAACATTTATTCGGAATCAAAAGTGGTTGTTGTCACATTGCTTACAGAGGTTTTGGCAATCGCAAATGAAAGGAAATCAAGATAAGAATCAACTGGGTATTGTGTCGCTAAGTGGACTTGTTTTGGTTGTTATTGGTGATGTTTTAGAATGGATGCAGCATGATGAGAAGTAATCGTCGAAGTGGCTGGAACCAAATTATCCATTTTCCTTATCGCCCCTATAAGGCGTCTATGCAAGATAACCTAGGAACTTTGACAAATTTTACAAATATTGATGGCGTGCTGCGTTTCCTGTGCAGAGTGTCCAAGTTCTTTGTCGTGTCAGGTCGCTGCTCATTTTCCTGGGTGCGAGGTTGTATAATCTGAGATTACGGAAGCAGGAAAGCGCCTCGAGGGGTCAAAAGAATGTGTTGGCGCACGTTCTCCTCTCTTCAGTCTAGTCAAACACAATCAGGGATGAGACGGGATGTCACCGGATGGTTTCAATTGAGACGAACTAGAAATGACTTTCTCTATTATCTGTGGGTGGGATGAAGCTATGACTCAATGTCTTCATCGTGGTCTTTTTTTCTATCTTGTTACTTTCTCTTATATGTTTCATGTGTGAGAGGATTATCTTACATTTTCCGCCGTGAATTATATTCTGTATGTCCCACACGGCCGTCGTCAGCTCAACTACATGTGACATTTTCTCGTGGAACAAAGTGATTAAATCCACTCAAACTGACAAAACGTGTATATCTGATAGCCGCGACTGCAGTACAACTTCATCAACTCTTCTAAAGCTTGTACAGGTGGCCGTGCTAGGCGGGCATCAACGATAAGTCTGTCCTAATTGGGGGGAAGGAGAATAATTGTCGGAGTGGGACCAAAATTGATTCGAGATACACACATCCCAAGGGTGATTACAGGGCTGGCCGCTAGCTGCAGTGCCCTGGAATAGATTAGAACTTTGCGGCGACATGTGCATACACCTGCACTTTGTAACCCTTTGTTTCCCATCGAATTATTATCTACTCTCTCATTGTAATTTGTTACAGTAAAAACAAAGCAACGATGTCTTTTCCCATCAAAAAGATACTCTCATTTTGAATTCCATTATACTTGAGCGTAACGCGTTTGATGTTGACTCAGTTTACGTACATTAAGTAAGCTCTTGAATGGGTTTCATCTTTTATCATTATTATCCAGTACGAAAGGAAGGAACTCTTAGGATGGTCTCGAGCTGACAAACATACTAGATAATCGGCAACGCAATTACAAAGACGTATCATATAGCAATTACATTGACGTAGCCATGAAAACATTTAAGGTTTTACTATATTTATTTATTATTTGATTTATTGATTTATTGATTTGTTTATTTAATCATTTGTTTATTCATTCATTCATTCATCTATTTATTTATTTATTTATTCAATCATTTATTTATTTATTCATTTATTCATTTATCTATCTATCTATTTATTCATTTATCTAATAGAGTAGGGACGGCACCCCGAATGAACTAGATAATTGATATTCAATGGTCTCGCTCACTGAAAGAGATAGTTGTTATATATCCCATTGAAATTCGAACCAGATTACTACGCCGGGATCACGTGCACGTATCGATGCTGGCAGAGCATCCGGATATTTGCCAACATGCACGCCTCCAGCCGAGTGGCGACTCTCTCTTTTTACTATTACATCTGGGAGACCAAGACGAAATCGAACGACGGTCTGCTACCAGAGATACGTATCAGAGGTAATCATGAAAACGATTTACACCCAAGACCAGAATTTCTGTTTGTTTGTTTGTTTGTTTGTTTGTTTGTTGTTTGTTTGTTTTCAAGCTACTACGCTAAAATGATAATGACACGTGGATAACAATGTACTGGTATATCATAATTCGTCGATGCTGTTGTCGTAAATGAAGTAGATTATGACAGTGATGGTAACAAATTCGACCATAACCATTCAATCTAAAGGGATGGTACAGTATTGGTGGAGATGAGAACTGGGCTTTTAACTTTTTGCGAGATACCAAGAAAACACTTATGATATAGTACAGAGCATACCATTTTAAGAGGAATTCAAAGTTTATTTGATGAAAATGGGGTTTCGAATGACTGAAACATCCAAAAACAAAGTAAAACAAAGTGATTGCAATAAAGTGTGGGTCCCACACTTTATTAGAATCACTCCTTTTTGGATATCTCAACCATTTCAAAACCAATTTTCATCAAATAAACGTTGAATTCCTCATAGAATTACATGCTCTTTCATATTTCATAAGAGGTTTCTCATTATCTCACCAAAAAATGTTAGAAACCTGAAATTATGTCTCAACCAAAACTATACGATTTAAAAAAAAAATCTTTATCTTCATCTTTACTGCTTGCAAACTTGCTCTTGTTTGTGTTATTCTAAGAGCGTCATACGAAAAAAAAAAGATCGTTGTGACTTATCTTCACTCCAATTCGTAGCAAGATAGGCCTAATCATGTTCATTGGGTGTTTATCTTTCCGTCTGCTTTCTACGGTAGATCGTGAAGTCGTGAATTTAATCTTCTGGAACAGTAATTTGGGATCATCATGTAGAATTCATCGTATGGAAAACTGAAGGAAGGGAAAACTAAGATTATTAAAGATAGTTGTTGAATTAATGGGGGGGGGGGGGTATAGAGAAGCGTTGTTTGCAGGTATTCCATCACGTGCTTTAAATATTTAGAGTCAATAATGTATACCCTTCCATTATATGCGGGAATTTCAGTGATTTTGGGAGGATATCGCATAGCATTGATTGTTCGGACTTTGAACTTGCTGTAAAATACGTATTCACCGTTGTTTGATGTTATTTTCATCCCCAATTTTAATGATCCTTGGTCATCTATTAAGGCTGCCAAAACAAGGAGCTATGGAGATCGACAAACCAGCCCATGTCTGAGGAAAACGGAGAGTGGGTAGGCGTGGTTCTACCAATCCAGTGTGCCGATACGTTTAGTGTGAGTATCTTTATGTCCATAGATCATACATGGTGGCCGTGCGTAAGGTTAAATGCCGTGGTTTTGGGAATGCATTACAGACGATGTATATTTGCCAACACGTTATCATTCATGTGTGTTTGTTCAGCGAACAGAAACGTTGGAAACCAGTGAAGACTGTTTAATCTATTTATTTATTTATTTGGATGCGGTATAGAAAGTCGCACGGAAAGACGAATTACATTGGAAAAACATTACGCACGATGTGAGAGGTATATCCTCCTTAAAGAATCATTCTTTAAGGCGTCAAGATCACTCGCGTTCTGTTGACAGTTTTCGACTGTAGATAAAGAATGTTGTCATGAAACATTCCTCCATGTTGACACATGCGTATACATCCAAAACCATTAAAATCGTTACCAGTCGATGTGTGTGTGTGTGTGTGTGTGTGTGTGTGTGTGTGTGTGTGTGTGTGTTTGTGGGAGGGGTGGGGGATTTCCCAACAAAGTGCAGAGGGAGGTCGTGCGATCCGGTGCACGCCGCATTTACGGCAATGCGAGCGTGTCGGTGTCGAGTCGTTTTACGTAATTCCTGCGAAGCGATGACATCCCGGCCTAAGCCCGCTCAGCACGCGGCTTCCTGCAGGCTTTAGCTGCAGCGAGATGTTGTGGTGGTGGTTCCCTCGATTTAACAGTCTCTATTTTGTGCATGATATGCAAACAAAACACCCTTCCCCGGCCCTCAAAAAAAGCGCACCAAATCAAAACCAAAACAGAAGAAAATACAAATCTTGTGAAACACAAGGAATATGAAAAAAAAAAATAAAATCAAACGCAAAATATCAAAATCCTGTGAATCACAATGAATATGAGAAAAGGAGCAGAAAATCAGACGCAAAATATCTCTATCTAAGAATCTATAAGAGTCCCTTATTCCATATTCATCAATGGTATGTAAAGCAATGAGACTGACTTTAGCATCTAAAGTTTCCATTATGTTGAACAAAATGAATTTTATCACTTGAAGCTACATAATTAGTAAGTTAGATAAAAAATGATATGTTTTGTTTCTTCATGTTGATTAAATAGGATATCTTGATACCCCTTCTGAAGTTAAACCATGCAGGCATGTTTACATAAATAGGCCTAAGATGCGGAGGCGTTGAAAATTTGACGCATGATTCGCAAAGTGTATTCGCGGTAGGGCGAAGCCATGCAGCATTTGTGTAACAGATGAGCATCACAACATGCCCTGAATTTAGACATATGACCAGCGGGCACCGCCTTTACCCGAAGGAATTAGAAAATCATGTTTTTGTTTGTTTGTTTGTTTGTTTCTCTTTCATTTCTTGTAGTCGTGACGTTAACGCATCGTGGATACCTTGCACGCCGTAATTTACGATAACAGTTATTTGATGCTTTGCATACGGCGTGGCCGAGCAAACCCAAGATAAGGCTCGAAACGTACATGTACAAGCGAGCGCGGCGCGCAGCGAAACGTGAAACGAGAAGCGCTTACTACTGTATCCAAGGGGCATTGTTGCTGCGCTGTCTTATCCCTAGACAACAGGCCGATGGGAATCTGTAACTGCTGCAGTTCTCCGACCTGGCGGGGCTCGAGCCGAGAGTTGGCGCCCTTCCGGAAATACCGGATATCTCTGACGTAAAATGAAATCAAGTCCACCGAGCGACCGCGACGTAAACTGACCTTGCTGATTTTAGTCACGGTTTCTCTAACTTGTTTTCATCTAAAAATAGTACGAAGATGCAGAGACAGAGGGAGCGAGAAAGTTTCGAGGAATGAAATACAGCTTTCCCTCACCATTGCATTGCCTCCACGCATGTAATTAGTTTGATTATAATTGCTCCGTTTTTAATTCTCATCTGCAATCAAAATGCTGCTCAGAGAAGAAATAGAGCACAGACAAATTCCATGAACTGAATTATTACATGATTTAGATCTGACCCATAATCATAGCCAACTCTTCGACAATATTAATCACAAACATTTTCCTGCGTTCTCCAACTTATTCCTATATTTGCTGCTCCGCATAAACAAAGTAGAATAATGGTAGGCATTTACTTAGCAAAGAAATGCTGGAGGGGAATAAAAAATAAACATTTCAGGGCTTTTGGAATGAGCAAAAGCAGAATTACGAAATTTCATAATCCGCTTAATGTTTATTTTTGTTTTGTGTAGGTAGGTATATGTGTTGTCATAATTATCATGGTATGATTGAACGTTTTTGTGTCGATTCAATTTTAGGTATGATATTCATTGAAATCGTCCAACTGATTTTAATGCATTATTTTAGTTGTTTTCTTTTGATTCAAGACGCTGTTACCACTCCTGTTCCTTTCATGTAGGGTGGGGGCTCTGTCAATATAGTGTAAGCACAACAGATCATACATATGAATGGCACTAAAGTCTGAGGAATTCCCAACGTGAATGTCACCCAGTAGCTTGAGCTCAAGACATCAGTTAGATTGAAATGTCAACAAAAATGCCAAGTAGTGATTCAAATCTGAACTCCACACTATCAGTGCTGTGGAATTAATGTCATCTGCTTTAGCGGGGATGACTAATTTACGTATGATAGATCTTTGAGTCGGGATACTAGTAGCCTGAATTTCAAAGAAACTAAAGGGCCAATGGGGAAAGAAAAAAGGGGAAACCGAACAGTAAAATCCCAAAAGAACAAATTGACTATATCAACTCAGTATCTGTTTTAATTCAATTGCCTTAAATTAAATTCCGGTTTGTTGTCGTTTTTTCCGGATGGAACTTAATGACTTTGGTCCCGAAGTTGCTCGCGAACCAGTATCTGATTCCTTATAGAATCCACGTTGAACGATTCATTATACAAAATATCGAGGAACGTTTGCAGATTCCGGAAGGCATTCAACAATAAATTTATTATGCAAACCAAAATTTCGTCCCTTACGTCTCTCTCCCCACTCAGCTCCTTTGCTTTTATTTGTCACACTTTGTTCAATTGTTTTCGTGTGTTTTTTTTTCTTTTTCGTTTACGTATTGTTAAATGCTGATATTGTAGACAGGCACAGAATTTTTTTTTTCATAGTAGCTGTTTCCCAATCTTGCAAGCACCTTCTACTAAAGCGAAGATTGCCCGTATTACAGAAACGTACAGACATTTGCCATGTGGGAGTAGAGCAAACCAATATATCGCAGGTATACCCCTTTTTCCGGCCAGTATTCCTCCGCTATTGATTAAGAGTTATCGATATGCCATCGACAATCTGATTTCACCGACAAGGCGTTCGTCGGTGATGGCTTTCCACACCCATTTATAGATCTGACCCATCTAGATTTGTCTCAAACGCTGTTCTAAAAACGGCCATCCAGGATTCGGGAAGGATTAACATAACCTGTTGAACAAGCGCGATAAAGGAGATAGTCAACCTCTGGAGAATGTCCTCTGACGTAAAGTGTTGGTGGGAAGAGGGGGAATGACCGCAGATAATCCAAATATTGTTGTTTATTTTCACACTTTGTATGGCAGTGTACTACTACTTTTTTAGAACAGTTTTGCACGTGTGTTGTGGCGTGGATATTATTGTTACTTGATTTTTATACCAGCATTTCATACTTGACTCTTCTTCTGGTCATGATGCTATAGTTAAAATTTTTTTTGGGTCAAAAATCACGTGCTGCTTTTGGCAGAGTCCACTGCTCTACACAGATGTTGTGATAAACCTATCCCTATAAACGCAAATCTTCATATGAGGCAAAGTCAGTGTTGCATGCCTATCTATGCGTTGCACTGATTTTGACATTTCAAGAAATGTATGTAGCATCTCTCAGTTGTGCTTGGCCCTTGGCATTAACCGTTATCGAGTGATTATAATCAGTGTCTTAGGGAAAATGAGTCCAAAACATCTGAACCAACAGCCAGCTAGAAATAGACGTGACTTATAGCTACAGCTACAATCGGTCACACAGATTCGTGAACATTATCCGATTTGGTCTTATTAGAGAAAAGAGAATGAAAGGTGGTTATGTTCCTCACAGACATATCTGTCGTTCAACTTAAATTGT
This sequence comes from Diadema antillarum, assembly GCF_040938485.1. Taxonomy (NCBI): domain Eukaryota; kingdom Metazoa; phylum Echinodermata; class Echinoidea; order Diadematoida; family Diadematidae; genus Diadema; species Diadema antillarum. The sequence continues at coordinate 836,923 of NW_027270966.1, forward strand.
TTCATTTCCCTGCTTTAAAACTCTTTAATGATCTAACCTACTATGCTACGTATGCGAATAGCGTGCTTAAATAGGAAAGTAAACGGATACATTGATAAAAACAATATGTTATGCATATCATAATATACACAAATATTACACATAGATAATATCATTGGATACATAAACATGACGCATAAGGAAAGGTACAAATCATTGCTTAATGACAAGCTTGAATGTTGTTTATAATAACATACATCAGCATCTGTTCTGTTTCATCGTGTTTCTGCATAATTATCATAATGTTCCTAAGTAGATTTCAGTGCAATCGGGGCGTTATTAATTATTATGTTTCTCAATTACGTATAATACACTCCTATTTTTTTCCGTCTTGTGTATAATGGTATCTGTGATTCTGATCTACACAATTTTTCTTCAAACTCGTAGTTTTGACTTTATTGATAAGCCCAATTGCTGAATTGATTAAGAAGAAGAAAACAGCGACTCAGATATGAAAGCGAAAAAAAAATGATGAATGTACCCTTTGCAGATGGTTCTCGTCATATCATAGCCCGGTTCAGCCTTGCCGTGCTCCCGATAACCAGTCTGCATGATCAAACCAAGGAGGTTCTAGCTCCCCGGGTAACCCTCTTGATCAAACCAACTACTAGTAGCTTGTCAAGGAAGTCCGCCAGATCTTGTCCCGAAATACCATGCGCATGCAACTCCTTCAAAGGGGTCCCCGGGGGCCGTGATTACACAAATATGCGCTTGTCATCGGCTGCGAGTATTCCAAAAATCACATCCACTTCTCGCGATAGAATATCTTCGAGTTGTCAAGTGTTCGATAGCTACAGCCGGTGCTGATGATATTTTCACTCCTCACGTGGTAGCACAGTTCCTCTTTCTTCTTCTTCTTCTTCTTCTTCATCTTCTTCTTCTTTTTTCAATCTGACGGCTGATTAACTACTTAACAATAAAAACAAGCTATTCCGCGACGCATCCAACTACTTCCACCGTCATGGCGCAACGAGCAACGCTACAACTAATTATAAGAATGATGCGAAATCTACGCGGCCCACAAAAACAAACTGCTTTCCCGCTCAAACGCGATCACCTTGATAAGATGCGACAAGAATAGCGATCGTTGAAAGGTTATTCATAGATAAAAGACATCAGTTTTCTTGGAACTTACTGCTCTGACAAACACGGCTATGAATACTCAAAATATGGCACGAATTCAAAACCACTTACATTGCAAGCTATTAGAATCTAGAGTCAACGGGGCAGGTATTATTATTATTATTATTATCATTTTTTTTTTTTGCACAGGTGCAATGAGTATTATACCTGTGTAGAATGTATATAAATTTAAAATATATATATATATATATATATACACAAACACACACACACACACACACACACATATATATATATATAATTATATATATATAATTATATATATATGTATATATATATATATATATATATATATATATATATATATATATATGTATACGTAACTCTGAATTCCAAATTCATGATTTTTTTTAAAATTTTTTTAGGCTGCACTATATTGACCAGCATCTGGCCGGAAATGTATAATTGATTGTTGTTGTTTAATCTGTAATCTCGTCTGTCAGTGTCATGATTTTTTTTTTTTTTTGTGGAGAAAATAACCCTCTAATAACATAAACAAGAAGATTAACATTTCATTTAGAAGCTAATAGAAACAGACAAATCGCAAGGAGAAATAAAGGTACAGTCTGTTTAGTTATGTATCTCTTTTTGTGTCCAAATGAAACAAAAATGGCATCTAAGCATAATAATGTAGAAACTTTTTTAGACAATGAGGAGATCAGGATATTGAAAGAAAAAAAGGTTTGGAACTGAGCTTGATTGGCACTTTGCTTGTTCAACAGCACAGGTGCAAACTGTATCGAAGTAACAGATGTTGTGGATGCTACAAGGCATGTTCTATTTCGTCTCGTCCGTCAAAGGTTCCACACATTGCATGTTTCTGATGAAAAGGCCTACAGTTTCTTACCGCCAGGATTTCCAACAGAGGTTATCATTGCGATTAGGAAACTTCAGCTCTTAGCGCGGGATAATCATATTTCGATATTTTTTAGGTCAAATGCTTCCAATATTTTCTAGACACTCAACGTCATTAGACTCACATGTTCATAATCATCGGAAGGACAGAATTAATCGCTGTTTGTGTACCCTTGCCATTATAATCCGATGCTTCGACGAGGCTGTCTGGGAAATCTGCACGCAAGGCGGAGATCTTGCTCTTACAAGTGTATTATGCACACTGCCAGAATGTGGAATTATGGGTAGCAGGAGTGACGTCGTGGACACTTGGAAGTTGTCCAAACCAATACACGGTTGGCCAAAGATTGGCGATATGCTACAATACGTGTCACATGATGGGCGGTATAATGACAGATATGATCGCTCCACGAAGACACGAGTTACTCATGAAACAATCATTCTCCAAACGCAATGCATGAGATAGAACGATTGAAGGACTATATAGGACTTCAAAAGTAGATCACACACGGTCAACGGTATATGACCAGGGAGGTGAGACATATGACGAAGAGATGATATACATTATCCCTCCGCACCCGTCCACTCCCTTTTGCTTGCCAGTGTTAGGTTTTCTGTCATAGCGATTGCAGCAGGCCTACTGCTGTCAGACATCCACTTGAATAGGCATAAAATCTACCTCTCAACTTTCGCTCCGTTTCTGTTGCTCTAAACTGCAACAACAAACAAACAAGCTAACCAGCTAACAGAAATGGCATCTTAGTTGTTGATGTTACTACTTATCGCCTTTATACCTGTGATTATCGTCTTTCAGGTCATATTTGAAGGGATTATTACTTCCGGAGGTCAGGTGGCGGCTGTTGACAACATTGTCCTGTCTGAGGGAAGATCGAACACGAGTAAGTTAGAGACATTTGAATGAATTCATTCGTTTTTATCCCCTAATTATTAGCTCCTGTTCCTGAAATATTTGTCATGTGAAGTTGTCATCTTCTTCTTCTTCTTCTTCTTTTTTTTATTATCATTATTATTATTATTATCATTATTATTATTACTATTACTATTATTATTATTATTATTATCATCATCATCATCATCATTGTTATTATTAATATTGTTATTGTCATCATCATCATTATTATCCTAAATATTATCATTTTCCAACACATGGTTTTGATGTATAAATCCTCTTTCCTCCTTGAATATTTGGGGAAAACGTGAAAAAAGCGATAATTAGACAAAATTTACGTGATTGACAGCTATGTGCATGAAAGGATATGAAAGAGAGGATGGACGTGAATCAAGTTGAATCACTACATACTAATACGATGTCTGTGATAGCAAACTGATATCTTCACCTTGTGGAGATGCACAATAATTATAGCCTAAGTGTATTTGTGACCGTGCACCTCAAAACGAACATAAAGTCGCACACACTGATTTTGCGTGAGGACTGAAAATAAGTGAAATGGGTCAACCTAGCCGAACTTGACTTTTTCATATTTTCTGAAAGAGCGGGTCTTCTTCTACATTATGCTAAAATTTGGTATCATAAAACGGGCAGGAAAGTGTGTTTTTTAGCAGTTTATCTCGAACATGTTTGGTAGAATAGTGTGATTATGTGTGTCTTGAGAATCCCTTTTCATTTCTGAGAAACCTTGTGCACACTCTTCACTTTCAACTCTAATAACTTTTGAAAGGATAAGGCTACTGCTTTGAAAGTTGGCATTGATTATGAACATAATGTGATAATGAGGCGTGCTTAATTTCACTTTAATCTGATAATCCTTTCATTGTCGTTACTCTGGTGGTTTACTTCCTGTTTTTTGTCCCATTCATCGCACAGCCAGCACGGTTTGGTAAAGATTAAGTGCTTGAATAGACACTGTACTTCAGAGCCTCTTTTCTCAGTTCACACTTTTCCTGAGTTTGTGTTTTCTTTCCAATATTTAGATAGGTTAGGAGAGTCCATTTGATTTGAGTTATACATCATTTTAAAGCTTAAAGTCTGCTCTTTCAGAATATGGTCTTAACTAAAAATTCATGTCTGGCGACTTTTTGTTTGTTTTGAGGTGCACAGTCACATTTATGTTTACACACATTTATGTTTCATTATTGACATTTTTATACATTTACATTTATGTACAAGGTAGCAGCCCCTGCTGGAAGAAGACAGTGTCCCACAATGTGTTCGCGATACGTCTATATTGCCGGCTTTGTGAAAACACTCGAATTTACCAGTGCAAAGATGATTTCACACTGTTTTGTGGTTTTCCACAGAGAGTTCACAGAGTAATGCCCTATCTCACACTGTGTGAAGTTATGAATAACAGTGTGTTCGCAATATTAAAACGCTCGAGATTTCACAATGTGTTTCACATTGTGTTTCACACTGTGTGACACTGTGTGACACTTTCCAGCAAGGAGCGATGCATCGCATTATGAATGTAGTCATTTTTCCTTTTTTTCATTCCCATCGTACTTTGATGTCTGCCATGGTAATGAATGATTATTATAGTCATTCTAATTTCTCTCGATCCCTCCCCTTACCTTGCTAATCCGCTTAAGACGCCCTCCCCCAGCCAAGCATAGCGGTTGTCCGCCCAACCTTGCCGTCATCAACGGTTCAAACGCGGCCTGGCGTCCGACCGTCGGTGAGCTATCCACCGGGAAAGCCAAGACAACCTCACCCTACGGCCCCGACGAAGCCGTCGAGATCGTCGAGACCGTCATCGGCCACGATACGGACGGCGAGGTCGTCCGCGAAGTCACCGACTACGCCTAGGACAACCAGTAAGTTCTCTAGACATAGCAAAGAGGGATACACTATTGATACAAAAGACAAAAAGAAATTATGTGCCGAAGAAAGAATGCTGCACACATAACCGGAATACGATTACGGTAAAAGACTATAGTTCATGCACTTGAAATATGATTATTCTAAACATACCCAATATTGCATGCACAGACTCCACTCACCCAATCCCTTGTCCGTATCGACGTTTGTTTGTTTTCACATTTGCTAATTCAATAAGGTTTCTCCTGTAAAATTTCTTATCATCTATCATCATTTGTCTTCTGGCAAAATAATTATAATGACATGAGAAAATCTGTCGCACCTGTCTTTTGATACTGAAGAAGGAGACAGATTTTATTTACGAGCACCAAAACGACTTTTGGACGCTGATGAAGAAAAAGAACATGCAAGCACATGATGTTGAGAACGTCAGCAAAGTTTAAGACGCCCACAACGCACTGATTTGCACCTAACTATAAACGTGACAATGGGGTGACGACCTGGACCGGGTTGGTAGCCTGTACCACGAATACCGGACATTGTGGATTTTAAGAAAAACAGCTCATCTTAAAGTTCATTCTTCCACCCTTGACAATCTTTTTTTTTTTTTTTGTGAGAGAGTTCTACTGAAAATTAATGATCGACTCCCTGGCAAAATTCTAAATTGCCATAGTTTAAAAGAGAAAATACCCCTCCCCCCCCAAAAAAAAAAAAAAATACCCGGATTTGCCGATATAGTCTACAAGTTTCAAAATAATGTCTCTATCTCGATTTTCTTAAAGTCTCTTTTTTTTTCTTTTTATCTTCTTCTTTTTTTCACTCCGTGGGTTAATAGCCGATGTGTTAGCGTACCTGCTGCTTCGAAGACTGTCGCCTCGCACTTCGGTGCACGCCAGCGTCAACCCACCCACACCCACCCACTCACTCGCTCAGCTCGGCGCTCACCAGAGAGCGAGCGTTGAGTGACGTGTATATCATTCTAATTCGAGGCAAATTCTTCCCACTTATAGTCGCTAGTGATATCTAACGGTCATCAGTACACTATGTACCTTAAAAACATGACCACGCCCCTTTACCCGCCCCTGTGTCACCTCGTGTACACATTATCGGGCCATCCACTCATGAGTTCACAAACACCCACTAGTGATTCATTTATTCGCGATATTGCTCTAAAGTAAGTAGTATTGAAGAAAGACAGCTGCAAGTGCATGTAACTACTTCTGAAAAAAAAAAATCATGTGGTTAATATTAACATTATCGTGTTAACCCGTTCCATACGGGAACCCGGTGGCCTGTGTATTAAGTCTATGGGCATTTCAGAATTCATTATGGAACGAGTTAACACAATAATAATATTTAGAAATACTAGTTTCAGATAATTGATGGCAATTAACAATAATGTTCAATGTTGACTGTTTTGCAAGTTTAAGCCAATGGGAAAATGCAGACGTGCAATACGGTTAAATGCTTCCGAGATATTACAACATTATGAAGTAGGAGATAAGGGCAATAGTACAAAAAGAAAAGTTATACGGAGCAGAAAACAGGAAAAAAAAAAGATACGTTTCTACTCTTTACAAACAATTTATGGGTTCTTAAAATAAATTTTCAATTTTTGTTACCTCTGTCAGGTTATAAGTCTCGAAAGACAATCTTGCCGAATTCATGCCAAGGTTTCCTTCCCCCTCCCTCTCTCTATGTTTATTTACTTATTTATTCATACATTATTTTATTCATTCATTTATTCATGTATTCATGGTTCTATTCATCTATCTATCTATCCATCCGTCTATCCATCTTTCTATGTGGTTTACAGTAACTGCGACCATGGATGGAACTGCACTGCCCACTGAACTAATTCTGCCTACTGATCAAACACTGCCAACTGTCATCGCAGAGGGCGCGACAGGAGCCGGCAGAGGTCAGAACACTGCGTATATCATTGCGGATTGCTAATGTAGTTTCTTGTAACTGATATTTACTTGATAATACATAATACTATTGAAGTGTACTATCGTCATTGCACTGCGTCTACTAGTCAGCATTCTGCTCTCAACAAAACCTTCCTGGTACATGAACTCGTCAAGGAAAGGGGACGGCATAATATATTATTCAAAGTCACATTTTTTCATTCTTTGTGTTTGGATGTGTGTTGACGATTGCACAAACTGTTCTTCATGACCTGTTGATGAAATCATTCTCTAGTTTTACAAAAAACAAAACAAAAACAAAACAAAACAATAAGAACAAAAGAACAGGAAAATTCATGCAGGAAGACTAGATCAAACTACTCGTACGTCTTTCATATTATATTCAAATTGCTTAGTTAGTTAAGCAATACGTTAGTTATTGTTTATGAAGAGACTGTAAACTTACAGACTACAAGCCTCACTCTTTAGCAGGACCAGTCCGCTCCATTTCAGACAATTTTGATTCGATATTTGTGACGTGCTTCAACAAAAGGATCCTAAAGTCGCTGACGGCTGAGCAGAGAAAAATCGAGTTTGAAGTCACATCATCAAAATTGGTCAAAACAATCGGATTTCTGTTTTTGGCATAATTTTGTAATCTTATGTTTTGTCTATCATCTGCCGAAATTTCGAAGCTAATGATAAAAAGAAAGGCAAGAAATCAACGTTTTTGTGGGCAATGATTTTCCGACTGACAACGTAACAGAAACGTGTCCGAAGATTTGGATTTAGCGCTGCAGCTGGACTCTGCCCCTAGCAAAGAGGGAGTGATCTAATTGGTCAGTGCGTGACATCCTGATTACTGATTGGTCGTGCGTAGACCGCTGGCGCTAAGCTTGAATGAACATCGCGGAGGTCGTTAGGAGCGTACCTTCTATTGTCAAGCGGTGAAAACTCTTGCCTCCCCTTGATCATGATAGCGTCGGAAGGAAAACTTTGAAGGGGTTTTCTCGAAACTCTGATTTTCACAACCACTTGACATGCGCTTATGAAATCATCGATATCTCTGCAACCGAGTACTTTTATAGGTTCTGCTATATATGAAATCAAAGTAGAAGAGTAAGGGAATAATGTCATGTCATTTTCAAAAAATTGTCCCACCCCGACTTTCGGATCCTTTTGTTATAGCGGGTCACATTTGTTTTTTAAAAGTCGCAGCAACTATTGTACTTCATTACAATGTTATACTAATTGTGTGCAATTTGTGTATTCACATGTCTTCAAATCGTATTTTCGTTGGAAATGAAATAAATGAAATGAAATGATAATTTCATTAAGATAATTTTTTTTAATATTTTGTATATCTTTTATGAGGTCAGGGGACGAACGAAATTTGTTATAATAAAAAGCAGTACCATATTTCAGTGTATCATACATGACATAGCGCGATTCAATTGCAATCAGAAGCATCAAGATCGTATCCTAGAATTTCCAGAAAGACTAGTTGCCATGTATCTCATTTTACAAATGGTTGTTATAACTTTTGTTGATTGATACCATAATATGATGATGCAATATACATTTCACAAATACTTACAATTATACTCACTTGAATATCGTTCTCTTGTTATCCTCATCACCACGTCTGGTACTAGGACACTCGACCAGCATACCCAAGTTGCTTGTCGCCCTGGCTCTTTGCATCTGCACTCTGACAATTTGCATCCACTGCGTCATCTACAAACGGCAAAAGTAAGTAATCAAACACTGAGTGAAGAGAATAGCGATGACGATAATGATGATGATAATGATGATGATACCATACTATTTTTTAAATAAACTAGTGATCATAGTCATGTTCCCTGTGTCTGTTGAAATATTTAATGACCTCAACCCGTTGAGGACGAGTCCCGAGTATACTCGGGCAGGTGTCTATGAGAAATGCGTGTTGTAGCAAAATCAAACCGTCCTCAACGGGTTAAGATTAAATACATTGATTTCAATGAAAGATGTTAACATCAGTACAATGTAAAAATTCGGAAACAGAGCAAACAAAACGTCTCAATTAAAATAACCTGAGTGGGGATGTCTGTTAACAAGTTAAAGGCAAATTAATATTTTGTCTGTATCACCCGAATTATCATTATGTGTGCTCAGAGATATGAGGTCATATGTGACCGTGCACCTCAAAACGAACATAAAGTCGCACACACTGATTTTGCGTGAGGACTGAAAATAAGTGAAATGGGTCAACCTAGCCGAACTTGACTTTTTTTTATTTTCTGAAAGAGCGGGTCTTCTTTTACATTATGCTAAAATTTGGTATCATAAAACGGGCAGGAAAGTGTGTTTTTTAGAAGTTTATATCGAGCATTTTTCGTAGAATAGTGTGATTAGGTGTTTCTTTAGAATCCCTTTTTCATTTCTGAAAACCTTGTCCACACTCTTCACTTTCAACTCTAATAACTTTTGAAAGGATAGTGCTACTGCTTGAAAGTTGGCATTAATTATGGACAGAATGTGTTAATGAGGCATGCTAAATTTCAGTTTAATCTGATAATCCCTTCATTGTTGTCACTCTGGTGGTTTACTTCCTGTTTTTTGTCCCATTCATCGCACAGCCAGCACGGTTTGGTAAAAATTAAGCGCTTGAATAGACACTGTACTTCAGAGCCTCTTTTCTCAGTTCACACTTTTCCTGAGTTTGTGCTTTCTTTCCAATATTTAGATAGGTTAGGAGAGTCCACTTGATTTGAGTTATACATCATTTTAAAGCTTAAAGTCTGCTCTTTCAGAATATGGTCTTAACTAAAAATTCATGTCTGGCGACTTTTTGTTTGTTTTGAGGTGCAGTGTCACATATAGGACCTTTGAACCTTACTGGTCTGTCAGGCTGTCATTTAGCGTGATACTCTCAGAAACAAAAGTATACCATTAGTTCTTCTCCTATGCTGTTCAGTCGTTGACCAGAAAGACCATTTTTTTGTCATGTTAATGGTTTAAACTCTCGTTCACCGCTTCGTTACATCGATTTCTTTTACGAGATTTCATACGATTCTGTCTTTACATAAATATCTTGGCGGCGCGCTGATAATCTTTAATCTAGGTGAGTATCATTCTTTTCATAACTGTTGGCTGCCGGAACCGACATCAGTGTGTTTCGTCAATGTGATTGTTTTCATTCGTTTTTCTTGTCTTTTACGTTTGCTCAGGAAATGTCGGAAACTGACTCACGGAAGTCCGGCCCCCGAGCGAAACGCTGTCACCGGTCAACTCTCGTCATGCTCCTCGGTGTGTGAGATCGTCATCACCGACCACAGCCGTAACTCGTGGGCTGTCAACAGGAGCGAGCCCTTCAACGAGCCGGGCACGTCGCGAGGCCTGACGGTCGATCACGGTCCAGGAGCTCATCGACCTCGGTTGTCGACATGTACCCTTGGCATCAAGACCTTCAACGCAGACCTGGGTGGGGCCAACGAGTTACGCCCGTCCGGTCGGGCGTGCAGTCTGCCCAGCAGACCGATGCCAAACATCTACGAATCCATCGACGAGGTCAAAGATGGTTTGACGTCACACCCGTCTAACTTCTTCCTCAACCTGAAGAAGCGGAGCTCGTTTATGAAGCGCGTTGTCGACACGATTGAGATTCCCTTCCGAAAGAGCTTCGTCGAGATGAAAGCCAAGGGCTCGGCTCTGCTGACGAAAGAGCGGAGTGCTTCGGACAGCAAAGTGAAACCCGAAACCCCAAAACAGTGGAAGAAGACGTTCAGGAAGTCGAACAGTCAACCCGTCGGAATCCGATACGTTCCAGGTGCACAGACACTGTCGAGGGATCTGCACACCCCGTTCACCCACGACTCAAGGAATTTGCCGCCAACTTTCCCTGCCCTGCCGCAGAGGCCGCTGTCCAACGTGTTCACGGCAGCTGCCCGGAGAGGTAGCCTGCGGATGAGCAAGATGAAATCGCGAAGTCACTCGGACATCAGCGAAGCCGCCTCGGATCACAAGCCGACATCCAGGAGGCAGGTATCACCGTACTCCTGCTCGAAGCTTCCGAACATCTCCTCACACCTTACCGACTCCAGTCGCAGCGTCCACTTCTCAAAATCGACGGCAGAGACGACCCCGAACCAATCATTCACCGACGAGCCCAACGAGACTACTTCGTCGTCTCGCATATCGGAGCATTTCTACCAGGATCTCGATCCGCAATACCAGTCCACGGCATCAAATGTATATCATGTCCTCGACCCTACCACATTCGAGTCGTCATCATCGTCCTCGTCGTCGTCCTCGTCATCGGAGGATGAAGAGATTGTCCAGAAGAGAACCACTATAAAGCGGAACACTATTCTCCAGCGTACCGAGAGTGGTTACACTATTGTTTCAAAGAGCAGCGGCAGCTCGGACTTTGAGAACTCAGTCAGCAGCTCGATGTCGCTGATACAACCCGTCGATCGGGTGTATTTTAGACTCGAATCAATCGACCAAACCAGCTGCGAAGATATGGATTATGGATTCGGCGTCCGAGACGGCTTACTCGAGCACGAATTCGAGATGAGCTGTGACCTGCACAACCACGCGACGGACAAATTCTCGAGGCGCGTTAGTGATTTGGAGACGACGTGCACGTTGTCGATGTACGAGGAAAGTGGAAGGATTCTTGACGAAACCGACGTCTCGTCGACAATCGACGACCGACCCGACGTCTTAAAGGGTGTTGTGGCTTAAAGAGACCATTATCGTCTTCGGCATTCTGTAGACGGCGATCAATATGTTATGTATGAACGACAGTACGTTACTGACGTGCGTATGAAGTGCAAATGTGAAATTTTGCATCAGCACGAACAGCGGAACCTTGATTTGTTGTACCAGGGAGATGTACCTTTCAAGTATGCATAATATTGCCCCCAGGGTATTAATGTATAAAGTTTGTGTCTTGGTTGCTATTTAAGCACATAGCTGTCTCTTTGTGACTTTGCTCTGATGAGATGTGGCCGTCACTTGGTGCTAATAATCATGCATACCATGTGATTAATCAGAGAAAACATTGTTGTGCATACAGACAAGCATGACAATAATTTGGTAGCGGAGAGATCGAATGTTCCATGACTATGAGGAAGAAGCTGCGGTGTATGAAAGCTGCTTCGCACGTAAATGGAAGGAACGCCCTCTTTCGGCGAATTGCTGCGTGTTGCATTGAAGCTCATGGTGACAAAATCATAGAGTCGTGTATGCCTATTCAAACTTGGAAAAAACAATTTTGAGAGAAATTCGTGAGGATTGCCGTTTAGCAACACATCGCTTCGCTTCCCTCATAGTTAAAGTGAATGAAATTCTTTAAATCTGTCATCAGTAGCTAGAATATGCAAACATTATCAATTTATTGAGATCTTAGGGTTCTCAACACTTTTCCTTTTTGGTAAGTAACTGTAACAGTTGCCTACAGTCTGTTAATTCCACCGATTACGAAAAGATGCAAGACGTCCACGAGCTAATGAAGGCTTTACCCTATTTTCATTTGAAATTTTCATTGAAATAACATGTGAAAAGATTTTGTCTGAAATCAGTTGCACATTTGGGTGACGAAACTTTATTTCTATAGCCCTTTCTTCGACATACCTCTCCATCACCTGACTGATGAAAGATGTTAGTGTGAAAGTGATAATGATGCATAATACTTATTGATTCGTCTATTTCTCATTCGCATAGAAGTCGTACCGGGTGTTCATAAAATCAATGCGAAAAATAAGGTCAGTGTTTTTTTTTCTCTCCTATGTTCGTCCAATACTGTGAGGTCAGTAATAGGGCACTTTATGATATCAATGATTGTCTCCATAGCAATAAGAAGAAAAAAAGAAAGAAAGAAACATTCAACAAACTTCTTCACACATGTGTATGACCATAAATGTCAACTACGAAGAAACTGCTGATTCCAGTGGTGACTCTATAGGCGTATTGATTGTAAATAACACGCGATTTATCATCAACATCAGATGAACTGTTTAAGCGATGCAGGCTGATGGTGGTCTGAATAAATTTTCATTGCGCGTAGCGGAAAACGGGCCAATTGAAGAGTTTTTATGAAAGGAAAATCCCAGATATCCATTGTTATCAATCTGAGATGTTTGAAATTGAATCTGCTGAAAACAGAAACCAAAAAGAGTCAAAATATTATATGTAATGATGTTGATATCTTCAAAAATCGTTTCTTGCTATGTGGTGCAGTATCATTACAAAGCTTATATTTTACTCAAATGTTTTAAAATGACCTTACTTGAAAACACCAACAACAACACAAGCATGACGATGGTTTTATTCGCTTTTGCATTCAAACTCTACTTGGAGAGAACAGTACAATCAAGACCTAAATCGTGGGTCCCCTGGAATGCATAGTTTGCGCGCTAATCAAATTCGCATAGTTTGACGTTTGTCAGCATTTTTTGTTGTAAGAAACCTTGATACGAGGACCCTCGGTATTGTGGCAATATTATAATATAAACAGAACATTGATGCCAAAATATAAAGAAATTTTGACTAGTTCTCTAAGACATATAATTGGTGCTGGACGTTCGTAAAGACTCGCGATAAAAATGTCAATTAAATCCATGAAATTCTTCCGTCGAGATGTTTTCATTGCAACCGATTTATGACTTGCCCTAGATCGACGTAAATATCGTCTGTTATTAAAATGACGCCTGTCCGGAGATTAGGAGGTCGTAGGTTCGAATCCTGCTCGAGTATGTACGCCCATGATTTTCTTATCGTGGCTACTACTAAAACACTGATCTATTCAGTGCTTATTTACGTCGATGATGGGCAATTTGTCAGTCATTTGCAATGCCAATATGATTGTATTCCCTGATAAAATTATTTGTGTATATAAAGAGGAAATAATATTATGAAGATGACAAATATTATATTGTTCAAATATATACGATTAATGTTTCTAAAGTGAAGGTACAACTTGTCAGAGGCAAGAAAAAGTTGATGTCATGATATTTATTTTACAGCCGATGGCTTTATACCATGCTGACATTCCTAGCATTATGTCTATTCTTTCTTTTTCCTTAATTACAGCTAATTACCATAATTGATACAGTGTTCAGTGAACACAATTCATATTTAGATGTATTTATTGATTATTCTGTAATTTATCTAGTCGATTCACACATTACGTATCATCGACGCATGACGAAGCCGAACTTCTCTGATGTTCAGTCATATCTCAATAGTGCATTTACTGATTAGCTATTAAGTATGTATCGGTTGAAACGTTTACTATTGGAATGTCGCCCCCTAGTGACTGGGTTTGCAGAGTCGACGCACGAAGGAGGCCATTCTGTGTAGCTCTGATAGGGTACTTTACAGTATAATACACATCATTAGATGCACGCATGCTACATTCATGTATGACCTTAATGTATCTTAAGTACTTTAAGCCATTCTATAGATGTTTGAATATATCCGACACCTTACCAGTCTATAGCTTTTCCTGATTATGTACATTTCCCTTCGTAGACCATGAAATGACATACAGGTTTTACGTATTTATATAAATTTGCCAAGGGGAAGCTTAGCACAACGTGATAACGTATCACCAAATGAATAATAACGTCTTTCACGTCAAAGGTTTTATTATTTCATTATGGGTTCGACAAAAAATAAAACAAAAATGAAGCGGACATAAATAACTTCATCGTGCAATCTTTGTTTTGTACTGTCCGAAGAAAAGTTGTTTTGAAATCACTACGTACAGTTTTCAGCATTCAGTTTTGTTTGTGGGTAGTGAGTAGAAAAACGTAGGGCCTATATGAATAACATAGAATGGCCTATCAGAGGCATGAACGGGTTCAGAATGCTATTGGATGCAGTTTTACTGGAGCACGCAATCGCCTTTATGTAGTCACAATCATTATCGTGTGAGTTTGGGTTATTGACCTTTTATCCAATTAACGAAAGACCTTGATAAACGAGCGAACGCTTCGATAAATCTCAAGTTTGATCACACTCGGTGGGCCGTGTGAGGTTTATTGGGTGTCATAATCAACTGTGTGCACGCCCTCGCGACACCGCCTCTGACTCAGATCTCCCGGGGAAACGCTCGGCGAGCTAAAATTGGGCAAAGATCAGAAAACGGCGGGTCACGGGCGGGTGAAGTTCCTGGTCCAGCGAAGAAAAGAAGGGGGAGACGACGAAGAAGACGAAAGGGTGAGGAAGAAGACGACGAAGAAGAAGAGGACAAATACGAAGAAGGAAAAGAAGATTGGCAGTACCATGTCACGGGGCGCTGTCACGCCTGGGTCCCATTTCAGAAAAGATGTTAGGATAGCAACTCTTGCTGGAATGGCAACTTCCAATAGCAACAACCAATAATGAAGCTGAATTCTTGTCATTACTATGACAATAATTGCCATTCCAGGAAGAGTTGCTATCATATTAACTTTTTATGAAATGGGGCCCTGGACTTGTCGAAGACAATCCTCGCCTTGGGGATTCTTTGATAGCGTGCTGCGAGATCTCCTTTTGTTTTGCCATAGATTTATCTTTTTACTGCATCGTATTTTTCTAAGGCACGGGCATATGGCGTCATCTCAGAGTGATTGCTGGCAGTGTTGTTGCTTATTCAGGCGAGAAATCTGTGCCATTATCGGTTGCTGTGCGTCAAAGCTGACGAATAAGTATCGTCAAGGTTGTCCGATCTTTGTTTTCTCTTATTTCTTTCTGCTTTAAGGACTCAAGTGCGGATAGGGGGAAGAGGGTGGACTGAAACTCCTGTGTTGCGGTTCTTGTGAACTCTTGCTTTAGGGTATTGTCGAAACTTTTGTATTTAAAATCGTCCCTGATGAGGTTTACTTAATAAAAATTTTAGTCGTCGCGAATAAGGAGATGAGATTGATCGTCTTCATCTCGGGTGTCTTCACCTACACCCGTCCAGTGATGTTGGGCACGTCTTTTGGCCGTAACGTTGAGGTCAGTCAGGTTTTCTTGGATGCACTGTGGAGCTGTAGCTCCATGGATGCATCAACGCTGCAGGACACCGAGTCCCTGCAGCGTCCGGATCTGATGATTATTATGGTCCTATTTGCCGTGGATACCATCCCGAGGCAGGAGTGGCGCAGTTCCTCTGGAGAGTCTAGCATCAACCAAGAACTTCCAGGTACCCACTGTCCACTAGGGCCAAGAGGGACAAGAGGAATAATACATGTTGTCCAGGGGGAACAAACCACACGAAGTAATCAGTCTCACTTAAAACTCTAACCCTCCCATGTAAATTATTACAGTTTAAAACACAGGATGCCAAAGCACTAAATTATGAACATCAACGAGAACACTAGAGTCTCAAGCAACATGGGGAATGCGAGGAACAGACATCATTTCTCTTGCTTCTTCTTGTTTTTTGTTTTTTGTTTTGTTTTTGTAAGACGACTTTCAATAGTCGTGCAATGTTTCACAAGTCGTCGTCGCCTTGGCGTCTCTGTGTAATCCACCTAGCATAATGTTAAGCCCAACCGCAGGTAAACTCATGCATGTGCATGGTGCAAGCATTGTAGTTATTTCTATTTCTGACAATATGATGCATTCGTGTTCGGGTGAGATGAACCCAGATATTTCGAGGTCGCGTTCTGACGTGCCTTACCAAAGCGCCATTTGCAACACTGCAGTACGGCTTACCTGGGCCTTTGACCTGTCACAAAACTCCCGAGTCCGACATCAAAAGGGTAGACTCACGGCCATAGAGAGAGAAAGAGAGAAGGAGAGAGTTAGGGAAGAAGAAGAAGAAGAAGAAGAAGAAGAAGAAGAAGTGGAGGAGGAGGGAGGGGAGAGAGACAGGGAGAGAGAGAGAGAGAGAGAGAGAGAGAGAGAGGGGGGGGGGGACTGAGCTGAGTGTCTGTGCGAGTTATGATAGAAGGGTTACTATGAAACCCGTGTATATAGCTCCCGTGTCAGGATTAATCATCGTCTATTACACGCCCATGTCATGGCTGGCTGGTGCTGTTTCACCCCCTAAAAAACCACGACCCGTCTATGTATCGATACGACTTAAAGGTACAGTCATCGTACCGACCAACGCAAATGGATATAGGCCCAGTGTGCAGACCGAGATGAAAGAGAACACATGATATTCATCCACCGTCATTCTTTCCCAAGCAAAACTATCAACATACAGGTCGCACTTTGTTAACGTAGAATCCGACCGTAATAGATAACCATGACTTTCCTATAACCTATGTAAGTCTCAAAATAATCTCAATTCTGATGACTAGGCTGCATAACGAATACGTGAAAAAGTACCACACTCCCACTTACAAAAAAAAAAAAACCCAGAACAAAAACAAAACATATAAGCCGTTGCAATCAAACATCTTAGAACAATGCCACCCTATGCGTTATCTTGATAATTTACCGAAATCAAAATGGAAATACTATTAACTAGTAAATATGAAATAGTCAATGAATTCTTAAAAGAAAAAAAAATGTATTTTCAACCCTAGCTATTCCATAGCTTCAGAAAGTATTGTATACGCAATGTCAGAAATATAGGCTGTTAGCATGCACATCCCTACTTTTCTTTTTAATTATGTAAATGGAGTCTTTGACATAATACTTTCGACCGCTGGATACAGCCTAGACAATATACACTATCTCCACTTCTCTGTGAGATAGCTGCATGTGGTATGGTTGGGTGTTCATAATACCGGCCACCTAACGTTTTTCTATCAATAGAAACGTGAAAAATCTCACAATTTGCCTGAAATTTTACTCACGTGTGGAGTAAATACTCCGGATTCACAAGCGCGCACTGAAAATGCAATCTTTGGTACGCGCTCTAGATGGCGGCTTCAAACGCTTGGGGTGTCATTTTTTCCGCACTCAGTTGCCCTGTTCATTTCAACCGACCACCCTGACAATGCGTATAAAGGGCACTTAAATGCGTTTTTTTCGACAGGCCGCTGTTTTTTTCTAGCCGTCATTTTTTCCCCAATAATATTTGTGACCCTGCACCTCAAAACAAACAAAAAGTCGCCAGACATAAATTTTTAGTTAAGACCATATTCTGAAAGAGTAGACTTTAAGCTTTAAAATGATGTATAACATAAATCAAATGGACTCTCCTAACCTATCTAAATATTGGAAAGAAAGCACAAACTCAGGAAAACTGTGAACTGAGAAAAGACGCTCTGAAGTACAGTGTCTATTCAAGCGCTTAATCTTTACCAAACCGTGCTGGCTGTGCGATGAATGGGACAAAAATCAGGAAGTAAACCACCACAGTAACAACAATGAAGGGATTATCAGATTAAACTGACATTAATCATGCCTCACTAACACATTCTGTCCATACTTAATACCATCTTTCAAATTAGTAGTCCTATCCTTTCAAGAGTTATTAGAGTTGAAAGTGAAGAGTGTGGACAAGGTTTTTCAGAAATGAAAAAGGGATTCTAAAGACACACCTAATCACACTATTCTACCAAAAATGTTCGAGATAAACTGCTAAAAAACACACTTTCCTGTCCGTTTTATGACACCAATTTTTAGCATAATGTAAAAGAAGACCCGCTCTTTCAGAAAATATGAAAAAGTCAAGTTCGGCTAGGTTGACCCATTTCACTTAATATTTTCAGTCCTCACGCAAAATCAGTGTGTGCGACTTTATGTTCGTTTTGAGGTGCACGGTCACATTTGAATATATTTTGAATCCTTCGATATTACTTTTGAAGGACTGTTTGATGAATTTGAATTGATTTTCATTATGAAACTTTTCATCGTAATTGAAATAAATTAGATGAGTCGGTTTGTTTTTTCACATTCATTTCTCGTTTCTGCTTCAACTCGTACGGTCGTAGCGGGCGACAAAATAATCATGTCATGTGGATGTGTAACGTATGTGCACGGTCGTACAAGCGGCGGTGACAATTTTGCGGTCAAAATCGTCAAATTTATTACGGAAGGATACTCTACATCTAACAACGAGTCAGCAAAGGTAGGCCACTGCCGGCCTAGTTTTATGTAGTTACACGATAAATATTATTCGATTTTGCTAAATTTCGTTGATTTAGAGGGAATACTTATTTCTTTTCGCCTCATTTTACTCGGTAGCGTAGCCCAGTGAAGAATCGAACACCGTTGCGCGTAGTCCCATGCGTACATTTTCTTTCTGTACGCGCAATGCCATTATAGTGCGCGGTCGGTTGATATGGACCCGGTCGGTGGGTTGAACACTTACCATACTACGAGTAAGGAAAGACTATGGAAGCTTCATTTATTTTCAATCAACAGAATCAATGCAAAGTGCGTTGTCGAATCTCGGATGGCAATACGCATACACATACGCACACATACAAACAAACACACACCACACAAACGCGCCCAATCATACACGCACATACAAGGCTCTGTTGAACAAAAAACATTAAACAAAAACAAGCAGGAGTGTCACAGCGCAACAAATTTATGCGTACACAATAGAAGTACAAAAGACGCCCAAAATTGTCAGTTTCCTGCTTTTACATTTTAAATTTTCCGTTTTAAACCATTATCAAACTTTGAAATTTTGATAGGAAGTGGTTGAAATATCGAATATCCTGTTTCAGAGGAAATTTTTCATTTTTTCTTTGTTAACCAGTGATACATTTTGAGAATTCCTACCCGAATCCATTTGGGTAACGTTGTGACGCGTCAACCACAGTTATCTTTTGAAAAATAAAATATGGCAGGCGATGTGATCGATGTGATCGAACCTGAAGCAAAACAAAACAAAATCCTTGAAAATAGTTTGTGTCTTTCATCTAAGCATCTGCAGAAAAAAGTGAAATCATTATAAGAACTGACCCATGACAATGATTTGCTTTACTGTACTGTTTTTCTTTCCCATTAAAACACTCTACTCATTAAAAAGTACACGCTGGCTCCTGCTAACAAATCAAAATCCCAAATAATTCACGTAAACTCCTTCTATGAAACCTGATAAAGCGGTTTAATGGAGAAGAAAATGCACTTGGTATCAGGGACGACATGATTACAGAAAGATATAGTATCCCGACACATTCAACTCGTCCTTAATGAATATAGTAAAATAATACTGATTATAACACATCACGGTAGAAGTTAGTGAAATTCAATCCAATTCAATTTATTTCACATCTCTTAAAAATGCACAAACATAGACTCATATGTATATAATATGTACATAACATAACACGGAAATATACACAAAACAAAACAAAACACAAGCAGTACAAGGACAATTACAGTCACGACAGTGAAATATAAAGACAGTAAAAAACAGTAAGAACTGCAGCAGATGTGAGGGAATGACAAAGGCCATTGGTCTATCAGAGGTCAAACCCCTGGTGGACTGCATCTTACAAGTTTGCATTTTAAAAATTGTGTTTCATAAGTTATAGAAGACAAATGCACGTAAATGAGCATGAACAGAGACAAGGAGACAAGGAGAAGGACAGTTAGGCAACATGAAAAAAAAATGGACTTCAAATACGAATATCGATATCAAATTTTCCTGTTTTGCCAGTTGAAATTTGTTGAAATTGGCCATACTCTTCGGTAATGGCATTATCTTGTCACAGGTCTTCCACTTTACCCGTACCACAGAGCTCTACAAAATGTTTTTAACGTAAAACAAAAGGAAACTAATTCCAAATACTTTCTCAGAGTTCAAAATAATGGCAGAGCTGTAATGACTTAGCATTACTGACTTCACGGACTCCAAGAGGCCGAAAAGACGAGATTTCATAATATGTCGCCTTCTTGCCTACTTGCCTTCTACAAGGCGAGGAATTATCTCGTCTTCTCAGCGGCACTTATGGTATTTTTGTGGTTAGTAAGGTATTCTGATCAGCACTCGCATGATGTCTGGTCTGTTAATTCATCAAAATAAGCGCTGAACTGGACGCCCTGTGGGGATATACAGGGTCGGCCAAGTCGTGTTAATGAGTATGCATTTTTTTTTCCAGGTAACTTTTCTGGAGGTGTTAAGTTGCAGTGTTGCAGTTCAAGTTGATAAGTTGCTGGCTCCTGGACATGTGCGAGCAAAGCATTGAAGGAAAAAAAAAAACTCATTATAGATTTAGTACAGCGGTGTGTTAAGAAAACAATGATGCTTTCACAACGCATGATTGGGTCATCCCTGATCTACAATGTATAATCTATATATAGATTATGTATTCATATACATTCAATTGTTCTGAGCTTCTGTCCGATAAGTGTCAAGTCAATTCGATGTTTGTTAAAAAGTTACGTTTCCCACTTAACCGAGTTGTCGTCTCGAGTGATGGCAAGCTAGCGCGATCTTCAAATCGCCTGAATTGGCATGAAGATTGCCTACCACTAAAGCCGAATTGTAGTGGCGAGTCATGGCGAGCTGTCTGAAGGAGGACAACTCGACAACTCGACAACTCGACAACTCGACTCGGTTCGGCGTATTTAAACTCGGCGTAACTCTGCTTGAAGTAGCGAGCAAGTCCTCAATTTCTGAACACGTTCAAAACTTGTACCCACTCGTTGCAACTTGTGATACACTCTCATTACTCGGAACAAGTTCGAGATGAACTCTTTCTAACTCATACTAACTCGCCACCTTCTAGTATATTCGAGTGCTATGATATAGCACTCCATATTATGGATTTCAAAGACCGGAGTACGAGCACAGGACTGTGTCAGGCGTGTAGACAAGTCAGGCTGAGATGCCAATGAGATTGGTGTGAGTTTAGAACGAGTACGGCGACTTGCAGCGAGTTTGCAAGAGCCTGTCTCGAGATTCAGCACGTTTTGCACGAGCATGAGTGCAGGGTGAACGTTGCAGTACCCTATTATTATACATGTCAGCTGGCCTATAAAATGTAGTGATTATCGTTTTCTGAACTCGCACTAATCTCATGACAACTCAGAATTACTTGCAACACGGTCGTAGTGCTCGTACTCCACTCTTGGAAACTCGTATTATACTTGATGGAGGTAAGTTGTTACAAGATATGATATTATAGAGGTCATCTCGAGGTTGTTACGACTAGTGTGAGTGCATTACGACTTTGGCACGAATCATCACGAGTTGCAACGAGTTAGTAACATTTTTGAATATGTTTAGTAATTGAGGACTTGATCACGATTTCAAGCAGAGTTTTGCCGGGTTACGCCGAGCCGTGTAGAGTTGTCTCGAGTTATCCCGATTCACATAAGAAACTTTACGCGACTAATCACGAGTACAACTCGCCATATTTACTTCCTCCTGACTTGCCACTACAATGCGCCTATGTGGGAAGCAATATTCACGCGAGTTCACAGGAGTTAAAATTCGCGCTAGCTCGCCATCACTCGAGACTGCAGCTCGGTGAAGTGGGGACGTAGATCGGTAGGCCTTGGTGAGAGGTTCTGGAGCTTGTCGGATCAGGTTTCATCGGAACTCATCAGAACGCAGATTTTTATTGTTCTTATTTATCTATTTTTTATTCATTTGTTCATTTATTTATTTATTTATTTATGTATTTATTTATTTATTTATTTATTTATTTATTTATTTATTTATTTATTATTTTGTTTTTGCATTTGAGGGATCAGATGAGCCTCCGATGGTCTGTGGAGTTAGGCCTTCAACACTGAGCTTATTTCCTTCATCGGACGATTCTAGCTCATTGGATAACGTCCGGCCATGTCTGACACTGACCTGAAATGCCTGATAGCTGACCATCATATTAAAATCGGATTCATCATACTGCGATCCGATGCACTTGACGCTGTATTAATATATTGGTGGGCGGAAGCAAAAAATTCGAGGGCCCGATGAGAGAGAAACAGAGAAAAAACAACAACAAAAGTCTGTGAAATCGGGGTTTAACTCACACATGGGACCTCCATTTAATCAGGGAGGTGGGAAGTCCCACCTCCCTGATTTAATGTTGTATCTGAGGGACAGAATGCTTATACACAACATTGCTCAGTAAGACTCGGAAATCTCAAACGCGGGTCCCTGGGATAAGAGGCAGACGCGCCGTGCCGACTGAATCAAATCACCTCCTTTTTTTCCCCACTCGTTTAACTATTTGATTTTATATTGAAGTTCTGCCACTGAGTTGTTGGTTCACTGGTCAGAAGTTTCTTTGTGATTTATCACAAGAATTAGTGCCTTATAAAGGAATTTATTCATGGTTAACATAATGCGTGTTTCCATGCATCTATTGAATAAACATTATTTTCTTTTATTTATTTTTGTTACCAATCCGTCAATATTCATTCGATGAGACAGCTGAAAAAAAGCTGCATGTCACATTTTTGGGAACAATTTAATAACCGAGAAGGATCGTGTTTCCAAATTGTGGAGAAAGTTTCAAAAAAGTTTCTTTATATAACTAAAAGTCCAAGACAGAGGACAATCTTTCTACTTCTGGCAAAATGACTTGTTTTTGTTATTTCAGCTTTTGCTGAAGTCTAATTTGGTTGGTATTAAACTGCAGAGTCTGGAACGTAAGGCACAACTTCAATTCTGTTTAAAAGCGATTGTAAGCTTAGAGCTATACCTGACTACCCCCTCACACAGGGGGACCTTGATTCCCCCACGTCTGGAGAAATACGGGATCCTGTCATTTTGAGAGCGCAGAGAGGTTAAGCCGCAGTTGTTCTTTTTTGACCATTCGATTCAAATCCTATTTCCTTCCTCCGCTGGGGTGTATGCCAAACGTCGTGTCACAGAGTTATTCTTAGCTCGGCCTTCGCTAGCCATCGAGCGGGACAACTTCAACTGTCGCACCATCACTTCCCATCGCTACTAGTAGAATATAAGAGAGAGAAAGAGAGAGGGAGAGTTGTCCTCTATTTTACCCAGGAGCCTTCACAAGATTTCCCCTTTCTGCGAGACAAATCAAATAGATTTTAGCGGAGCAAAAGGATGACACGCATATAGCACGAACTAATAATTGGAGTAGTGAATTTAGACAGTAAAGCGAAACCTTGATTCCAAGACATGCATCTAGCTATAGAGTTCTACGTAAATGCATACACCCACAAGCTTGTATACATATGATATCATATTGGCAATATTATTATTACCTATTTGATAAAACAATTCGTATTTGTGGTAAGAGGAATGAGTGATTATGACTAACGAACTGCGTGTGTTTCCACATCGGCTATGGATTGATGCACAGACTCATATACAGAACCTATGATTATTAATCTCAGCGATTTATATACGTTTAACTTTTTGAATAAATCATATTCGATCTTGCTCGATCATACAGGAGGACTAACGTCGTATTCTATTTCCGGCATCTTTGAGTGGCCCCTAAAATGTACTACATCTATACACCCCACCCCCTTTGCAACATCCTGTACTGGGGATCTGTCGCAAGGGTCCTTCGCGCCACCCACTCGTTTGAAATAAGGATGGCATCCAAATTGTTACGTCATCAAAAGTGACGCATGGAGCGCATAGAATCGAGGTGATATCTAGATGACAAAATGTGAACCGAGTCATCCCTTTCTCCTTGTTACAGCAACATGAAAGAGTTCACCAGAACAAACAACCAAACAATCCTACAGCCTCACACAAACAACCTAATGATGATCGCAACAGCCTCATTTCTTGGAAAATTTGTTCCAAAGTCAAGGCTTTTATGACCCCATGATTAACAAAGTTTCCAAATTCACGGCTGGACTTCCTTGATGACCTAGTAATGAGCTTTACGATTTCAAACTATTTAGTCTCATATTCTCGGAATGCAATGTGCATGTATACATTTGCTCTATCGGGCAAACCTTGGATATATTTTCTGATCATCGGTAATGACTCTTGCTGTGAATTCACCGCATCACATGGGTGAAATAATTATAATGGATGCACATCGCAGGCCTAGATTTTAACACACATTAATTTCTGCACGGCACGCCTGAGTGACCCTATTTGATATTCAAATCCTCTTTCTTTCTTACATGTATTTATGAAAATGCACCTCTTATAACTCTCTCTTATTTAGTCACTATTTGAATGGGCTGAGATGGTCCAATTTTTATGTTTATGTATGATTTTCAAGCTTTATAGAGCTTACTCTTTGAAATCATGCTGTAAAGTAGGCATTATTATCATTATTATTGCTATCATTATCATTCTTATTATCATTTATTACTATTGTTATTATTACTGTTATTTTCAATATTGTTATTATCAATGTTATTATTATTATTGTTAGTAGTAGTAGTATTATTAGTATTATTATTATTACCATTATCATTATTATTATGATTGAGCTGGTGGCAGCAAATGTGATCCAAAACCATTCTATATCCATCATTTTCCAACCTTGTCTTCAAGCTACACCGTTTATGCACACCAATTAGAAAATAGCTTTACGAAGAGATACACTTCTTCGATGAATTATTTTCGTTTGATTGTTTGTTGAGGGGAGATTTTGCTAGTAATTAGAATGGAAGATTAATGAAAATGACACAAAATGTCGTTTTTCATAATCAATGATATAAATCTTGTCGGGGTTTTTTGTCAGCTTTTGATAGAAGAGTTAAAAAGGGCATTCCAGACGATTTTCATAATTTCACATCATTTAGTACATAGATCGACAGCTCCATGTATAGATTTGTGGAATTTATTGTGGCCCTTGAGCAGAGAAACAATACTCTGAAAAATCTTAAACAAATTACACTGACCAGTGTTGGTGACATAGGAGCCTCACATATTTCAGAAATGTAGCAGTGTAATTTCATTACAATACCACTTGCTTAATAAGTTCACATGTGTAGAATGTATGCATGCCATCTTCTTTTGTTCTGCTTCCTTGAGCCCCAACTCATGCATTCTTATGGTGAGGCTGCCATGTCGTCATCCTTGTTCATTGCAATTTTGTTGTAAATTTTGAAAATATGTTTATTCCTGAACCCAAATCACTACATGTATAAATTGTGAAACTCTGTACTCGGTATAACTAATTTATAGCTGTTCAAATGTAAAAGTCTGAAAATCATCCGGAGGTCTCCTTTAAGTGGCAGTTTTTTTTTAGGTCACCTTGTCAGAAGCTGAAGACATCAGAATTGTGTATGTGTGTGGATGGACCTCAGAGTACAAGAACGAAGGAGAAATAATGAGAACGAGAAAGAGAGAGAGGGAGGTTCAGAACAATTGACAATGTAAGAAATTCGAAACAATCACCTGTCATATGATTCACCAACTGTCATATCCCTGCTGCCTCTTGAAACAATCCCCCTTTGGAAGTTTTTGGCCTCCTTCTGATTTTACCGCACTCTCATATTTAGGCCAATCTTATGACAGCAATTTGAAATAAGTAGGACATCGCACAGGGAATGTAGTTGTTTCAGTCCAGAGACGGATTTTCGACGAAATGGCGTCGGAGCGTTTCTACGCTGTACTAACACAGCTCATGCATAATTTCCCGAGTAAATATTTGCCGCAGACGAGGGGTATAATAATCGGAGTCAATTGTCTTTCAGGTCATTTTAAACGGCTCGGGTCGTAATATTATAGTTAAATGAGATTGACTGCATGGAGTGCAGGTGCAGGGGGGCTCAGGGTTAACAGGTGGCTACGCCCTGGATTTTAACGGTGCCCAGTATATTAAGCCTGGATTGACATTATTAGTTTGGCCGTTGTAATCGAGCGAGATCAGGTGTCACATGTACTAAAAAGTCACCCTGTACAACTGCTGTAAAAACATCGGTGTTAAATTTAACAACATGGGTGTTGAATCTAACACTGATCAAGTGTCAATAGAGGACCACACCCACAGGTGTAGAAAGTATGTTCTGTTTTTGTTGGAAAGTGTTCACCTGGCACTTCGTGGTGTTAATTTGGCACTGTAGCCGGTGATATTTTTGACACTGCACTGGTGTTACTTCAACAATGACAGCGCATGGTGTTGATTTGATATTGCTAGTGTTAATGTCAAAGGTATAACACCCGCCCAGTGTCAATAGGAGACCACACCAACAGGTGTTACTGTGGTGTAAATGTGTCCACACATTTTTTTTTTTCACAAATCAAGTACCTTATCGGAAAATTGTTTGATCGTCTTGATGATATTCAAAATCAACAAGAAGAACAGTAACTAGGTAACTATTCGAAAAAAAAAAAACAACTTTTGTATTTTGAAGTTACATCCGGAGTTGTTAATCTAGCACCTCACATGAGCACTAGAAATTTAACACCAGCTCGGTGTTTCATATCTAACACCGGACTTTTTGCAGTGCAGGCATGCTGTTATGTACCAGCTGTGAAACATAATGACTCAAGATAAACTATTTTTGGCAGGTAATGATTCTGAGAGTCGAATGTTAATCAGAGCACGAAAATATCAAGCTTACAAGCTGACATTTTAGTAAAAGTAAGTAAAATTCTTTGAGGATATGCGTGTGCAAGAGTATTAGGAGTAACATCAGTTTACACATCCAACTATAAAAACGATTAATGATTTCTTGTGCAAACTTCCCTCTAACATTTTACTCAAGCTATAGCATTGAAATGTACAGTAAATCCGTTTAAATGCAGCGTTCATATTCAATTGATTGTAAACAAACGCGATTCCCTTTTCATGAATGTTGTAAGGGCTTATAGACGTGCTCTCAGCCAAATCTTTTGCCTGTTTTGATTTTGCGATTTTTCAAAATGGATATTTTCTTTCCCTTCATATTTCATTAGCTTTCTGTGATTCCGTGAGTGAGTGTTTTTTGTTGAATAAATTCATTGTTTTCCATGGTAGCGTAATATGATTGCATATAGTATGCTTGCAACTCACAGGGATACCACATATACGCGACTGAAATCCTCAAACTGCTTAAGGATTAAAATTATTATTATTATTGTGGGATTTCGGTCTCGAAGAATAAAGGAATAACAAGAATAATCTTCGAAGCCATAAGAAGAGAGAGAGAGAGAGAGAGATGGGGGGGGGGCAGGTGGTGATAGAGGGGGATGGGGAAAACAGTTATTACAATTATTCACTGCGAAACGTACTTTGATTCTTTTCGATTTCATTTATTAGAAAAGGGAGACAAAATTATATGCAAAAGTAACTGGGTGAAATTGAAGAAAAAAAAAACATGCCAAACTTGTTTCAATGTAAGTTTAACATTGGTAAAACGTTATCCGTTATGTCTAGTCGATTTTGCCTATCTATTACAGTGAATTTAAGCATGAAGTGGACTTTCTCAATGAATGCGAATAAAAATGGCCTTGTACCTTGCGTGAACGGAAACACCAGATTACAATCACTATCTTACACTTTCACCGGGATTAAATTGGCTGCTCCTAACGACAGGAAGGGCCGACCGTAAACTAAACCATGCGGATTACACTCCGACGATCACAAGGGTGCCAGCGAACAATCACAGGACCGTCCAATCATATTACGAGAATGTTGTTATTAATGATCACGATTCTGTGCTACAAACAAGTGGACGCGTTAAATTAGTATAACGGGGTCTCAATGATATTATATAGAGCGAAAGATCGGCGCTAAGGAAATGAATTCCTAGCGTACGTAGATATGCACATTTATAGCGGGGTCTCAATAGGCAGGAAATCTTCGTAAGATGTTAAACCGAATGACATTTGGCAAAACGGAAGTCTTGACAAGTGGATGCTTATAAAATTTTATGTTTTCTGGAAGGATGGTGGCATAATCGAATTATTCCCCATTACCGGTCGACAGGGCGGAATTGTTATCTTGTTCAACAATACAGCGAGGATTGGCTATCATCCTCTTAAAGTACGCCTGCTTGATCTTGGACTTCCACTGTAAGACCTGTGTTATTTCAGAGACAAAACTTGTTTCAAAGTTCTTCTCGAAAAAAGCATTTTGTCTTCGAAAGCCCTTAATACCTTCCGTGAACGCGATTAGGTATAACAAATAACTACAAAAACAAACCATTACTCATTCAATTTTGTAATATGGTTCAGTCATTTTCCCATGTCGATTGATTTGTCTATTCATAATCATTTCTACCATTGTCATGTTATCAGGCATGCATGATTTAATATTCGCATCACCGAAAATCGGTCTGTAGACTTTATATACAGACCTTTGGATTTTACAGAAGTTACCACTACCGCTTGAAAAAGAAACGTGTCGCGACCCCCCCCCCCCCTAAAAAAAAAGAAGAAGAAAAGAAATGAAAGCTATTTGTCGATATGGCGGAACGCGAATGTCGAATTGAAAATATATTATGATAGGAAGCATATACGAATGAATAATTGATATTGAATGTTCTATAGAAAGTATTGTTGAAGTGTTCTAGTGTAAAATTGGCCACAACGGAAACGGTTTCTCATCAGTCATTATACCTGTTCGTAGATTTTGGTAGCATTATAATAATTTCAAACTGTTTTCAAAGCGTTCCTTTACCCTTTTAACATTTTAAGGATCAGTATATACCATAATGGTTCAACCAGCAAACTTCGAACAGGTCTGCAGAGCCGCTGTACAATGTTAAACCCCTTATAGCTGTCACAGAAAGAGATAACGGTGTGTTCCTGTGAGCGGTAAAATGTTCTGTAAAATAGCATCTGTATGGGTGCAGGTGCGAAAATTCATCTATAGTACTAAAAATAGTATTCCAAGACCACCAAAGACGACAGGAAAATGCGAGCTAATGTGAATTTATTTAATTGTTGACGCAAAGCAACCATCAACACTCTCTGCTTTATAAAAATTCGATTGTGAGCAGAGTTGAGTTGCTTTGATTTGTTGAATCTGCCTTGATGACGCTAATCATAATACTAAGGATTAAAGAAGGTACATCAGTTAACCGTTACAACCTTTAAAACCTAGCAGAGTCGTAATGCTATATTCCGAACATGCATGGAAGAACCATAAATTTGAGAGAATTATGATATACATCTTGCATTTGCTTTCTTGAGGGGTGAATTAGAAGAGGTTGAATGCTCAGATTCAAAGATAGATTACGTCTATTATTAACAATTCCCTCGTTCGGAAAGTGGCAAAGTGACCCGTTTTACCGGGTCATAATTGGAAAACCTCCTCCGTATGATAAGTGAAGGATTAAACGATGGGGGTGCTAGTTGTTGTTCTTGCCCTGTTTTGTTTTAAGAGGAGAATGGTACAGTGTGCATCTTGTTCACTGCAGAGAGGGGGAAGGTGGAATGAATCACGTAGGCAGGAACAAGACGGGAGCGGGTACGGGTTGATCTAGGGAGAACGGGAAACGAGCGCGGGAAACGCAATTATAGTATGAAGCGAGGGAAGGGGAGAAACTGTACAGCTCAAAGAAGCAAAAAAGAAAAAGAAAGAAAGAAAATAAAATAAAACGAAACAAAACAAAAACAAAACAAAAACGAAACAAACCGAGATGCAAATGTTTGAGAGCTTTAAGTGGGCATTCAATACTTGAAAAATCAAGACAGTATAGAAATCAATAGTTTCATGTATATATTTGCGGAAATTATTGTGGTCTTACAACAGATAAACCCATAATCTGAAAAACCGTAGATGCATTTGCACCGAGCAAGGGTGATGCCATATGTGGGGGATTACATATTTCAGCATACTGAGTAATGCAGCAGTGTAATTTCACTGAAATACCCCTTGCTGTACAATTTCACCTGTGTAGAATTTATGCATTCTTTCTTCTAATGTTCTGCTTCCTTGAGCACACAACCACGCATTCTTATGTGAATGTACGCATGATATGTCTTCCACCTTGTTCATTGTGATTCGAAATAAAGCTTGAAAACATTCTCCTTCTTCATCTCAATCACTATAAATTCTGGAACTCTGTATCAAGTATAACCAGTTTATAGATGTTCAAATGCTTTGAAAATCATCCAGAAGTCTCGTTTAACCCCATCCATACGACCGGTAAGTGCTGGTGCATACGATGTCAACGGCGTTCATGAACAGCCGACTCTAGAGAATTAAATAGTAAGGTGCAACGTGCAAAAGACTAACACTCAAAAAAAAAAATGTGAAGTTATCAAAGGAGAGAAAGGAGGATAGAGAAAAGAAAAAGATGGAGAGAAAGAAAAGGAGACAGAATAGGTTTGTCTGAATTTGTGTGTGTGTGTGTGTGTCTGTGTGTGTGTGTGTGTTAACCTTTCCCTCATCCCTCTGTTTCTGGGCGTGTGTGTCTCTTTCTGTCTCTCCCTCTCCCTCTGTATGTATTTCTGTCTGTCTCCTGTGTATGTGTAGATGTGCGTTTGTCTCTCCTTGTCTGTCTTGTTTCTCTCCCTGTGTGTGCGTTTGTGTGCGTGCTTTGTGTGTGTGCGTGTGTGCGTTCGTGTGTGTGTGTGTGAGAGAGTTTGTGTGTGTGTGTGTGTGTGACAAGAGGGGATAAGAGGGAACGGATTAAGATGGTTGACCTTGCCCTTTGTACACACACAGAAGTACGAACATATGCCACAGTAAAAACGGACGCAGTTCAACAAACCCGATGCTCCAAACGTGATCTTCTTTAGATTAACTTTCTAATGACAGCATTTTCGCCCCGTCACAGTATTCTTTTTTACTATCTGGAGAGTATACTCGCAGGTAGTGCTTCGAGAAATGTCACTTACCGAGCTCCTTTGAGAAGTTAAAACAAAAACCCATGAAATTCCAACCAAAGAATTGAATACTCTGTAAAAAGAAAAATGTATGAAAATCAAGTTCAAGAATCGAATGTAAAAATTCAATTTGAGTTGTAGAGAAAACAACGCACGCTAAAGTATACGTAAAACCGCAAAGCACGCGAACTTGTGACCAAGAATTTTAAAGCACAAATCGATATTAGACCAATGCCCACTACGTATAGATGAAGTAGGATAATGAATGGATTGATAACTCAAATTTCATGAGCTTGACACAGATCTTCCAAAGTATTTAAAATCTTCAGCACACTTTTTTTTTATTTGATTTTTTTTGGCCTGATGTTACCATCATTATGATGAAAGGTGGCCCCAGATTACACTTGAATAATCCAGTCGGTTCTATAATTTAAAATTTATTGTCTTTAATATTAACGCCTTTTTGGAGTTAAAAGCAGGGATGTCATCGCAAAAAGAAAATCGATAAGGAAAACGGTGCCTTTAAATGATAATTCTATTGTGGTTTGCATATTAAGGACGTACTGTCATTCTATGGTTGTTATGAATTACTTTGACTATGTGCGTATTAGACATAATCGAGACCCAGTGATAGAAGGACGTGCAGAAAATGGGAGAAGGAAAGATATGATGCACCGAAGATACGAGTCTTGGCTTCTCCGTTGCCCTGAATAGCTGTCAGGAAGGACTGCAATCCAAAGCAATATACCCCCCCCCCCACCCTTGCCCCTCTCCCTCTCTGACTCGCTCTCCCCCTCCTTTACCGCAGTCTTGCCCGAGAAAGGGTACGAGTATCTAACACCGATGCGACGAGCCGCGACCCAGCTCAGCAGCCGCTAGGAGATTCCTGGAACGTGGGTGTCGGTACGTCACTTCGCCGGGTCGAACACCGTTGGCTGGGGATTGACAGATCGGAAGGTTGGTGTTTGCAGCACGTTGCAGCCAGCCGTCAGCCTCAAACAAGACCTCACGGTCGCTGAAGCAAGGAAATCACTTACGGCTATACGCGGGAGCGGGGAGCCCCCCACCAGATACTGTATTGTTTCGAGCTGACAACACAGTCATCATTCTGTACAACGAGTGTATGTATAGATAAACTATACAATCATACTTGTATAGCTAGGTGCTCTATTTAAGGAGCCCCTCCGTTTTTATCATCTTTGCTTTTAAACATATTCCTTTCTACAGCATCATGGCGAAGATCTTGCGACAAAATTCCTAGAGATTCCGAACGCTCATCATCAATCAACCATCTTAATAAAGATCCGTTTGCTTCCGCGTTGTTTTATGTAAAAATGGCTGTATCTAAACAGGCACGTCCTACGGACTGACATTCCTAAGATGTACTGAAAACACTCTTCTCTACGCCTAATCAGGACGAAAGCTGGCGATAACTACTCGATATCACTTCACGTCGCACGCGGATGTTCGCCACAGCCACTGCACATTGGTGTAGGATCCCAGCGTTTCTTCTGATCTCCTACGACTACTGCGATCTTGTCCAGGGGCTTCCTTAAGCACGCCATTTGGCGCTTGTCGCTCCCCGTGAAACGTGTTGCGGTACCCCCCGGTCCTCCTTCTAAGACCCGTTTGGATCCATGGTGCTCTCTTCTTCGACAATTCTTCGCTGACCCTGTCTGAACACGGTAAACTTGTTCGAAAGTTGAGCTGCCGATCGCTGCTGTTGGTTGGCACACTGTGGAAGCAGCCATGAAGGGGCCCCTGCCGCGGCTTATCATGTGGATAATACCTTGGATTTTACCTTTCATAAAGGCAACTATTCAGGATAAACGTAAGTCTGTTTGATTGTATAGCTACTCTCATTTCTTAATACATTACTATTAGTTCCGTAAGTTTTTTTTCTTTCATGGTGTGTAGAGCATTTTGCATCTTAAGAGTACAAAATGTAACTGTATTGTGAGAATTCGTGAGGTTCATATTAAAGAAGCTTTTGTAGGAAGATGAAGAGTCAGGAGACAATTTTTTTTTTTAATGAAAGGGTATCACATTTTATTGGTATGATATGACATTTCAGTCAAATTCAGTGATCATTTCAGTATTACTAACATCTGGTAGAGCTGCACGCTACGTTAATTGAACAACATGAAAAAAAGGTGACATCAATGAAACGAATCATATAATGTCTATAGACTCTAGTTGTTGTCTTGGGTTTTCTAAGATAGGGGGCAATTTAAAAATTGAAGGAAAAGCACCGCCTCTGTATACTTTGGTGAAATATCCTGGCTCGATCAAAAACCTCCACTATAATATACATATGATATGAAATGATTCTATTGACTCTGTCACGTAGACAGCTGTTTCAGTGATGGCGTTTGGACAGTTGATATAGCACCAGCAATATGTCAGTAGTGAGAATATTAACCAATTGATTACAGCCAGAGACAGTGTTGATTGAATTTGTCTGGTGATAATATCCATTTTGCCTTCAAACAGAGCAGTGTGCCGAAAATAGAACATGAGAATTAAGTCGCGTCTGCGGGTATAATATCTAGCTTTGTCAATGGCTAATTGTGTTTGTATTTCTATTTTGTTATTACTCATATATGGCACAGAATAAATGATTCTAACTCGAAGGAGAGATACCATCGAAGAACAAAGGGGTGGCAAAACAACCATTAATCGCCTTAAAGTAGTTAAAAAATCTAATCGAGTGCATGTAAAATCGACGATATCTGCGCCCTTCTGAACTGGTCAGTCCAGGGCAATTCTGATTAAATGACGCACTCAGTATACGTGTTCATTTTAGTTGTTTATGTTGAGGTTTGTTTTAGAAAGAGGAGACACCGAAAGACTGAGATAGAGATAGAGAGAGTGACATGAGAGAGAAAATGAATAATTATGAACGCCAAGTCATATTTGAGTTGCCAAAATTGCCAGCAAAGACATGCCAATCTTTCCATAAATATGCTAATTCACGATCCCTTAAAGCATATAGTCATATTCTGAAGTAAAATCAGATTAGGGCATTTGTGATTTCCCCCAGACCCTGCACTTGGACCTCCTCGTTTTCATTTTCCAAAATCCTTTAATAAGAATATATGTTTTTAGTGGGTTTTCTCAGGAGCAAAGGGCTGTCATCTCATTAAACATCATTACATATGTTTATTGTGTCGGACACTGCGACATGGAACGTATCAATGAAGAGAAAATGCAACAATCTACCGTATTTTTTTATCTGAATGATTTATTGAATTTGTTAGGAAAATACGGTGTCCCCCAGAAAATCCTATTCAACCATTCTCCCTAAGGTATTGCTGTATTTTCAATTGTGCTTTGTATTCTTGAAAAAAAAGTACAAAAATAATTGATCGAAATTGATATAAAATGAAACGGAAAATATCTACATTAATTTGTTCTTTAAGAAAGAGCAACATCAGTTAAAACAATAGCTGCAACAAAGTAGATAGATCCTTCTGGAGTAGTTCATTAAGATACCACTGCAGTTCTCAGAACCCCATTCGTCGGCGTATTTCTGCCCGGAACTTTGGGGGTGTCTTCCGCCAAATCCACAGTGCAGTTAAAACACGGAGGCGTTGAAATCGATAAGCCGCGAAGCTCTGACAACGTTACTACAGTGCAAGTCGTACACGCTACATGTAACACCGTTATGATGCTGCCAATAATGTTAGGAAAATGCTGAGTTTTCTTATCTTTTCCCTGTACGTTTTGTGGGCAGGACGTGAGCCCGAATGTCGGCAAAGAAATCACTTCGTGTGGTCGGGACCACGAGAAAGAAGAACTTAGTCAGAATTCATGTAAGCGTTGGTGACAAAATCTCGTGGGTTTATGGAAATTGGATTTAGCCGATTTATAGGGGCGAGCTATTAAAAATGATTGATTCATACACTAACTGACATATATCTAGAGTTGCTTAGGCAGCCTACGGAGAAACAACACTTCTGGAAAGGTTGAAGACCTCTCCCGAAAAGTCCGTAGAATTTTCGTCATCTATGCGAGCCTGATGATATTTCGTATCGAAATGGCACGAGTCAAATTTCAGGCACGAACCATTTCAACCAATTTCATAACGTTGCAAAAGCATGCATTGACTTCCGTTTCATTTCTTTCATCTTTTCACCCGAGGCGGTTTTTACTACATCAGACATATGTATGGTACATTTACTGTATGGTATCATTTTTTTCTTTAATTACCTACGTTTTTTTCCTGCCTGTTCGTATATTTCTTTATTTTTTTTTCTTGTAGCTACAACAATTCTGCTGAAAAAAATATGTCTGTTGTTTGGGATAGTTTTCCTCATTATTTTACGCAATAAGTTTTAACTACAATGTAGACAGATGTACCGATGCCTGCTTCGTTTTATCATCTAAAGCGATGTTGTTGTGGTGGTGGTGATGGTTGTTGTTATTGTTGTTGTCTTGGTTTTTTTTTTGGGGGGGGGTGGGGGTGGAAAGAGTGTAATATGTATCCTCGTTGTCGGTTTTCTTTGTCATCCAAAAGGAGCCATCACCTTGTATTTGACACCTTGGTGGTAAAGATCACGCCTTGACATTATCCATGAATGTTTGGCTATTTTTGTAGTTTCTTTTCTCGTAGCTGATTTATGTTTTCTTAAAGCGGGTAAGACCGATTTTGATCGTAGCCGACTGCGGTCAGATGACCTGGACGGCCGCTGAACACACGTCTAGTTTAGTGCACCACGAATGTAGGGCACGGTTACCCAGTAGAACCCCCCCCCCCCCCATCGCTGTAGACAAGATTCATATTTAACACATTATTGTTTCATATTTCCTGTTTCCATTGTTGTTTTATTGTTTTTAAATGACATAGAACACTCATCATGCGGTCTCTAGCTGACCCCACCGCCGTAATACAATAACTCTACAATGTGTAGCAGTAGGGTGTTCTCTTATAAAAAGCGAGGAAATGCAACCATGGATGCAAAAAGGAAGATCAAAAAAAAAAATAGGTATCATGTGGTAATGGGTCTACCTTTTATTGCAGCACTTACGAAGATACCAGTATTTGTTTGTTCAGTATTCCATGGATTCAGTAGCTTCAAATAAAAAAAAATAAAAATAAACAGTTTACTTTATTGTGGGGTATCGTTTCGCAATAAAAAAGTCCAGAACAGGCAAAAGTAAAATTAAATTAAAGTGATTTAAAGTAAAAAAAAACAAAAAAAAAAAACAAAAAAAAGAACATCCACCCACACACACAATCATTCTCACTAAACCGATTTTCATGATGTCGACAAGCGTCAACGTTGTTTCCTGTGCACAGTACGTAGAACACGGTTTAAAATAAAAAGAGAAGGAGGAGGAGAAGAAGAAGAAGACGACGAAGAAGAAGAAAACAAAAAGAACTGGTAAAATCCATAGCCGGTCACTGTTCAACACCGTTTGAAAATACAGCTTTAATAGTGAAAACGAACTTTCCTGCAACTACAACGCAGCTAGACACATATTCATGCTGGTAAACTACA
This sequence comes from Diadema antillarum, assembly GCF_040938485.1. Lineage (NCBI taxonomy): Eukaryota > Metazoa > Echinodermata > Echinoidea > Diadematoida > Diadematidae > Diadema > Diadema antillarum. Next base: position 873,709 of record NW_027270966.1, read on the forward strand.
TGATTCTCGCGATAAGGGAAGACGCTTTTTCTGATTTTTTTTTTCTTTCGGTGTCATTTTTTGAAAGCGTATTCGCCTTCTTAATTTTTCTTTTCACCATCGTCTTCATTTTCATTAATCTGGAAATAGAGCTTAATTCTATTCACTCAAAGCCGCGAGACGTTCAAGGGATGGTATAGTATTGGTGGAGATGAGGATTGGGCGTTTAACTTTTTGCGAGATACCAAGACACCACTTAAGAAATAATACAGAGCCTACCATTCAAAGAGGAATTTAAAGTTTATTAGATGAAAATCGGATTTTGAATGGCTGAGACTTCCAAAAAAAAAGAGTAAAACAGGGCGATCCTAATAAAATGTGGGTCCCGCCTGTTATTAGGATTCTTATATTTTGGATATCTCAGCCATTTCAAAACCAGTTTTTATCAAACTGAATTCCTTTTTGGAATTACATGTTCTTTCATATTTCATAAGAGGTTTCTCATTATCTCACAAAAAAATGTTAAAAACCTGAAGTTAGGTCTCAACCAAAACTATACGATCCCTCTAAAGCAAGAACAAACAATAAAAAAAAAAATGATCGTAAAAGCGCAAAAAGCAGCTGATACTGTAAAAACATTACCATCAACAACAACGATAGTTAATGGCAACAACCTATCCTGCCACGTTGCACCTGGGAACCACAAACATACGTGACAGGTACAATGAACACGCGCCGAGGGCTCGATTGATTCACAGCTACCACCTGTTCTCATGTATTCTAATCGATGATGCTGCCAAGACGACATGGGAGTGTTTACCCTGGAAAAGTACAGCCCGCGCTTGAATCACGACCATTTCTCCTGATACTTTAAAAAGGGAAGGCCGTTGCAAAAGTCGATCGTTCTGACTCCACATTTTATGTTATACATTGTATGTCCATTATTAAAAAAAAAAAAACAAAAACCCAAACAAACCTTATAGTATGTACTTGCAGTATGAACTGTTCGTTATTCATGAACTCTACAACTGGTGTTTTTATGTCATCGGCAGCTAAATACTGGTTGGTGATAAGGTTAGCGTAAAGATTAGGTTTAGCGTTAGGTTTAAGTTCAGGATTTAGGATTAGGGTCAGGGGAAGGTCATCGGGTTTGGGGTAATTGCCCAGGGGGTGATTGCCCGAGACTCGTTATCATCTAAATGCATGGGTCATTGTCTCAAAATTGCGATTATAAGTATTATGGTGGCTATTCCTATTAAACTATAGATTAGAGTGCGCGCTGTGTATTCTGAGATCAGAAAAAAAAAAAAACCTTCTTGGGTTTTGTGAAGGAGAGTTTACCCGTCCGTCGGCGGTCGCAGTTTGTCAAAAGATATCTGTCAAACATTTGGTCGACAGAGGGCGTCCTCTTACACAACGTCATCATCGGAAGATGTCGAACTATTGTAATACGTTTTTGTATAACTGCATTCCTTTCTATTCTTTATACCATGTCCTGCCATCTGAGTTTGATTTAGCATTGCATGCCGTAATGCATTTGATTAATGTGCATCAAAGATTCTGAAGTGTTCACGTTGTTCAAAAACATTGACTTCAAATTAACGTGGATTTCGCTATAAGGCTTTTGACCTTATTTCTGGAAAAAAAAATGAAAATGGTTCATAGGTCCATGATCTAGATTGACCTCAAACCTATACCAAAGACGATCCATGTCTGGTGATAATCCTCGTCTTATTCTGTAGCATTTTAACAAGTTAGGGACTCATAATTGGAAGAACTGGGGCAAGCAATTTTAGAATCCAAGAGAATAATTGTCATTGACTTCTAGATGAGCAATGGTTGGTCTAAGTCCCTCAAATCCACAAAATTGACGAGAAAGTAAGTTCGGTAATTTTCCTATGAGCACAGGTCGGCGAGTCATCTGAACCCGATTTATATCGCTAATCCCTCCTTGTTGAATCCTGTCTTGTGCCTGACGAAGAGAAACCAGCTTCCCCGATTACCGCTTGCGGATATTCGGTCAGAGTGGCCGTAATCAAAGTTCTTTCTTATCGCATTCACACCTAATTCGCCCAATTAGGCTGATATATCTAATCAGTCTTCATTTTATGTTTGACTTGGTGTCTGTGGCAGACAAATGTCTTATAGCCGTTTGTGAATCATTCATTCTTTTCTTTTCTTTTAAGGAAAAAAAATCTGTCGGAAGGTTTTCACATTCAATTCAATTCAATTCAAATGGTTATATTGGTTTTAGCATTCTCTAAAATCTAACTTTTCCGGCTCTTGAACGATTGTGACATTTGGATGTTTGTCTCAACGATGTTGATGAAAGTTGCAGACGAAGGAATTCAAAATGGTATGTACATCTTGAGGATTTGGGTTACATTCGAGTTTTAGCGTTTTAACAGCCTTTTGAATTTCCAGCTGATAAGCAATTACAGATATCGATCGATAATTACATAAATACATTACTGTATGTCAGATTAAGAAACGAGACATCCAACAAAACAAAGAAGAATGTGAAAAAGACACTCTCTGAGAGAATAAAGGCGAAATCTATAAAAAAAAAATTATTCAAAACAAGACTCTGGCAAGAAAAACAAAGTTGAACATAAAATTTTGCTCTCTTCTTAGTATCAAGCAAGGTGCGGGACAAAGATTAACTTTTTATCAGTCAATGTCAGTGTTTTCAGAGCATAAGATATTTGCCATCATAACAAACATGGTTCCGCCTTGGATACCAGTAATTCATCAGATTTGGTGGCTAATAACTCCCAAACAAGCAATGCCTGACAAGAATTAGCAAGCGAATCATGGGACCACGGTGACATTTTTGAGTTCACAAGAAGTGGTAGATTTCTTAAATTAGCCCAGAACATTGGATATTTCAAACAAGTCATTTCATAATTATTCATCATTTCCCTTGTTTTTCCACCGACATTTACGCTTATGCTCTTACTGCCACGTTAAACCATCTTTACTTTTGTAATTCTATACATCACCGCCTCCGAGTTAAAGACTCTTTGTATTTAAAAAAAAAAAAGTGATAGTAACAATTACAAATTTATCTTTCAGGATTAGACATTCATGCATCATATTTTCTTTATGAAAAGATGCTTTTAACTCTCTTTTTAAACGAGGAAATCTTGCCCATCCCCTGCCTGCCTATAAGACCTGTTTTCAGCATTATTGCCATTGTAGTTAGAATTTCATCTATTTATATCATTACAACAAAGAATGTCCCGACATCTATGCAGGTAAGAAAGCATCTGGGGATTAGCCCGACATGGTAACAACCAGGCAGTTTTCTAAATTTCAAGAATGGTAATAATGTAATTGATGTTATTGATTATTTAATGTCATTTATAACACAACGGATGAGAAAATGACGTTACATGTGTTTTAATTAGTAACCTACCCCATTAGCGAAAAGAAAGAACAGAGAGAGAAAGAGAGAGAGAGAGAAAAAAAAAAGCAGGCTCCAAGGAGCAGCTACTCGTCTACGCAATACCCGTATCAGTGTGGGAAAAAAAAAAACCGAAAAAAGGAGCGATGCGTCATATTGAATTAAACAATAGCATCCAATTTCAAGTTGTCAACACCTGGCTGTTCAGTGAATTCATTTGCACCTGACTGCCTAGATACCTTCTGCATTCCCAAGTAAGTAATTTAATCGTGGGGTAGGTCGCATGAGTCACCTACACGTAGGCGTGATTAAGAAAAAAAAACTGTAATGTAATCACGATTCCATTTCAAGTGTGTGTAATTGATCTGGACTACCTTCACACCTCGCGATTCTAATGGATTTCTGAGCCTGTCAATTAGACGCCTGCAGCATATTATACCTGTTGATGTTTTGGCTTATGTACCAAGTACACCTACCTGTTGATGTTATGGCTTAAACACCTCATACACGCGCATAAATTTAGAAGCATGTGTACCCTTGTCAAGGAGCACATTGAACAAAAATGCTGTGAGATACAAGAATGAGTATACGAAGAGGGATTATCTCATAAAGAAACGCAATTGTTGATAAAACAGTGTCACAATGAGTATGAACGCACTGTGTTGGAGTAAATGCACTCTAAAACGATTAAGACACTGGGTTGCAATCAATAGCATGCACAACCCTGCAGCTAATCTCTCACTACTTTAAACAGGCCACAGACTTGAGCGATATTTGTTGTTCCGAAGGTTCGTTAATCCGAAAATGAAAAAAAAAAAAAAAAACAAAAAAAAAAAACAAAACAAACAAACAAACAAACAAACAAACGAACCTGCGTTTATATCAAAGTCTAAAAAGGAAAGAAAGCTGTATCATAACGAACCTTAGGAATTACGTACCTAATTTCGTTTTCGGATGAACGAATCGTCAGAACATTGGATCTTATTGCATTTTTGGATTAACGAACCTTCGGAAAAAGAGCATTTGGTATATATTCGAATTAACGAACCTTTGGAATAACGAACCCTTCGGAATAACCGACCTTCGGAAGAGTTGTTTCTGTAACTGGTGACATTGTTACGATAGTAATGTTAGCAGTCCTTATTGTTAGTATCCTCTGAAAGCAGGCACAGATGCAAAAACACTTTGGTGAAGAAGACCTTATAGTCATTTAAAAACAAACAAACAAATGTAACAAAATATACAGATAACAAACAAGATGTCCATTTTGTTGTTTCATCACTACAGCAACGGTTATGCGAAAGTTCTTGGACAAAGACATGCGCACTCTACTTGGCAGCACCCCAGCAAAATGCTAAAGAGCAGGTGTCCAGCTTTTGACCTCAACGCAAAAAAAAAGAGACAAAATGATCCAACAATTTCGTGAAACGGAAGATTCGTCTGAAAATTGGCCACGAGGGAAATCTTCCCAGTATCGGGTCGCACATGTACCCATCCCCTTTGAGAACACCGGAGTTTCCTGGCTATTTTGACCTCTGCAAAGACAAGATATTAATAGCCATGCAGGCCTCCAAAACAGTTGGCAGCGTGTTTTACTAATCACTCGGCCGAGCCATCGATAGTTATAGAGTAATACAGCACTCTGGTTATGTCCATAACGCTATTCGATTAAAATCCTTGTTCACTTACTTTCTTTTCGATGAGAATTCTTCACTTGTATTGGTACAAATTTGTACTTTAAATTTGTAACAATTTAATTTGTATTTGTAAAAACAAAAACAACAACAACAACAAACTATTGTGGTCTTTCCACCCATTTAGGGAATAGAAATATAACAAATATCATAATAATTTAATTTAGATTTGGAGCACGAACGAAACAGGCAGAGAACGAACATTCGACAGAAACCTGATCGATTATTCTGTTCTTATTCTTTGCCCTTTTTTCTCTTCTCTTTTTTCTCTGTAGCCCAAGAACAATGCAAAAATGTTATCAACTAGACTTATGTAAACCAAGGGCAGCGCAAAAGATGCGACGAGGGATTAAGGGGAGGAGGCCTCTCTGCTGTGAATGGCTCGTGTAGGTCATGGTAACGGGTTTCCATGGAAACCATTGTACTTGTTTGGCTAGCCATCATAGGTTGAAGACATATACACTGCACAGTGGACGGGCATGCGTGACTCATCAGTCATAGATTATATAAACTGCGGCAAACACGAAAGAAGTATGATGGAAAAAAAAAATCAAGTAAACCAAACACACTCCGGCAGCTCTTAGATGTATATAGATAGACAGGTATATCATCTGCAGAATACTGAGAGTGTACAGATTGAGGAACGAGATATTTGTTTCTTGTATTCTTGCACTCCGCGAAAAAATGTGCGATAAAAACAAAGAAATAAAGAAGAAAACTAGACAGACAGAAGCTCCTTGCTCTTGCGATATATACCCCAATCCGAATTTCATGTAAATCTGACATCCAATAGTAGGTGCCATGCATGTTTTATGTCTATAATCCTGCCGACGGATTGAATTATGATAGCAGGAATATTGATATTATGTTTTTTGTTTGTTTTTTACATGTATATGTTTTGGTTTCTATTGGGTGGCCTAAACATTATGGATTTCGAAGTAGTTCATGAATCTAAACGGCATCAGCCTCTCTCGAAATCAGCATTTACATACAGTATAGATTATACTATTATGACACAGCACGTGTTCGCAGACGACAAATAATGATATTACATACTCACTCAGTCGAAGAGCGCCATATTTCGTGTGACTCTGGATGGCGCCAGATGAGTGAATATATGCCGGTTTTGGGCTTTTGGAAACCAGATCAAAATGTCATCCTATAGGTTACTCATCGTTGATGTAGGTGTCGCTATTTTTTGAATAATTCCTTCCAGACAGAAACATGCTAAAAAATCAGGGAATCACACTGCAGAAAGAAATCGGTCTGTCGCTATAATCTATGAATTTCACTTTGAGTTTGTATGTTATTTACCAACGTCAGAATAATATGAACCAGATACATCATCAATGGGTTAAGAATAGCGCTATTGTTACTGTATACAGTGACGTTGGCATTGTATTGTACCTTTATATCACGGGGATGTTAACGAGCACACACACAAAAAAACCCCTATGTTCGTTCGCTCGCTATTCCTGTCAAAATTCCCTTTAAACGTGCGACATTGATGCTCCTCTATCAATTAGGAGAGTGAAGACTTGACTCGACTTATTTCAACGAAGGCCTAAAAAATTGCAAAGGGTTGTTCAACAGCCCCTGTGCACGTTGCCAAGTCCTAGCGTTCAAGCGTTTGTCGCGCATTGGCTGCGTTGAAACACCCGACGCAAACGCTCTTTTCAAAAATCTCTTTTCGAGTTCTTTGCCAACCAATAATAATACAGCTTGTGTATAGCTGTTGCAGGCGCTTTACATTTTCATTTTGCATAACCAGTGAAAACAATCACTTTTGCTGGCATTGTGACCTACAGTCATTACTCATTTTGATCAATTATTCCAGAGGCACAGGTGTTACAGCTCCAAAGCCTATCGTAGTCATAAAATAGTTTAAAACACTAGGAAGGTCATGCACTTTTCACCACCAATTAGTCAATTAGTGAATATTGTTGGCCAGCCTGTTTGTTAGCATATGGATTATTTCATAATGTGCGCTTTAATCAAACAGATTATCTCTTCATAATATTAAGAAAATGTCTGATGTTTGACAGGTCCATCTTAAAGGAACGTTGAAAACCCTTTTTGACAGGAGTCTAAGAAACACAAACAGGTCATTGTTTTGTCGTTGTTTTTCATAGCAGCTGACCATGCTTATTCAAATTCAGTCGAACCAACTATAGTAAAACAATAATGTCATTCGAGACTATAGTTAGACATCATCTACGAATTCTTTATCACCACGCGTTTATCTATTGGCGATTTTGATCAAAACATCGAAACAGCACTCTGTTACTATAGTTACCCGTGCACGTACCCCGTCCTTAGCTTAAAGCGTTATATGTTGTGTACAGTCGATCATTCACAATGGTAGACTACGGAATTTCTGCAGAAGTTCAGTATTCTACCAAAAATAGCGATTGATACTTGCCTTCGTCAACAGTTTCTTGGAATTGGGGTTTTAATCTTGAAAAAGAACGATAAATCCGAGGGGGAAAAAACGTATGTGACTCACCCGTATGACTAACAACTTTTGGAATCACGAGTTCATCTGTCTGCAACATTGACTAATTATTGGCATGCGTGTCTAACCTTTGCGTCTTGAAAGAGACTAGCGCTGCTCAACGCTGACGGGGCGACTACCCTGAACCTACGATATGGCATTATTAGTGATTTTTAAAGAATTTCTAATCTCTGTTTTAGCGATGTAATGTTCTCCTAAAATGCAATGCATATCGACTGTTCTTTCTCATACATCACTATCGCTATTGATTTAGAAAAGAATGCTGTATTTTTTTCCCATTTCATCTATTTGCTCAATAAAAAAAAAAAAAAAAACTGTACCTGTTCTACACCGTGGAGTACAGCAACACGCATTGACCGCAATTCTGAAGTAGTCTTCTTGTGTGCCAACTTCTATATTTTTGGTCAATAGGCCTATAATAGGAAAGAGAAACGCTGTCACAAGACAAGTAGTGCCGAACAGTTAAAAATGTCCGTTGTATGGTGACCTGATAATGGATAAGCTCGATATTATGCCGTGGTCGTCACAGCGCTCGTTAGTATTTTATTTGTCTCTCTCCACTTTCATTGCACGATCTCTGAAGATGCAAAGCGATTAAAGACAGCATCCATGTTGCCGGGTTAACCATGCACACCATGTTGCCACGGCCAAAAGAGCTTCCGGAATGACGCTCGTCTGCTAAAAGAGCGAGATGTTACCAGCCATGTCACCGCTTACATTTTTAGCCTTGTCACGTCGATACAACATTGCTTGTTTTCGCAAGGAAATTAGGAAGAACCGTTTTTGGTTAGAGTCTGGGACGGGTGTCGCTCTCATACGTCCATGTGAGAAATCATCTTGTCCTATAAAGAGGGAGATGTGTAGTTCGTCATGCTGCGTACGACATCACTCTAATCAAATACGGCACTCCCGCCGAAATATAAAAGCCGTATAGGATCCTTTGAAAAAAAAAAAAACACCTTTTGAGTTTTACGGACAAGTTCACCTTCGCATATACATGAGAATTGAGTGAATGCAGTCACATTAGTAGAACACACCGGGGAAAGTATGAGGAAAATCAGACAATCCGTTCAAAACTTATGAATTAATATTTTATTTTTATTTCTGCACAGTCACTGCTGTATGACAAAACTACTACAGTTGATGGTGTCACATGCGTAGAACGACATAAGGAAAATACAAAGAGAATTTCATTTTTTTTTAAAGAAAAGAAAAATACACATTCCCTTGACTTACCACTTACGAATGTTAAGGGTACAATTATTACCTCCTGTTTTCTGAAAGAGGCAAGTCAAGTGTTCTTTTTTCATGCCAGAAAAGTAAAAATGCGTTGAATTTCCTTCATGTCTTCACTATGTCGTTGTACACGTACGACATCACAATCTGTACTAGTCTTCTCATCCGGCAATGGCAAAACTGAAACGTCAAAAACTCACAACATTTGAACGGCTTGTTTGATTTACCTTAATCTTTCACTGATGCGTTCCATAATATTGCTGCATTCTCTCAACTCACATGTATATGAAGGTGAACTTGTCCTTTAAGACCAGATAAAATATAACTACCTCTCTATATGCCAGGTAAGAATAAATGCATTAAAAGCTTACTGACATCAGCAAGTTATTTGAAATAAATTTGGGAGAGTTCACGGGATTACACATGAACAGTTTGTGTTATAATATTTCCGTAATCTTTAATATCTCCATAATCGTATTGTTACCTAATTCAACAGTGTTCCTCCCAATCAGTCGCCATGAGTTCAATGTTGGGGTCATTTGCCATTTAGTTTGAAAATGGTTCATGTAGAATTGTTACAGTTCATGCAAGTTCTTTATAAGGTAGTGACAATCACGAACGATTTGTGTGTGTGTGTGTGTGTTTGCCCACAGTACAGACATCCACTGCTTCACATGTCAAGGTGATGACACTACTGCTCAGCTGTCCAGCCTTTAGGTTGTCGATATGTAAAGTTTGTTAAAGCCGAGGGTTATGGGATAATCCAGCGGCTTTTGAAGCGTCGTCATCAACTACTAGCCATATCTACCCCGAGATTGATAGCATTCCCAGTTTTGAATGTCCGGTTATATTGGTACTGCTCGGGAGCAGTATGCAGGTCGTTATTCCGGAGGTTCGTAATTCCGAAGGTTCGTTACTACGCACTGTTGTTGTTGTTGTTGTTTTCAGACCAACGAACCTTGTTTCATTGTCGGAAAACAATCTTCGGAAGAACGAAATTCCGCGATAATGCAACAAAAAAATTGATGATTGGATTAACGAACATATAGGTAAACGGAATTCATGTGTCTCGGAATAACGAAACTTGTTTCATTTTCGGATGAGCGAACCTTGAGAATATCAAAACATCACCTGCTCTGGAGAGCACGGATTTTGATTCGGTTTTTTTTTAACATATGTGCAGTTTGATTTGTTTTCATATTCTTTTTGGTGGAGGGGTTGTCGTTATTTCGAAATATTTGGGGAAAAAAGTGTAATAGCATAAAACACAGAAATATGATAGTAGACCATACCAATGTTGTCTAAAATAAATGTAGTAATAAAAAAGCTAGTAAAATTTCAATCAAAATCGGAAATAAAATTATAACAGGTTATGAAATATAAAAGTCAGCAATCGAAATTCCTTATGGAATGTGACATCTAACGACACGTTGATATAACTACTTAATCAGTGGAATGATTGACTACTTGATGATTATATCAGCGATTATATGATATCAATGTGTGACTTTGCACGCGTTAAAACAACTTGTTCCAAGTCTGTCGTTCTCCTCCTATACACATGGACCAGTCACACATTGTAACTATGCCCTTGAACCTAAGTTAATGAACATCAAAATGTAACAAAAATAGCTTCTTACTAGGTCTCTTCCCATGACTTTTATAATCTGAAAAATAAAATAATTTGACAGGAAGACGCAGACAGGAACACCCAGAGGCGTGTAATTTAGAGAGAAAGAGACGAGAGAGAAAGAGAGATGGAGAGAGGGAGATTGCTCTTAGAATCATACCACGATTCTATTTCAAGACCTGACTCTTCATTCAAGAGCAAAACTCCGAACATAATTCATGTTGATAAAGTGCGTTTTATCCAGGGAAGTGATTTTCTTATTATAGTTTTTACGGAGTTTTCAATTATCATGTTGAATGCTGAACCCAGTTGAAGTATGATTGTATTATCAAATGTCATGTATACGACTATGATGATGACAATAATAATACGATAATACGAGTGATGACAATGATCATAAAAGCTTTAATAGTAACCGTAAGGATAAAAAAAAAAGTTTCTGTTATTACGGTTTGATATAACCAGCTATAGTATTTGCTTGGATCTTCGGAAAGTTTACAAACGTGTTTTATAAGATTTTTGACTGTAGGAAATAGTCTCGCTGAATGATATCATATCATTTACTATTATGAGAACTGACCAAATGCAAACCAATATGCATCCCTATTTCTATGCAGATGATAAATATGGACAATCCTGACTGTACTGCTGCTAGTAATATCACCGATATTACCACTGTTATTATACTACCGCCTCACGAGTCATGACATTGTCGCAGTAACAATTTGGTAAAAAATTAATCTAACGTAGAAAAATGTTGCTTCAATTCATACACTTTCTGCAGCATAAAAATGTGAGTTCTGCTTGTAATAAGAACAGATTAAAATTAATCATAATGATAACTTGGTTTTAAATGGTATTAATAGCCAAAGAATCACATGTTGGACAAAATGATTTTCAAGAACCCTTTAGAGCGAAGCATTAATATCGACATTTATGGATACGGACGATTTTAATAGGGTTATTTATGATCGTTTTTTTTTTTTTTTTTTTTTTTTTTACTTGATGTGCGCTCTTTTATTCTTTCTTTCTTTTTCGATATATCGATTAAAAATATGCACAATCTTTCTCTCATATCCATTTTACCCGGGACCGTGGCTATTAAAATTCACCAACATTTTTTTTTTTTTTTTGCAAAGAAATGAATAAACGTCATACACAGGTATCATGCAGAAGTGGAACGTGTATGGCAGTGACACCAAGGTGGATAGTTGGAAAGTGCTTAATTTGATTAGAAGTTTTAATAATAGGATGTACAAAGGGCACTTCAAACATCGCGTTACCCCGGGAGGCATAGTTTTTTTTTTAAATATCCTACAGACTTCATATAGAGGGTGTTTGCAGGCGACAAGCTGTGTTGTCAGGATATTAAAACAGGGGCGATAATTAAAGAGGGGAATTAGCACATTATGGGCCATGCGCTACCTGTTGCTATCGCTGATAACTGGATTCCTCCGAAACAATACCATTGTTTGTTCGGCTGAATTATGCAGATAATCATGATCCAATAGCTACGTAGGGTTTCTTAACCGATTCGACAAACAAGCGGATATAGCGTACCGCCATGGTATAAACTGCCTTAATTCCCTCCGCCTATTTGTACCTCGCGTACTTAGTCTCGCTTTCTTACATCATCATCATTCATAAAAACAAACCGAAGAATGAATGAATGAATAGATAGATACATAGATAGATAGATAGATGAATAAATACATAAATCAATAAATAATAATAACGATTATAATGATGATAATGATAATAAAAATGCCTATAATAACGATAATAATAATAATAATGATGATAATAATAATATGGGTAAAAGGTCATCTAATGTCGGATGTCAAAGTGTAATAGCATATGTCATGATTCGATTCTCCTGTGAGAAGTAACGTCAATAATGGTAATCATCTTGTGTTGCATAATCTTATGGATTTTGGTGGATTTACTAATGGAGTTGTTGGCTTGGGTCACATGCTAAGGTCAAAGGTCATGTTAGGTAACACGTCAAAGGTTGACTGCAGGGCTCTCTTGTGTTAAGTTACATTCCAACTGTTAGTGCACTCTGCAAATTTGAATGTTGCGGTGCAATATAAAGTCACGTAATAACGACAAAGATATTAATTAATGTTAAAATATGGTTGAGATAATCTATCCATCTGTTATCGTGATGACTATCTGTCATTAGGAATTCTAAACAGATATAATCCATGTCTTCAACTACACGCTTTGTCGTCAAAACCTCCAACATATAAATTATGTGTAAATTTCGGGTATTTAATACTCGAATTTGGCGGAGACACATTTCTTTTTTTTTCAATTTCTTCCTTTCTTGATTTTGTTTTTGTTTTTATCTTTACCTAATCATGCCGTGTTATTCACAGCTTTCATCGCCCTGCCTGCCCGTGACGCCGGTTGTTGTTGTTGTTGCTTGCTTTTGTTGCTTTTTGGTTACGGTTCATTATTCAAATCATTCGTTAAATCGAAATTGAAATAAGGTTCGTTATTCAAAAGTTTCGTTAATCCAAAAATGACCGCCCCCCCCCAAAAAAAAAAAAAGAAAAAGAAAGAAGACGAAGAAAACAAAAAAGGCTTCGTCATCCTGAAGGTTCGGTAATCCGAAGACACATTAAGGGTCGGAATTCTGAAGGTATTCGTCAGTAAAGTACGCACCTTCTGTTCATATTTGGATTAGGGAACCTTCGGAATAACGAGCGCCGCCCGTTTTCTAAGACGTGGAGTATTGTTGCGGATTGATTAGCCACGATACTGGTATGAAGAGGAGTGATACCTTCAAGGTTTCTCCCTAAACGTATTTACCCAGGGCACTGTGAGAATTAAGCTGGAGATTATAGCGTTCGCAAATTGAAACAAAACAATTAAGGTCATTTCCAATACACTCGATCAACTACTATGTTTGTGATGGATTTCAGCACCTGAATTTTTCGTCTTTGTCTTTGTTTTAGTATTTTGTTTAACTTATCTCAGACGTTGTTTGGGTCATAACAAATCATTAGCCTCATCCTGTCTGATGTAAAGCATGACAACACATTGGTATATGACAGTGGGAGTTTTATGCACCGACCATGACCCATATCTGAGTAACTGTCTGCTAAACCTTAATAACTCGCCTTACCTAAGGTCTGTTTTTTTTTCCCAATAATGCGGTTTCGGGGCTGAAAACATAGGTAGGCACTCGTCTAAAGGGAGACGATTATTGACGGCATGTGCATGGGTGTTATTACCTTTCTACATGTACAGCTACATTTTGTTTAATGCAAATGAACCAGAGATCTCCGTTGGCTCAATCATAATCGTGTTGAAGTTAAAAAAGATAATGGTTTAGCACTGAATCCTCACCTTCGAATTTCCTCGTATTTCTTTGTATATTTTTTTTTTCATGAAAACCATACATAATGGTGCATGTAGAGTATAATTACTTACTTTGAATAAAAATGTTCATACTAGATTTGTAGTATACTAATCACAATAATCTTCAGTCATATTAATCATAATGGGTTGATTGTGTAGATGGACAAGGCATCAATGACAAGCTACAATGGCTCAGAGAATAAGAGAAACGACTGTTTATGCGAGGTCCGCGGTTCGAATTCCATTCATAGCTGAGGCGGCTGTACCCCTTGGCAAGACATTTTTATCCAAAATATGCCAAAGCCTTCGGAAGGGGGCTTACCGCCATCGGTCTCGCGTGGTTACTTGCTGATGACCATAAGTGTTCTATAGCAGCAGGGGCGATACATAAAGATGAAAATGAAATAAGTAAACAACCATACTAATACATCATATCATAAAATTCATAATACAATAAAGGAAGAAATAGTTATAAAGTCATTTATTGTAGCTGTCTAGAGCATTACGTCCTGGTGGCTAGGACTCTAGCTTTCGGGAATTATTTAGTTTGAATTCAGCCCATCGCTTGTATCACACTTACTAGACAAACTAGACGTTTTACGACGTTCCTCTTCATGGCACCAGTGTTTACTTATTGTGTACTTAGAAACCCAAACGGGAAACAATGAGGGCAGGGGCCAATAGGAGGGCGGGGCCCAGAAAGAGGGCATGGACTAATAGGAGAGCTAGATCCCAATAGGAGGGATGGACCGATGAGAGCGCAGGGGTCAATAGAAAGGCAGGGCCCAGAAAGAGGACAGGGATCAATAGGAGAACAGGGGATCAAATAGGAGGATTGGATCAATAGGAGGGTGGGAACGACACGGGGGCAGGACCCACTAGGAGGGCAGGGGCCAATAGGGGGCAGGTCCCAGAAGGAGGATAGGGACTAATGGGAGAGCCAGGGCCCAATAGGAGGGATGGACCGATGAGAGAGCAGGGGTCAATAGAAAGGCAGGGCCCAGAAAGAGGACAGGGATCAATAGGAGAACAGGGGACCAAAAAAGGAGGGTTGGAACGATAAGAGTACAGGGACCAATAGGAGGAAAGAGCCCAGAAGGAGAGCAGGGGCCAATAAAAGAGCTAGGGCCCACTAGCAGGGTTAGAACTTTAAGCCGGCAGGGACCAATATGATAGGAGAGCTTGATCACTAGGAATGCAGGGACCAATAAGAGAGCTAGGACCCACTAGGATGGTTAGAACTGTAACATAGCAGGGACCAATAGGAGGGCATGGACCATGGGGAGGACTGGGGCCTATGGGTGGGCATTGGTCTATCAAAGCGAGAGCAAAATTGATCAGGTAACGTCTTTAGGTAGGACCACATATAGCATTAACAACATCAACATTTTGTTTGTTCTTATTTCTATGTGTCTACTCCAGACCACCGATTGGCTGATTTGAATTAGGGCGGATCTTCTTAGAATTATACCCTGAACATTGACTTCATTAAGTACCCCTCTCATGACACGCGGCTGTTTGATTTTGTTGCCCATGATTAAAGAAAACGAGCCCCAGATAAAGTATTGTATGCCGATATACAAGGGGCAAGGTCATTAGAACAATAAACGTGGATTAGCATTTAAGCCGGTGACTTTGACTTCGCCCGTGCGGCCGTGTGTGAAGGAGAAGTCAATCCTGGTGGTGGCATGCAATGACATGCGAACACATTGTTGGGATAACAACTAACTGCAACGTCCCACGTAATTGCCTCCGACATCGATGAAGCAGCCGTTGATATTGGTGCCGTTGACGTCGTCGCTCTTGTTGTAGTATGTTATAGCTGTGTTGTTCCAATTCCAATTACTATATAGGACGGTGATTTGGATCAGTCTGTAGCGCATTTGCCTCCATATTCAAAGGACTCGGGTTCGATTCCCGAATCTAACTGAGCAATGTTGTGTGTAATCATACCACCCCCTCTAGTAAGAGGCAAAACACACTGTCCCTCGGATAAGACATAAAATGGAAGTGCCGTGTGCTCGAGAGTCACAACTCGCGCACGTAAATTCATTCATCGCAAGTGGTCCCGCCTCACAAACAAACAAACAAACAAACAAACAAAACAAAAGCAAAGTATGACTATTGGTGGTAATGTGGTATCGTGGATAAGACTCTTTCAAACAAAGGCCCCGAGTTCGAGTCATGCCAAGTGCTTACGTCCTTGGACGAGATGTTTTTTACCTATCGTGTCCCTCTCTGGACCCAGGTGTATGAATAGGTACCTGCTATCAATGCTAGGGTAATAAAAATGGCAGGGCCCTCTGGAAAAGTAGTGTTAACACTGACGAAGCCTTCCTGTGTAAAGAAGACCATCATCAATGCTGATTGTTGTCATCCTGTTGACTGTTTACGTCTCTACCTGTTTGCCATTCCTTGGATCATGGTAGGGTCCACGCTTGAATCTAATCCTCTCTCCATCCCTCCACTCCCCCACCCTATCTCCTCTGTCCCAGAAATTGATGGCATCATGTTTCGATTGTGATGTCAATTGCGTCTTTCGACTTCTAACACCGACCCATCTATAGAAAACTGCAGCTGTCTGAGGTGACCTATTGAATATCTAATATAGGTTCGTCCTGTAATAGCTAGAAAAAGAAGAAAAGGAACAAGCCTGGTTCAGATTCTTGCTCAGATGCAGCGTGTCCATCGGGCATTGAAGTCCGAGGACCAACTGAGTATCGTTTCAAATTGGCTTAAATAGGTCATTCATTTTAAGTTGGTCGATTTTCAAAGACTATTTATAGGTCTGGAGGCAAAATTCAAACGAAATACTGCGTCTACGTTTGCGTTGTCGATTTATTTTGTTGCTGTTGTTGTTATGACAAGCTGGACAGAATGACGCCAAAACGCCTGCAAGAGGTAAAGTTTGAAAGTAATAAGGGAAGAGGGGCGGGTAGAGAGGGATAGAGGAAGAGAGAGAGAGAGAGAAGGGGGGGGGGTCTGTTAAGTCCATTTCGGTCTATCAGAGTAGCGAAAGCTGCTGCCTGCAAATGCTCTATTTGTGGCGAATTGAAGCATGTGCTATAATAAGTAAGATTCAAATAAAGACATTCCGGATGAGACTGAAGCAGGTTATGTCAGAATTAAGCTAATTACGCTCCATTTTCTCAAAATGAAATTCACCGTTTAGATTAAGTCCTTATGATATACAGGTGTACCTACCATTATCAAAGCTTGACATAGGAATGGCACACACGTAAAGATGAAAGTTCTTTAAAAGTCACGAAGTAGGTAAAACGATTTCATTACGAGCTGCAGCCATGAGTCGTGAGTCAGACACGGGCCCTGGAAGCCGACCGACTCGGGGGGATTCCTGAGATCCTAGATACGGGGATGAAGTTACCAACAACACCAGGTTATTGTATTCCGATCGGGGCCCCCTTCCCTTTTTCTCCTACACCTCCAGCGGCATCCAAATTCGACGCCCCCGAAGGATTTGGGAATCCACGGCGGGGTAAGGCCAAAAAGGGAAAGAGGGGGGCATTGCTCGCATAATGAGGTACATTAGGTGAAGCTGTGACTTTACAAACTCCCCACAGATTCGAACTCCACCCTATCTTCGATAACTTGTCACCATTTTTTCCCTTCCTCTTCTCAGTGCGGCAGAAAACGATAAAGGGCCAATTTGTATAGAAACATGTATTCCTGAGTGCACGAAGGGAGGATGCATGAATAAACTTTTATTGGTTCTTCGCAAATGTAATCAAAATGCATGATTCCATGAAGTCTGAATCGGAGAAGACGATGCTGTCTACACAGAAAATTATGTGCAAGTGTAGTAAATAAAGCAATTATTTTTTACTAGTAATTTGTACTAGTAAATAGAGGGGAAATGGGGTGTATAACGCCCACAATAGAATTACCAAAATCGAATGACTATTTGAAACGTTTCCTTAATGCTGCCACAGTGATGAATGTTTACATTAATCATTATGGGCAGGTAATAAGATATCAATCCATGAAAATAATGTTTCATAGCTTTAACTTTTAAAACAAACTTTTGAGGCATTTGAAATCTTAATATCCCCCCCCCCCCCAATCTAATGTCCGGAAACGACGATAAGGGCAAGGATTACAACGACAATGCAAAAAGCTCGTTCACAGTAAGATGATTAGTTGTCCATGCGTCCACAACCTCGTAATAATAGGAAAATTCAGAGTAAATAAGCAAATACTGACAATGATTTGAAAAATCCCGTCTTCCTGTATAGCGCCCACTATACGAATTACCAAAATCAAATGACAATTTGAAACGTTTCCTTTGCCACAGTGATGAATGCTATTTCAAACATTAATCATATGGGCAGGTAATAAGATATCAATCAATGAAAATAATGTTTTATAGCTTTAACTTTTAAAACAAACTTTTGAGGCATTTGAAATCTTAATATCCCCCCCCCCCCAATCTAATGTCCGGAAACGACGATAAGGGCAAGGATTACAACGACAATGCAAAAAGCTCGTTCACAGTATAGATGATTAGTTGTCCATGCATCCACAACCTCGTAATAATAAGAAAATTCAGAGTAAGTAAGCAGATGCTGACAATGACTTGAAAAATCCCGTCTTCCTATTATGAAAAAAAAACTGTCTTTAAAAACGAAGCTTATCAGCTCATCCATGTTTGTCAGTTTGTCGACTCAAAAATCCTTTTCAAGCGATTTTTTTTTAAATAGTAATAAACACATGAAATATGATCCTCAATACAAAATTATAACGCGGATTCACTAAATTCACAAACACACCACTCCTAAAAGCATTTGTGTTTAGAATATCGAACACGCTGTATGAAATACTTTAAAAAAAATAATTTTGACGCGGTATACCTGCAGCAGAGTACGGGCCCCTATTGGCGACAGCGCTTTAATCTGAACGCGCGACAGAAGACTTGTAGTTGGCAAGAACTACGTTAGACAAGAAATCTGCTGCTTTCCACTCCAATAATTTTGGCCTATCTCATATCCGAGAAGTCCTTTGTTCTAATCGTAGTGGAAAACCTCTTTAAATCTCCGCAATCCGCTCAAATTTGGCATCTGCCTCGATTCAATTATTCAACATTTTGTCATGCTGTCAGATTTCACAGACACTTTGGGAAATGCCTAATTATGGTCAATTGTAGTTATGTCATGTTGCATATAAGGAGATTTCAGTTGTGTGATCAGATCAACATTATGGTAGAGTTTGGAACCTATGCTGGTGGTGATAATGAAGGTGAGGATAACAGGAGACAAAATAATTAAGATATAATATTTTCGATCCATTAATTGATCGAACGAACGAACAATCGATCGAGGATGCGACTGAGAAAGAAAA
Source organism: Diadema antillarum (assembly GCF_040938485.1). Taxonomy (NCBI): domain Eukaryota; kingdom Metazoa; phylum Echinodermata; class Echinoidea; order Diadematoida; family Diadematidae; genus Diadema; species Diadema antillarum. The sequence continues at coordinate 892,893 of NW_027270966.1, forward strand.
AAAAAAGATATGGTAAGTCCATGGAAGCTGAAAGAGAAGCAAATGACACTAATGTTTCTGTCATAACTAACAGCTCTCTTTCACCACTCTTTAATGATGTTATCTTGAATTCTGGCCTATCCCTTAAAAAAAATCTATTGGCTTCCAGTTATTCAAAAACTAGATCTGCAGTTGCCACATTGCAAAGCAGTATGCGTACATATTGCTGTGCTCATCAGCTGTGCATGTCGTCGTGATACGGTATTACATGGGTATATTGCTTATCAAAGTGATTTGCCAGGTCCCTGACTTTGCCTTGCATCAATGTGAAGGACCAACAATGATGAGCTGTATTAGGCCGTTGGCTTGACATGTGCACTGAATATATTGTCCCCCATGATGCTGACTTTTTGGCAGTGTACCAGAAATCACATCTTCGCCCGTGCCTTTGCCTGCCTCGGCATCTAAAGCAGCAATCCTGTCGTCGACTTGTGAAAGATCTCGGGCCGTTATAAAGTTCCGTTCGTTTGCTGTGTGCCATGTGGAGTTCTTAAACGTCATGCCTTCTGTAGTTGGCGAGAGTACAGTGGCAACTTTCATAGATCGCCATCATGGCTTCGGCATTGTTGTTTCGGTGTGGCGAAGTGCCAACCGGCGCAAATCTTAACCCCTTGATTCTTAGGAATGGCGTCTCTCCTGCATTCGGCACATTTAGTACTTGGTTTCAGCAGAAGCGATTGGTTAACTTTCGAAACCGATTCCATCGAATCATGCCCAGCGTGCATGCACCGCCCACTGCAGGAAGGGCGATAAGAATGGGCTCCTTTGATAGGAGTTATGACCTCTTAGGCGCCACGCCACTGGCAGTGCCTTAAAGAAGCAAAGTTGGACCGACGTCTCTGATAAAAGCGATGCTATCCGCCAGCCGGTCTGGAGGTGAAGACGCGTTTCTTGAGGTTGTGGTTGACGATCCTGACAGGAAATATAATATCATAGAAACCAAAGGCAAAATAATGAACATCCTCTTGTTTCTTTCTTTTTTCCGCCCCTCCCCGTATCCCCCTCCTTCTCTTTAACCCGAACACGTTGATTAAAACGTAGGGTACTTCAGGCAATAGAGCTATACAGTATTAATGAAACTAGCTTGTTGCATTCAGGCAAGCGCCATGCGTGACTTGTATCATACAGAAGGCTGTATTAAACATCTGTTAGGCTGTGCTCACCCACTTATAAGTCAGCACATCGTCAGTGCATTGCTGGCCTGTGCTTTGGTGTTTGCATTTCGCTTGTACATGTCACTGTTGCCGTACCTTTTATGGTAACTACAATATCTGCGTACATTGCACTGTGCATTGGTACACGTGGTTATGTGGGTTTGGTCAGCAGAATAGCAAACTTGTGGAAATGAAGGGAATATGATGACGGTTTGACAAGGAGACATTTTATCACGATTCACGATGGCATACAATACATCTCCAAGGGGCAGCTCAAATGTGTGTCTGTGTCGACTATATTGATTGTTTTGTACACATAGAGGCTACAGAAGTATCAGGAATACTATCAAAATCAGTGGCTGGTCTCGTCTGGGAGTTTGGAAGCTATTATCATAATTATGGTTTCATTTTTGTGAGCTACGAACTGATTGCTACTGGATGAATTACCAAGTGAATGTGTGAGAGCATAAGGTCTGGGGCTAACATGGCTAAAGAGATAGGTCAATTTTTTTTTTTTTTTTTTGGTATAAGGACTCGCCTGACAACACGTGTATTGTTAGGTGTACCGGTAGGCAGATGAACTTTAACAGAAGAGTAAAAAGACTATGTTCTTGAAACTGAGATGACCTCCGGTTTGCTAGAAACGAAGTTTGTATTCTAACAAAAAAGTGAGTTTAATTCAATTCGTTTTGCTTTGCTTCAATTCTCTTCCAGTTGGTATGGGTATGAAAAGTGTGCGTGTGCCTAGAACTGAGCCAGTCATGCTCAGAAGACATGCAGTCTATGAGTGACCCATCCTCACGTTACAATGATAAACTTATTTACATTAAAGCCCACCAAACTAGAGAAGAAGACACTTTGACTGACGAAAATGAACCATCAGATATCCTTAATGCCCGTCACCCAAATGCAAAGGACTGTGCCTTTAAAGGTGTTTGATATTCACAACTTCAGGGAGGGGATCTCACCTCCCTGATGTAATCAAATGATTGATCTTACTGGCGCTTTGCCTCAGCTTTGAATTAAGCCTTAGATTAATTTATCATGCGCTTTACTTTTTGCTTGTTTCATTCTTTGTCTGTGTATATTAATTTTTGCCGAGGTCCTGTCTATTTCTGCTGAAGGTTTCTGGACTTTTAAAGTTGGTCACTTTAAAGGAAGGAGTTTAGAAACTCCCGAACACAAACATTTCGAATTCGATGTGCGACAACTTCAGTCAAGCTTTCGTGGCTACGGGTTACATTAATGAGAATGGTGGGATTCTCGAGACGATAGTGCAGAATGGGGAGATAGTTAACATCGTGAAGACTTCACTGGTGGACATGACCTTGTGTTGTTCATGCACAGCTGATCTCGTTTATTCAAAAACATTTTTATGGGAGTTCAAATAAAATGGAGTCGAGTCTTTAAGGAACCGCCCCTGGATTACACAGGCTTTTTATCGTCAGAGACCACGAATGCGGCGAGTGCCAAGAACCGGAAGGAGTTTGACGTTTGCATGTCTTGCGGGCATGAATGTGCGGGTGACGAAAGACAGAAATCGGCACCACCCGGAAGTTGGCGGCTGAAACCGCGATATCCGTTAGACTACAGGAATACCGTGCTGCTTAACCCGTTGATTGCGAGAACCCGGATGTGTCAGGTACGGACACCGTGCGAATACTAACACATTTCGGAGGCAACGGATTAAGTTGTGTGTGCGTCTTCAATGACTCTTAGAGAACTACCTCCGTCCTCCTTTGCGTCTCGGGGTCGTCATGAGAGCAACGTGTGAATGCGGCGCCCTATCCAAGTATGATAAAATGCCACAGAATTGTAAACGAGTAAAAGCAGCCGCTAGGATTTTGATGTGTGCTGTACCAGGGAGGTGTCCACCTGTTCTGAATATACCAGAACTGGTTTTAATTGTTACTTTCTTGTCAATGAGTGTTAAGTTTCCATGTTTGGTTTTATGCTTATTCCCTGATCTGATAGTCATTGAATGTGCTACAGGTGTATATGTGCAACTTTAATTTCTACGAATGATAGGTTTTTAAAGGACAGAAGAATGGTCATTACTATTTTTCTTAGAAAAAAGGTGAACATTTAAGATACCGTATACATAAACAGTTGTGTTACCCAAACCAGTGCTTCATGCTTATTAAAACAAGGACGTAGCACCGTGAAGATGAATAAAGCTCTGAAATCACCCTTATAAAAGACTTGTGGTTGAAAGTGTTCATCTGTATTAATAAGTGAGCATCAGTTTGGAAATTTCAACCAAAGATAGCAACTACATCAGTCCATCACAGCAACAGGATACGTATCGGTTTAGCATTTACTATATGCAATTATGACGTCTCTTGTGGAATACATTAATGGTTTGGAAGAATGCACACTCTTTGTAGTATAGAACTAAGGCTCAGTAAACACAAGATATATCTTGTATGACCACCTTTTTTTTTGGGGGGGGGGGGAGGGTATGGTGTATCCCTCGCAAGAACTTTTTTTTGCTCTGACTAAGGAGGGACACACTTCGCACCATACCTAAAGCCTCTACAAATGATCTTGAACCTCGTGAACACCACGCGACTTCTAAGGTCAGCCAGCTTTGAGAAACTCACTGTGAACGCTAAGCCAGTTATCCACACCACTTTATACAGCTGCGTATATCGCAGCTCGTCATGCCCAGCGGCGGCCAGCCGTCGACAGGGCCCGGGTATTTCTGGCTTGTGACTAAGCACCTCAAGTCCCCCTTGTCGGATGTTATGGTTGACTCACTCGATCGCCATCGTCTTAAAACAATCATCTTGTCATATGTTTTCTCTTTATTGCTCGTATTGGTATTATGTTATATATTTGCTTGTGTATGGTTTTGTGCATGCGGTCGTATAATTTTGTTTGCCTGCGCTCGCAGATATATTGCCGATGAGTAAGAAGTGTGTTTGCGCGCGTGTACACCTTTTGTCGAAAGTGCTCCGACCAAGGAGGTCCCTATACAACCCTTACTCCTACAAAGCGAAGAAAACAAAACGGAGGTAGCAAAAGTTGGGCAAAAAATGGGTATGCAAACTTACGAAGGATATGCTTCAAATTTCCACAGTGCTGTTCTTGTAATGTATGTGCGTTGTGCCGTATATATGCTGGAATTATACCAGTTATAAAGGGTGCTGCAATATTAACATATCGTCAATTATGTGTAATACTTCATCTATATTATTTGTTTTGATAGTTAATCATCATTCTATTGGTGTCATATTTGAATATCGATTGAGATGAAATAATCATTCAACCAGTACTAATATAGAAAAAACAGCAAAAATCCATTTCGTCTTGGTCATGCAACACTTGCTTTTAAAGCGGCTCACAATTACACTGCAGAAACATCGGTGTTAGATTTAACACCATGGGTGTTAAATCTAACACCGATAAAGTATCAATAGAGGACCTCACCCACAGGTGTAGAAAGCATGTTGTGATGGTGCTGAAAAACGTTCACCTGGCACTATTAGTGGTATTCGTTTGGCACTGTAGCTGGTGATATTTCTGACACTGCGCTGGTGTTAATTCAACAATAACACTGCTTGGCGCTGATATTGCTAGTTTCAATGTCAGTGGTATAACACCCGTCCAGAGTCAAGATGAGACCACACGTCATGATGTAAATGTGGTGTAAATGTGTTCACACCTGTTTTTATGCCTCCGCCAACGAAGTGGCCGGAGGCATTATGTTTTCGGGTTGTCCGTCCGTCCGTCCGTCCGTCCGTCCGTCCGTCCCGTTTTGTTTTGTCGATATCTCAAGAACCGTGTGGTGGTTTTACATCAAACTTGGTATGAGGGTATATCCTGGGGGGTAATACTTTGTTTGGATTTTAGGGTCACGGGGTCAAAGGTCAAAGGTCACAGGTTATTTTGTGAAAAAAAGGTTGAAAATTCATGTTTTTCTCCATATCTTGCAAATGGTTCAAGGGATCTTCATGGAACTTACTATATAATTATGCTTGTTCCAATGGGCAGTGATTATCTAAAGAAGTTGGGGGTCATGGTTCAAAGGTCAGGGGGTCAAAGGTCAAGGTCAACTCCTCAAAATATCACTACTTTCCTTATATTTATGCAATGCCTGAAGGTTTTTTTTATTTTTTTTAACTTGATGTATACATGTATTACCCAATATATATTTTGTGGGAAGTTTCTTGCCAAAAGGTCAAAGGTCAAAAGGTCAAAGGTCAAGTGAAAGTGCTGAATTGCACTTTTTCCTCCATATCTCAAAAGTAACTCAAGGTATCATCATGAAACTTACATATTTATGCATGTTCAACCTAACAGTGATTCTCTTTGGAACTGTGAGGTCAAAGGTCAAAGGCCAGGTTTAGATAATGCTATTTTCCAATTTGATACTGAAATTATACTTTTTCTCAATACCTTGAAAATTACTCAATGCATAAACTTATAAAAGGGTCAAAAGTCAAGTAAAAATCATCATTTTCAAAAATACCATGCACTCTGACATTTTAATCATTCATCCAATTGAACCTAGTTCTAGGAAAGTGAACATTCAGCACATTTGTGTCAAACCTGTCATTTCAATATTTTGCCAATTGTGTGAAACTGTCATCACACATTGTCAAGATATTGTACTATAGACCTATATAGGAGAACCATGCATTATGGCGGAGGCATATCAGTCGCCGTAGCGATATATCTAGTTTTTTCTTCAAAAATCAAGTACTTTTTCGGAAAATTCTTGATCGTCTTGTTGACGTTCAAAATCAACAAGAAGAACAGTAACTAAGAAACTATTCAAAAGACAATTGTATATTTTGAAATGACACCCGGAGGTGTTAATCTAACATCATTGATGAGCACCGGAAATTTAACACCAGCTTGGTGTTTCATATTTACTACCAGACTTTTTGCAGGGACGATATGAGAAGGAAATACTTACCTGACATCATAATTTGATTACTCCTACTTTTAGATCTCGTTGATACGTTACACGATTTCATTTGGTGTCATGGAGACGATAACACACTTTTACGGAATAACATACTCTAATCAAACTAATGCAGTTGATACAATATCATTTCACGATAATGTTGACTATTATATGGCCATCACAAAATCGCATAAGTTCGGTAACTATCGTAAACTTTTCTTTCTGCTTCTCTTTTTGCTACCGTGCCAAACACAAAATATGACATGGTATTCGGAACTCCATGGTGTGTTTTCCGAGACACGGTGATATCGAAATTCATATACCTCTGTCCAGTTGTGCATTGCCTGGGCTCAAAGACAACGGCAAATTTTGTTGACCACAGAGACAACCTATGATTATTTCTGTATGTATAGTACGTGTACGTATATATATACGCCTATTGTTTGTTGGTTTATTGTCTTATTATTTTCTGTGATACTGTTGAAACGTGACACAATATGTACTCTGTTCTATAATAGCGCCTTGAGTATCTTTTTTAGGTAGAAATGTGCGCTTTATAAGAGTCTCACTATTATTATTATTATTATTATTATGATTATTATTTCAATATTCTGTAATTCCTCTTCCCACCCTTCCCTCCCTCACCCCTGCCCCCCTCTCTCTCATAGCGATCATTTCTAATACTAATACATGTACTATTATGATTATCGTCGTTATCATTGTTAGTATTCTTATCATTACCGTCACGGTTATTAGTATTACGATTGTTATCTCCAATATTTTTCCATTATAAATAATATTGTTTCTTTCTGTATTTGCACAGGCACTTACACGCACTGAAAGACACGCACACACACTCTCACGATTACTCTTTCTCCTTAAAGATACTTTCCGGTTTGGTAGAAGCGATGACTACGCATTTTTATCGATTGGACGTACCTATATTTACTACTCCTAATGCATTCGAATTTTTGTTAACCTGTAACAATCTAAAGCGACGGAGGGATTAAAAATTTGACGCCATGTACGGAAAGTGCATATTATTTTGTCATCAGTGCGAAGAGCAGGTGATTAGTGTGTTAGCTATATATACGAGTTATTGGAAATGTCGACAGGTAGTAGGAAATAAAAAATATCAGTAATGATAATGTCACAGGGATATGTAACGCTGCCTCATGCGACAAAAATACATACGGGACAAGGATGACGGTAGTTTGGCATAATCAACCCCCAAATTGAAACGAATAAGCGATGCAGAGTTCAGCCTGCGTGTCGCGTATACCAATAACATCTCGATTACTAATTTGGAGTCACTGACTTTTCCTCCCTTAATATCCCATCTTGTCTGTTCGTTTGCTGATATCCTGCCGTTTCTATCAACACCCATGACTCTTTCTCGGTACATGGGAAAAAGAGCAGAAGCCCTAGAAGAAGCAAAAAAAAAAAAAAAAAGTGGAAATGACTTCTAACAGCTTAACGAGCACATGGGAGTTTTACCGTACCAAGGGACGGGGCTATTGACATTGAAAAGGGAGTACTCGTCTGCGGCTTGGAGTCCAAGCTGGCTGTCAGGAGTTAAGGGTACGGTGTAACGTCTGACTGGCAGGTGTGCTAGGTGTGAAACCATAAACCCTGACAACCTTCCAAACGAGCTTCGACCTTCTATATAGCGAATATTTTTGAAGCTCCGTAAGTTTTAACATTCAAACATGTGTGTTTAACAAATCTAATTTTTCTGCTGCGTCTGTTTCTGTGTTATCACTATAATCAGACAACCCAAATATCTAAAGTATCTTTCTGATTTCAACGGGGTTGAAACACATGCCTCTACACATGTTACATTTATCAATAAACACACAATGATTATGTACCAATGGTACTGCCGACTGTTTTTGAAAGTGGTGTGTGAGTTATCATTCACTCTTGTGTACCAGCCAAACAATAATTTTAAAGAAATTGATGTAAATTTCTAGTTGTTGTTTTTTTCTTGCTAATTATACCTTAAGATTTTGAAAGTAAAATTTTCCTCTTTTATACGTGATCAATCAATATAATGAGTGTATTTTCTGTGCTGAACAAAAAGTTGTTTGGTAGACTCATGGTTGAACGTAACAAAAAATCACTGAGTGATAATGTTGCCGACCATGCGCGATATCTCATTGTAATATTAGAAGTGTAATTGAAAAAAAAAAGACATGTGATTACAATTTTGATAGCTATCATCGCCACGTTATCCTGACCAATCATGGTTATAGTGTTTGATCAGTTTTTCTATTTATCTCATTTCCTATGAAATATTATAATTTCCCGTCAGAAATTTCAACTTTTCTGATTTCTTTAATTTTGTGTGTTTTTTGTTATTATTTCAAACTAACATCGGTGGCTATTCTGTAACTTTTTATGAAGTGAAATAAGGTTTTGCTTTATTTTGTTCTGCTTTGAAAGTCTTTCTCGCTTATTTTCATTGTTAATGTTGCTGAAGGTGAGTTATGCATTACAGGCAAAGCTGCACTGTTTGTAGTCTCATTGTATTTGAGATTTGTCCATAATATGATCATGTATGACGCTATACCACATCCATGGAGCTCTTTCTAGGCCACTGCGCTATAAAGGGAGCTCTCTTTTATCGACAAAGAAATGCTATTACACATTATGAGAAAATAAGATGCAAGTGTAACGAGATACAACACTATTAACACATACAAGCACACAAAAGAAGGAAAAGGATGCCATTACTTCTGCCTCGTCATTTAATGGGTCACGATAGCGAATGAAGATCTATAGAACTTGACAAGTATAACTCAAGGTAGATGGAGGTCATCCTATATTCCCAATGTGTTTCATTGTCGACGACATGCCGTACTTTTTGTGCAGAAAGCCCGCATAAAGTTTTATCAAACTAACACCATCGCTCAAGGAATGCGCGTCAAACCAAACACTGTGAATAACCGCGATACGCTGATTCCTGCTGTTTATTCACCTCTTTTTTTCCTGCTACATTCCGCATAGGGATATTCAAAACGGGATAAGCCAAATCTTATGGAGCTATAAATAAATCGCCACTGCCCTTGGACTTCATGAACATGAGGGGTAAAGAGGACCACGCCCCTCCAGGATTAGGGTGTCCCTGCTTGGATCTTGATTCCCCCAGCGGTGGATTGGGGAGAGCCGATAGGGTTATCGGATAGCTCATGCCGACTTGGGAATGAAATCTATCCTAAGATGGAGTATCCACGGAAGAGTTTATTTTAGGGGCCAGAATGGCGGAAGGAGAGAGACAGACTCTAAGAGAAACATTGAAAGGGAGAGAGAGAAGGGGGGGGGGGGTCCAATTCCCTCACCCTTCCTCATGCTTATTGCATAGCTTTCATCTCCCTTTTCTTGAGACAAAAATTCTCTTCCTTATGCATGCCATGGCTACTTGCAGACAGATGCATGGATGTCCTGTCTTACGTTTTATTGAAAATATAAGATATTGAGGCACACTGAAAATAAAGTAAAACCGATCTTGTCTGACTTGATTTTCTGTTTTCGTGATGTTGGTATGATAAGCATAAACAAATTATGGTCATTAATCCTTATCTCATAGGCCCGAATTCACGACGGTGGAACAAATGAAACCATGGTTTAAACCATGGACAAAAACCATGGAGCGTCAAGTGTCCCACGGAATATTTCGTTACGAAATTGGTCATTTCGTCGACAAAATGACCGTTTCGTTAACGAAATTTTCATTTCGTGGAAGAAATGTTCATTTTGTTACAAAATATTGTCATTTCGTTACCAAATAATCATTTCACCGACGAAATTACTGATTTCGTAACGAAATATTCCATGCGACACTTGGCGCTCCATGGTTTTTATCCATGGTTTAAACCATGGTTTCATTTGTACCACCTTCGTGAATTCGGGCCATAGTGTCTGATTATTGACTTACTTACTTACTTGACTTAATTGCATAGGACAATGTGTCCCTTTGCTCTCCTAGAGTGATCCTTCTCCAGTTTGGTCTTCCCCGGGCTTGATGTTCAGCCTCTTTCAGGGGAATGCCCAAGTCTCTTTCAATTTGGTCTCTCCAGCGGGCAGGAGGGTGTCCTGGTGGTCTTTTCCTGAGAAAGTTATTCTTGAAGGCTTGGAATGGGATCCTATGTGACGGCATACGAATTACATGCCCAAACCACTCCAATCTCCCTTTGGTTACTTCATCACAGATGGTGTTGGTGAGACTAATTTCCTCATTCCTTATCTTGTCAATGAGCCTCACACCAAGGATTACTCGAAGACATCTCATTCAAAGGTGTCTAATCGACGCTGGTCGGCTTGGCGTAGTGTTCACGACTCAGCACCGTAGATGGCAATAGGGAGGATGAGTGCTTTGTAAATTCTCACTTTAGGTGATCTGGGGATAATCTGGTTCGTCCATATGGTGCTTTTCAGTTTGCCAAATGCCCAGGCCGCTAATCTGGTACGCCGATTCACATCATTTGCCAATGTAGGAATGTTGCTACCCAAGAATACAAAATCATCAACTGTGTCGATGTCTACTCCATTCAAGGATATGTGACGTTTATCTTGTGATATGACTTTGCATTTGCTGGGATTGATTTTCATACCCCATCTGGTGCAGGCCTTTTCCAGTTCGTTTGTTGAGACTTGTAGTTTCTCAACGACAAGATCCATCAGTGTGGTGTCGTCTGCATATCGGATGCTGTTAATGCACCTGTCGCCCATCCGGATTCCACTGTCTAAATTTTGGACGTCTTTCATAACAAATTCAAGGAACAAGTTGAAGAGGCTGGGGGAAAGGAGACACCCTTGTCTAACTCCTGTCACTACTTGAAACCATTCTGTGATCTTTCCGTTGACAATGACAGAGCATTCTGTTTGATTGTACATGCTCTCAATCAGGTCTACCATTACCTTTTCTACGCCAATAGAGCGCAGACATTTCCACAGGGCTTCTCTCCAGATTGTATCAAATGCAGCCTTAAATCTACGAAATTCCAGTGAAGTGCAACATTCCTTTCTTTGGCCTTTGCAATGATTTGCCGCACAACAAATACTACATCAGTTGTTTCACGTGACTGCCGAAAGCCACACTGTTCTTCAGTCAAGTAGCTATCAATGTTGTCCTGAATTCTGCTGAGGATCATTCTGCAGAATAATTTCCATGGGATGGAAAGCAGGGTGATGGCTCTGTAATTACTAGGTTTGAGTCTGTCTCCCTTCTTGAAAACTGGAGTTATGAGGCCTTTGCTCTAGTCTTTAGGTGTTTTTCCTTCTGCCCTTGCAACGTTGATGATTTTGAGTAGCATCTGCCTCATTGGAGCTCCTCCTGCTTTCAGGGTTTCTGCCGCTATTCTGTTCCATCCACATGCTTTATTAATCTTGAGGGATTTAATTGAACCTTCCACTTCTGCTAATGTATATGGTTCACAATGGTCCTCCTTGCTTGGGAGGTCTGGGATGGATTTGAGCACATTCTCATCCCTTGGAAAGTGTGTATTCGGATGGGTGCAGAAGTATTCCTCCCAACACTTTATTACCTCTTCTGGGGACGTCTTAAGTATGCCATCGCTGTTCTTAACTGCCGGAAGTGTTTTATCTCTGTCACTAGCAAGCTTCTTCACCCTCTCGAAGAGTTCGTGGCTGTCATTTCTGGCATAGGCAGCCTCCATGTCTTCCACGTCTCTGTCAAGTAATTTCTTTTTCCAGCTTTTCACCCTGTATTTTACATTTTTGTTTAACTTGCGATATTTTGCCTTATTGCTGGATGTAGGGTTGTTTAACATAAGGAGACGAGTTTTCCTTCTCTCCTCACAGGCTGTGCGGACATCCTCAGGTAGGCCTTTCACTTGTTTTGCTCTTTTATGGCCAACAACGTCTTCTGTGATCTTGTTGGTAGTGTCTTTGAAACTAGTCCACAGGCTTTCCACATCCGTATCAGGCAGTTGGAGGAGTGGCTCAAAGGCCCCACCTATTCTGGTACAGAATTCTTCTGCAATAACCGGATTGCCAAGTCTGCTGACGTCATAATTTCTTGGCAGAAACTTGGGTCGTCGTGCTCTACTTGAGAACAGTTTGACATAGGCGACTGCTAGCTTGTGATCCGAACCTATGTCAGCTGAGCAGTACGATCTGCAGCTATGAAATGTCCTCAAATTCTCCACTTGGGTGATGATGAAGTCAATTTGGTTTTTGTACCGTCCATCTGGAGATGTCCACGTGGCTCGTCTGCATTCTTTGTGCTGAAAGTATGTGTTGCAGACAGCCAGCTTGTGTAGTGTGCAAAATTCCAGAAGCTTCTCCCCTCTGTCATTGGCTTTCCCTAGACCAAAGTTGCCTAATGTTGTGACCCAATCACTGTTATCTGAGCCAACTTTGGCATGGAAGTCCCCCATAACTATCAGTGCTTCCTTCTAAGTAACTTTCTGGATATGTAGCTGAAGTGATTCATAAAAGGCATCACTGTCTGCTTCACTGTATGTTGATGTTGGGGCATATACTTGAATGATATTCAGGATGCCTTCTTTCACCTTGAACTTAGCAGTCACCAATCTTGAGAAGCTCTGCAAACACTGCGCAATTCGGTGGGACATCAGTATGCCTACTCCTTCTCTATTCAGACCATCCTTTCTGCTCGACAATACAATTGTATATTCTTCTTTATTCATCAAGGTTTCATTGGCGGCCAGGTGTGTCTCACATAATCCTAAGATATCCAGGTTAAATCTTCTGGCTTCATTGAGGAGTATATCCCAATTCCCTGCTGTTCGGAGGGTTCTCACATTCCATGTCCCAATGTTTAGCCCAGTATGGACACCGTGGTCCTTCCTATCCGTCACAGGTTGGTGAAATGTCTTTTGTTGAGTACTTGTCATTATCGGTGTAGTCCTACTTACATTGTTGACTCGCTCCATGTGTATCTTCCTTGTTGATGTCCTCTGCTTGCAACTCAATGGTGAGAGGCTGCTTGAGTTGATCCTGGATGTTGTCTTTACTGCTTCCTCCATCGTTGTGGTCCTCCTCGGCGCTGTGTTGCGTACCTGTGGAGTTGGCAACGGATCATCCGGCACATTCTTAGCACCCCTGCCACTCTGTTGCCAGTGAGCAGCCACCGGGACTCTGGGCCTTTTCAGGGAGTTGACTTTCATGGATAAGTACTTGTAGGAGTTTTGACCTAGGGCACGACTGGGCACGCGGTCAGTGACTTCCCAGGTGGGTGAGATGTTAGTTACTGGCAAGAAGCAGGCCGCCAGCCTACTCCTTGGGGTTTATGTCAGGTTTTCCTTCCCTACCCAGAGCCCCTGTTTGTTACTCTGGCTGCAAAGCCTGAGATATCCAGTCGGTACCACGGGGAGGTAGGGGTTGGGCTGCAAGCAGAGAGGCGATTATGGACAGGAAGACTGATGGAGGTTGCTGCCTGTACATACAGCTGGGGAAGCGGGAAGAGAGGGGAAAGGGGTTGTACATGCAGGTGACATGTGAGGAAGAAGTGCAGAAGAAAAGGAAGGGTAGCAAGCCAGCTGTAGTTGCCCATCTGGATGCCATTTACCGACCTGATTATTACTACAAGATAAATACAGGTGTTCACGTCGAGTATACATGTGATTGAATGAGTTAGCTGGGTTAGTAATCAGGTAATGGGTCAACGGCATTTTAATATCTGTACGGTAGGGTGCTCAGGAATCCTCCTGATCACTGCATATGTTTTTTCTCCTCTGTTTATTCCAGACATCATCCGTTGCAACTTCGAACAGCTGGAGCTATGCCCGTTTGAACAGGACCCAAACGACGAGCTAGACTGGGACCTCTACCACTCGCCTCCCGTCTCGGCGCTACTCCGCGGACCCTACTCTGACCACACCTACGGGAAGGTAATAGGTAAGTACCTAACAGTTAAAGAGCTTCGAAGCTGTCGACCGACACTCGATTATTCGTCACCAAATGACAATCAAATTGAACATCCAGTGTTTCTGACGGAAGCGCTCTGGAACTTTATTTCGCGTGAAATTGACACAATTTCGAGGACCTTTTTTGGTCATTCAGAAATGTCCACATTTGTTCTCATCTTAACGCCGGCGTGTTGATTCCCACCTGTTTGTGGGCAAACCTGTGTTCTAAAACGCTTACTAGCCTTTAAATTATTCTTTCAAAAGTCAGTTCGGTACTTGAGACATGAATCCGGAAGAATATCGCTGACGTTTAAGTTATGCTACCGTTATGATTTTTATCATGTCCTTTTGTTATCAGGCAAGGTGTATGATCATCGATCAATGTAGACATGCATGTTAGGAATGATCTACAGTGATGACGAAGATACATCGATCGACACTGAACAATAATGGAATGCAGTATACATCTATACTAAAGCTGCTCATCTCTCCGTCAATCTGCATCTAACTATCATATCGATTCTAATGTTTTCACTTTCACATTCCATTTGCTACAATGGCATGGCTGCAACTCTTTTAAAGACAAATGCACCTGTTCGTAGAACGCACCTTTTTAGCAGTCTATGCTGCATTTTCAAAATTCCACCTGTCTGCTTCCTTGTAAATTGCCTACCAATCACGCATTAGACAAATTAAAAAAAAGTATTCTAAATGCAGATTTGACCGCAATTGACTATTCTTCATAACAGGGCTAAAAAAAAGAAATACTATTCCTAGTAAGATAAATGTTCTTTTATTAGCTGTTACAGGTTGTTTACCGTAAAAATGCAAGATTACTTTACAGTTATTCTGATAATGTAACGCATTCATACTATAGTCCATTGCAATTTGAATAAAATATAACTGAGTTAAGTTAACCGTCCAATGAAGTGTTGCCAGTGAAGAAAGGCTCAATAACAATGACAACATTTAGGTGTAGTTATATAAGTAATAACCATAGTGATGGTTATAGACAGTATGCAAATTGTTACGTCTTCATGAGAAGTGGACATACTGTAAGAGGCGGGTAAAGTGTTACATGTCGTAGATAATAAGGACGATAAATGAAAATTTGCACGAGGGAGCTATTCTTTTAAGCCGGTTTCCATGGTCACCATGTATCATCATCGCATTCTTGTGTCTCTCCATACTCTCCTTTTCCGTCTTTCCTATATTTATTACGTTTTTTTTTTCGCCAGGCTTCCGCGAAGGTCACGTGGTTGCAGACCTCTTAACTCGTCGATCAAGTTGAGTGATGTTCCCCTTTAAATATTTCGCTTCAAATGCAGTGCACTTGCATTGAATGTATAGCGCTTTACCCTTCTTACCGATTTTTTTTTTCTTCAAAAAGCACACCTATGACCAGGCTTCCGCTTTCGTAGTACCCCTCCCCGATCCCAAGTGCATCTTTGCTAGATTTGCTCTTTTGAATGACCACGGTACACTGGACAACTTTGTGTTTCCGGTTTCTCAGACTTTGTGAGTATTCGGAGGAACAGGAACCAGTGCCGTGCTCTGTTCTTTAAACTGTGCACGCTACGGGAGAAATTTCACATTGCCTATGAAATACGGGAACCAAAAATGGCCACGTATTCCATCTTCGTGAATTGCTTGAATATATAGCTCAGAGACGTGTGCAGATCAAATCAAATTGTGTATAGTGTGCCGTGGTCTTATGATGAGAATTAAAAACCAAAAAATTCAAAAAGCCGCTTATTATTTTATCCTGGCTGCAACCTATCCCATTAATCTGCAACCTTTTCTTTATCAAGCTACTCTCAAAGAGGGAACATCACAACTTTCTCACTTTGAAGGCTTGCTTTCCTTGCTTTTCCTGTCTTGCTCCCCACACCACCACGTACGACAACAATTCCATCACCTATCCATTTCACATATTCATTGATTGTAAACATAACTTATGTAATATAGGAGGACTCATGAGTTAGTGCATGCATGTAAGAATGTTCATTTGGCGGTTATTCAATCTCGTGTTATAGCACAGCAGATCCTTTTTTTTTAATGTGGACGGTTGTTTTATTGCTATAATTATTATTGTTATTATTAATAAAAGGGGACGGGCTAGCGAATACCGATAAACACACAGTAACAGTGCAACCATTTCACAATTCAGTTTGTTAAGCATGCATGCTTGAGTGGTGATTGCTGAGACTTCATAGCAGTAGGCCAACATGAATTACAGTCGATGCATAGTTGCTTCCATGTCTTCTTAGCTCACCCGAGCCTTTGGTATTGCCATCATAATTCGTCGCCCATCGCACGTCGTCCGTCGTGCGTCGCGCATCGTGACGCGAACGTCGTGCGTCGATCGTGCGTATTTTTTTTGTTTATATCACTTTCAGCTTTAACAAAACCACACTGATTTTCAGACGATTAGCAGTTAGTCAGTCAGAACTGCTGGCATGGTGATGATCCAGAGGAGTTAGGTCTGAATAGGATACTGGACGTATAGTCGGTGAGAGCGATGTGCGCGCGCAATCCCCCCTCCCCCTCCCTCCCCTGTACTAATGCATTGTTATGTATGTATCTCTCTTTCCTTTGAAATCTCGGATGTGATTCTTGCGTCAATTAGGTGTTGATTTTAAGTTAATCGAGCGATTGTCACGCAGGCTAGGATATGGTGTAATGTTAACATAACAAAAACAAATAAAACTAACAGGAAAAAACCGCAGAGAGAGAAAAAACAGCAACAATTTAAAAAGAGTAAGAAAGAGGATGAGAAGACAGATTGATAGAGTACGTTAGGGAGAGATAGATTGAGTGAGAGAGAGAGAGAGAGAGAGAGAGAGGGGGGGGGGGGGGGGGGGGTGGCGGGAAAAAGAAGCTTCAATTCCGAGGGTCGGAGATCGTATTATCGATTACAGGTTGGGAAGGGTATTTTAAGGTTCAATCGTTCAAAGCTACTTATCACGAATGGTTATCTTTCAATTTCGCAAAATGCTGAACTCAATTTCCTTGATTGATTCTCCCCTTCCATGGAATAACGACCACGTTTCACCTCCCTCCCCCTTCTTCCAATTTGCAAATTATCATTATGTGCTCACTTCTATTATGTTCGCCTGGAGAAGGATTATCTGAGCCTCCAGTCCTCGGCATTTTGGAAATGATGCATTCGAGATAAAGATATGACCGGTAGCACGGTACAGTCGACTGATAAAGTCGCTTGCTTTGTTTTGTTTTTCCCCAAATTCTAGGCTTTCTTTTATAAGATGTGAGTTATAATGTCCCGCTTTATCACTCAAACAATTACTTTATAACAAGCAAGGCAAGAATAGTACTCACAAACACATATCCCTGATCTGGTATGAAATCAACCAACCAACCAGATAAACACGTTTTATTGTTTCTTTTTTCTGTCAAAAAGTGTAGTGCCAAATGTAGACGACATAAAAAAAAATTATCCCTTTTTTGAGCCAGGGATTTTATACCGTTTTTTTTTTAATGGTGTAGGGTCTTCTGTGCTAGTCGGGATTTAAAGCACACGAAGGGTTTATCCTACATATTACAACAGTTTTCTTTAAAATAAACTCATAATGTTAAATTAAAAGAACAAAAAGCGGAAATTAACTTCGAAACGTGTTTAATCTTGATAATCTATCAAACTTGTGGTATGCTGCAATATTCCGTAATGTATTCATCCGTGGACAGTTGTTCTTAATGGCTCTATCTGCAAGTATGGTAATGTGCATTTGTACAAAAAGTGAAAATGGGTGATATTTGAATGGTCCGTAAGACTCACTGTAATACCAACAAATTCAAGATTATAGCCGGTATAAATACTCTGGTGCTTCTTGTAAAACAAACTGGATTGCAAACTTTAATGACCATTTCTCTAATAATGGAACTGATGATACTAATGTTACAATGTTACAACCCACATTACTCCTACATCCTGAAATTCAGTTTGCTTGTGTCCACGATGGCGTATGTTGCAGTTTCATTTTTTTCTTTTTCCCTTTTTTTTTCTCTTATTTTTCGTTCCTTCCAGTTACTTAATTTCATGTCAATTGACATTGGTTTCTTTGATTTGGTTTCATATATTTGTTTGTAGTTTCATGAAGTCATTATTCGTTCTCTTATGTATTTCTGAGGGTCCCATATTGTACAAGATTGGCTTTTTAGTGGGACCCTCCATTTCCATTCCCATTCTTGTACTATGCATAATATGTACATGTATATATACCTTATAAATGCAATTATGTTGTTACTCATGATCACATGTATTTTGTTAATGTACTTTTTTGAAATTATTACAAATATGTTCTGTTAATACATTGTATATAATTTTCCCTGTTTATTTAATGGAAATGAAAATAATGTTGAATTGAATTGAATTGATAATGATGATACTCAATATCTCCAGATAGCAAAAACTCTCTTCATTTTCATCAAGATTATGAACATGATAACAGTGAGTTATATGGCAGATACCTCTTATTTACTACTGTTGTTTGAAATGGAGAAACAATGTTTTATGTTGATAACGAACTAGGTATAAATATGTATAGTTTTAATTGCATATTGCAGAACAGGCAAAACTTATTTGGATTCTTACTGCATAACCATACCGTGTACACTTAACAGGACAGTGCAAAATCTATGCATATAGGTCCTTACCCATATGTATCTGACTGTAACCAGTATTGGAACCCTCTCTTTCTTTGCATAAATATGTGTATCTAAGATCATTGAGGCACACTTTAGGTCAGAGTGTAGTATATGCAGTGGTCTCTTATGGTCTTCATTTTCATTAGTCGGAGCGGTTTTCATTTTTCGAGATTCGCCATACCCCAGTCTTAATTACACGAATCCTATATAGTCATGGCTGAAAGTTATCGGCTTATGAAAAAGAAACTGAATAATATATTGAAGTTTGGAGCATAATATATTATAATTGGTATTGCATAGCACATGACGACACAATTTGCAAAAAGGCAACTTGAAATAACGAGAGTACCGGTTTTAAAACAAACAATGACGATCTCAAATGCAAACAATCTTAAGAAACGTGTGTGATCTATGTCGTTTAATATTGTACTGCAATTCACAGTATCTTCGTTTATTACGATGTTGTGCTAATTTTGACGTGTACATATGTATATACTTATCTGTTTGATCTTCTTTCATTCACTGAATGCATGCAACTCGACTGCATCCAACAGCTTTTTGCCTCAGCGCCTTAGTCACATAACCGTGCATGCATGCCTGCAGCGGCACGGCAAGCTCTATTTGCCGCGTTCGTTGCGCTGTTGCTATGGATTTTCCACATATTCCCCAAATTAAAAGGGGGCCATCCTGCGCCAATTAGGCGACTTTCCGATGCACTTCGCGGCAATTAACGATTTTCCCCGCATCCCTAGCTAGACTACGTTCATTTGGTTAGGAAGCAGGGGTTTATACATCACCCCTACGTGCCCGCAAAAGGAGGTGGGTGGGAAACATTTTTCTTTTCTTTTCTCTCTCTCTCCCTCTTCACATAAAACACATAAAGAAATAAAATGTTGATTCGTAAAACATATAGAACATGGAAAATACATCCCCCTTCATGCTTTCCATCTTGATCTGACCGGACTTTTGCTCTTCATTTGAACTTTGGAGACGTCTCATGTAATTTGTGTGAGGAATATCTCCTGTCCACACCATGTGGTGGAGAGTAAACCGGCGTAATTTAAAGAGCCTGCAATATACAGACGCAGATAGAGCGGCGACTCCCAAACACTTGGTGGCGCACTGCACTTTTGAGCTTACCAAAATTACTTATCATGAACTCTAGACTTTCGTCAAGGCAGTTAGTTGCAACCTCCAATAGTGCATCCACTCACTGGATGAAGAGCTGGTTTGGGAAAATTTAGAAAAGTCAGAGAAACAAACAAACAAATTTGTAAGCTAAATTGCAATGAAGTTATGAGGCTATAACATTATTACCACTCCAGCATTGCTGTTGCTTGTCCTGAAGGACCTATCACCACTACTTCATGAAAACAAGTGAACATCGTGCTATTCCATCCAATTTTAACACGGTGTGGCATCACTGGAAGTCCACATGACTAAAAAAAAAAAAAAAAACTCTCCTGTCAATGCCTGTATTTCAACTAAAGATGTTTGTTAGAGTTTTTTTTCTTCAAAATTAATGTTTGCTAATGAAACTGAATTAACATAACACTACGATATTAAAAAAAATGAAAATATTGCATTTGCTTAAAATAAAATCACATAGGCCAGTCACTAACATTCAAATGTTGATACATCAACTTTCATACGGTAGTTAGTAACATTTCATTGGTAGTTCAAGACAGATAATAATAAAGATTAAGATGCATCATTCTATTTCGCTATAGTTGAAGTAGTTTTCATCATGAATATCAACAAAAAATATAATCTAAAAATTGAAATTGAACATTGCATTTAACAAATATCCGTTGTGATATCCACGGAATGATGATTACGGTTAAAACAGTAAATATCATTATTATCTATTGTTTATGCTCTCCCTTTTCTTGCTGAAAAAAAAATACAACTAACCCTGGACACGAGGTTATTTCTATGAAATTCGCCATTTCGCGTCATGTTACTCTGCAACTGTATAATCAAAGAGAAGTCCCTGGAATTGTTCATTTATGAATGTATGAGAGTGATTTGAATTTGATAGTGGAGTTGCGTTTAATCTTAAAGTTCGTTTTAGTGGGGCCCATTTTAACTCCCACTGAAGATGCTAGAACACGAGACATGGAATAACTTGGGATCCATCACTATGTTATCCCTGATGAAGTCAGCAGGTAATAGTAAAGCCGAGAACATTGCACATTAGGACGATTTGGGCAATTTGAAATGCCATCCGAAAAGTCGACCATAAACACTTATATCTCAATACGCACACTTTCTCACTTTTAACATTATTGATCATTTTTTTTTTCTTGTCTATACCCATGTCATTTTGTTAATTTGATTAATGTAATATGTTTGTTGTATAATATTCTGCAAGCTACACTGCATCAAAATCGAACACAGCTTGTACGTTGCCTGGAAACTTTATCAAGTGGATCACTTTCTTATACATTATTATTTCCTTGGTCTTTACAAACGTAATCATAAGCTCTTCAGAAGATGATGGTATCCAACAGGATTTCGTTGTGACGGATCACATTTTAACCCTGTGTGTGCTTTGAGTGATGATTGGCACAGACAACCCCACAGCATTGTACACTGCCCAAAGCCCCTGGTAAAGAAAGGGTTATAAGGTATAAACGAACACGCTGGCTACTAACCTCACATCTTACTGGACAATGGCAGACATTGAATACCCACAAGCAGTCTATGCTGTTCGCAGACTAGTAATGTTGCCACTTTAGAACGTCTCCCAGAAGAATATTTCCATCTCTCTTTTTTAAGGTTAGACTTTTCTTCTCTTTTAATCTTTTAGTTTCGCAAATTTCATTCCATGATTGAGTATGTGACATTCCGCCAGGAAGGCGCGCTCTTCCGCCGTGCTCCCCGCAGTGGCATTCTGGCGTTATTCCTGGCTTTGAGCTGGGGATGATGAACATGATGAGAAACACACACTCACTAACAAACGAGAGGAACATTGGCACCTACCCATACATAGGCAAGTGAAAGCCTCATATGATACGTAATATCATACACACAGGCGAGACACAGACATGCATGAAGGCACGGTGTTCACAATAAATTGCCTTCGTCCATCATGCTGGTATCATGATAATTAATGCTAATAGACATAATCATCATAAGCAGAGATGGAAGTACTTAGAGGGAGAGATATGAATTATCAATGCAAATCATTTAAAGGATTATTATATAATTACAATTAATTTATATCATTAATGATAACTTTTAATGGCATGTGGAACAGAGTGCAGTTCGGAGAGCCAAAATTATGGCTGTTCCACATGTATATCAAAGCAAATGAAAACTCCATACCTATTATCAAACACACAGACAAGAAGCAGACACAATAATAAAAATATGCCCCTTGTGCACAAATTGCCTTGATATAGCATAATACTGTTACACATATTATTATTATTATCACAAACAGAGAGAAAATGAATACCAGAGAACAAAATGTTAAAACATTTCTTTGAATATCATCATGATTATGATGATGATGATGATGATGATGATGATGATGATGATTATTATTATTATTATTATTATTATTATTATTATTTTAGAAATTAAGAATAGTTATTTTCGGTTGCATGTTCAGTTCGAAGTGCCTCAAACGCAAAAGTGGCGACCGTTTCAACATGGGCGTCCAGATACGATGATATCTGAACCAACGATCTTGTAGCTCCATGCTCGAACGTTAATTTTGCCAATATCATCGAAGCATGCATGTGTTAGCGTCTCAAAAGTACTTCAGATACTGTATACGCTATAATTTTCGCGGACATAAATTTTCGCGAATTGTCGCTGTCACACATTTTCGCGAGTGGTTAAATTCGCGATTGGGGGACCAGAGAAAATATGAAGTGGCAAAGAAAGTGTGAATTTTCAACTTACTAGCAAATAAGAATGATACTAGTTATACACTGCATGAAAAAGACTTGCCAAACTCTGCGAACTAGTAAGTTAGAATTCAACATTTTTGAAGTGGTTAAGTCCATCGCGCTAGATTTCTGACGAGTGGTCCCCTTGCGATATTCCCTGGATTGGCTCTCTACAGTATTCATAAGTAGACGTGGACGAGCATAGACAAGCTTAGCCAGTATGGTCTGTTCGGTAAGCCGTGACACGGTATACTAGTACTGAAATGTTCGTATCATCAAGGCAAGGGATTCATTTTGGAAGGTAATATTTTCGCGTGTTGTTAATTTCGCGAATAGCTCCCGACTCGCGAAATTCGCGAAAATAAACCCCCCGCGAAATATATAGCGTATACAGTAGGTAGCCGTGAGGAATATACATCCCAACGCAGCAACAAGAAATTAACTTTTTCATCTTTTATCTGTCTTCGCCTTCTCTCTCGTTCTATGTATGTTTATGTATGTTTACATAGGCCAGCATTTTCAATTACCACACATGTGTGTATGCAACGTATAACGCACATTGAATGATAAAGTCTGAATCATAATTCCATGTAAATTGTGAGTGTCTCCACAACTTAACATTTCAATAATATTGCGATATTTAGTTGTGGAGTCATTGATATATTCTATCAATACACTCAAACCTAACGGGAAATTCCAACCTGATGTGATGTTACTTTGTATGGGAAAAAGAGAAGAAGGTCAGTGAAAATTTGATGAAAGCAAATCTGACACAGAAAAAGAGTTATGAACATCTAAATTTTAGAGAGTAAACAAAATTCAGCTGCTGTGTGTGACATATGTGTTGAGCAGCCCAGTATCCCTTAAGTTTGTACACACACACACACACAAAAAAAAAAAAATGTCAATTTTCATTTCTCTCTCAACAAAAATAATCCCTTGACCTGTTCGAAATAGCAAGAGTGAAATGATTTTGCGCTTCCTTTTGAGCTGATAAATTCTGTTTGTGCTGAAATTTTGAGAAAAATGAAAATGATTAAAATTGTATAACTGCTCAACACCTATACATCACAAAGACTTGCCATGCAATTCGACTTGTACTTTTTGATTATTCCCAAATGTTCACTGATTAACTTCTCTGATTTTTCTGTTGTCATATATGACGCAACATAATGCCAGGTCAAAATTCCTCTTTTGATAAAGAGGTCCAAGTAGTATAGCAAAAACAAAGAAGGATTTCTGAATGCACGTTTTTCGGACAAGTGTTAAGTATTTAAAGGTTTTATGACATACAAATGCATGTTGACTCGCGTTGACTCATGATACCGTCAACATCGCTTTTGCGGTGAAACGAATATCTAGAAACATTCCATATATTTGTAAATATTTTTCTTCTATTTTTCTTCAAATTACTTGGATACGCCAAAAATCCTTCCAAACCAAGATTCTAGTTGTGACGTTATCTATCAATCATTGCTTAAGTACTATGATTAACAAAAAACACTGGAATGCACCCTCCCCCGAGACCGAGCATAACTTGCATCTTCCCTCGCCATATCTTTTGCTAGTCACATAATATCACAGAAACATGCAAGTTATGCTGAGTCGAGAGGAAGGTGCATTCCAATGTCTTTTGTTAAACATAATGCAGTACTTTAGCAATGATTGGCAGATGAGGTCACAATCAGAATCTTGGTTTGGAAGGGTTAAATAATCTGAAGAAAAATAGAAGAAAATCATGTAAGAATACATGGATTGTTTCTAAATATTCGTTTCACCGCAAAACTGATGTTAAGGGTATCATCAATCAACACAAATCAAAATGCATTTCTATGTGGTAAAACCTTTAAAGTGTGCGTATGGAGCGGGGGGGGGGGGTGCGAGTTTGGGTTGTGTGGGGTTAAGCAGAGAAAACAGAATCCAGGAACCTTTCTGGGGGCGGTTTGCATGGTGGTGGTGGTAATATAGTATGTGTGTGTGTGTGTGTGGTGGTGGTGGTGGGGGGGGGGGTGACTATTTATGACCAGGGTTATCACGCTCTATCGTGGGCAGCCCTTGGAGAGACTAGACTTTGAAATAGCAAAAACTCTCAGTCTGGCTAAAAATATACTCGATCTGTCTGGACGGAGGGGAAATTCTAACAAATTGCAGTCGTTGCCATGGAAACTTGAACGTGACTTCAGAAAACATGAGGGTACCGAGAAATACCGATCACAATAAATCAAGATAAAGTGATTTTGTTTAGGTATTCATCTTTATATTTTCATTTACACATGTATTTTCAGAGAGAGAGAGAGAGAGAGAGAGAAGGAGAGAGAGAAAGAACATTGGTTTTCCAATCATTGCAAATCATTTGTAAGGAATTTGATTATATTTTGATATGATACAATAAAACATGCGATAAAGAAAAAAAACAAAGCAAATCAGGAAAGAAATCAAAACACAAAACATGCTTTCCTTAAATCCTCAGTTTCAATACAATCTTCCAGTACTGCACCGTGGGGACTTCAAATTTAACGTTGAAATGTTACAACTATTATCTCACTGGAATAAAACATTTCTCTATCCATAAAGGCGTGTGCAGTTCTTTAGTACTCATTCCTGCATCGACGATACAGATTATGCCATAATCCCAAGACAATTAAGCAGAGTAAACTAATGCATGATGAAGCATCAGTTTTTGAGATAAGATAACTCAACTCTCCAATTCTCCGAGTACTTCGGTTAATCCTTAATTGCCTATTTCTAATCCCGAGAAGCTCTTGTCGAGATTTTTCCAGTCTAGAGTAAGATTCTGACTAATTCTTACTGGAGGAGTTTCCATGGAATCATTCCATTATGAGATTAGCTCCGAATCCAGTTCTATGGGTCCCGCCAGAGCTCGTAAACGTGCCAGATGCCGAAATATCCCAAGGAACAGGTGAAATTAGCGAGGGGCTAATTCAAATGAAATGAATCACCCGCAATTATACTCATAAAGAAAATCAATACAACACCCAGCGCGTTAAGAGAATGAGATAAAACTCCAAACAACAACAACTGGCAACTCTACAAGCTTGTCATTATACTTAATATCTTTTCTTGCTTGGCCCTTTTCTTGCTTGGCCCGTTCATGGATACTTTAGGAAAAACTAATGAGAAAACAAACTTGGAGAATCAGTGAAAGCGAGACAAATCAACAAACAAATTTATGGCCGAATTTGAAAACACCTATATTTAATTAGTCTATTGAAAGTATTTCTGAATACTATTTCACATGAATATTGATACTGCTATACTGAAGGAAAGAGAAATATGAATGAAGGTTGTCGGCCATTTATTAGCTAAATAACAACTGAGCAATGAATGCATGTCATATAATATAGCAAGTGATCGGAATGTGTTTCTGACTGTCATAATTATGTATGATGTTGGAGTACAGTTGTTATTTTCTCTATGAAATGAATATCATATCAATATCACTCATTGCAGTTTGTTTGTTGTTTCTGATCTTTCTATAAGTCTATGGATGCGAGTTATAATTCTTCATTGCCCCGCCTGTGTTTAACGCATTTTCCCTATCTATTTGCGTTGTTACACGTGAATGATGTACAATCATAAGGGAGCAAGTTACAGGCAGTCAATCGGGAACGATGGCAAGCGGCCAACTACGCCCCTTACGTCCGTTTTGAAGATGCGGTCGACATGGTTATCTGTCATTAAGGTTAGAAGTTACTCGGTAGCACAGTACTAGCATTCATCGTATTACTCTCTAAAAAAAATCGAGTGAAAATTTTCACTCTTGAAGGAGTGAATACAAAAAAGAGTGAATTTCAGAATGAAATTGGAGTGAATTTTGAGTGAAAATGTGTGAAAATGAGTGAAAATGTGTGAAAGTGAGTGAAAATGTGTGAAAATGTTTAAAGTGACGTCAGGGATCACTCCAAAATCTTCGAGTGATCCCTGAGGTCACTCCAAAATGAGTGAAAATTAACATCTTCACTCGAAAGTCACTCCAATTTCACTCTATATTCACTTTGTTTTTTTGTATTCACTCCTTCAAGAGTGAATATTTTCACTCGATCTTTTTTTTTAGAGAGTATGAACCCCTATGGGAAAGCAGTTTTTCTGATTTTGGGTGTTCTACCCCATGATGTGGAAATAAATCCAATTACATTCAATATTTGCACTGACAATGATTTTTTTTCAATGCAACCACATATGCAGCAGTATTTCGTTTTCGCATGGATCTGTTTAAGTAGAATCATGCAAAAACGGATGCGGTAATTAATGGTCATAACATTTGTGACAGAAATTTCACTGAGAACATCAACATACATGTAGATGTTACATTCTTATACACAGTACCCGTGATATAAAAACTGAAATTCAATAGCTGTATTCATAACAATGTATTTAATCGTTGAAAGCTTCGCCACAACCCCTCGTCCTAGAATCCATCTATCTTTACGGTGTTTTAAGGTCAACCGCTTTTCCTCCTATATGACTGTTGCTGTATAATGGAAGACGCAGTTTATAATTATCTCACCTCGATGCAAAGTCAACTCGCCATAGGTTAAACAAGGCTCGTCTATACAGGAAGGGATGGTGGCTTTAGGGGTAAAAAAGAAAGTATAAGAACGCTCCACCCTACACCCTTCAGGGAATTAGGTGTCTGATGCAACACAGATATCCAGAACTTTATTAGAGGGGTCAAATGAACTTGTAGACAGATTACTCTTTCTTCTTTTGTTGTTTTTGTTTTTGTTGTTGAGATGTTTGACAGCTGTTTCAAAAATGTACTTAGCTTACTTGTCTGTTTAGTTGGTTTTTTTTTTTTACACTTGCTTGTTTGCTTGTCTGTTTGTTTTTTACACTCAGCGAAAAAGAAAGTAAACACTTTTTCGAGGTCGTATTTCTCATAGAAGATTTCTTTGAAAATCAATGTATTATATACCTTATTAAATGTAATTTAATTGGCTATTAAGCTCATAGGTTAATTAAAAAAGGAAAACTTTACGCATGAGTGAGCACATTCGTTTTTGTCCTCCAAGGCACAAAATTAAAAATTGCAAAAATTGACAACAAAAGACCAGTTTTACACAATGAAAGACATGAATGAAAAAGGAAGAATAAGTTTTTGTTCCTTTTTATGTCTTTATTACCTCTGAGAAAAACAAAGTGGGAAACTAAAGGGGAAAAATAAGAATTTTCTGTCAAGTCAAACTTCAAATGACATAGGGAATAAAAAAAAAGATGGTTAAATGAGCAGGATTTCTTAATTTATCTTTTTTTAACTAGTGATTTAAACTTCATGTGACAATTTCAAAAACCAAACATTAATTACAACTCCAAATTTGAAAAAAAAGCTCAAATTTGCACAATTTTTTGTTAATTATTACTTCTTCTCTCATTTCATTTGAATTTAGATTTCACATGAGATGCTTTATTTTCTTCCATTATTTTCAGCCTTCATTGGTCTTTTAGGCTTTAAAGATATCATAGAGATCAAAGGTTTGTTTTTGCAACTTAATTCATGTTTCTTTTTGTGTGAAATTTGATGTTTGTTCTTATAGTTCTATGGAAGAGTACAAACGCATGAATGACACTTGTTCAGTTTTGCTATTTTTACTTTTGTGCCCTGGAATAGAAAAAAAAAACAATGGTGTTCACTCATGCGTTAAGTTTCCCTTTTTGTTGACCTACCAGGTTGATAGCCAATCAAATTACCTCCAATATGGTATATAATACATTAGCTTTCAGCCAAATATTCTATGAGAAATCTAAACTTGAAAAAGCGTTTACTTTCTTTCTTTGCTGAGTGTTTTTTTTTTTTTTTTTTTTTTTTAATGACAATCATGCAAATTACCAGTGCATTTAGCTCACAGTGCACTCACTCAGTTTTTGAGCATTTGATTTCAGGCTTTGCACAACATGTGGTTGACATATCTTTTAAATGAGCAGGACACATTTTTGATCAATATTGAGTAATGCGTTGCCATGGTGGCGGCATTTGTTTTGTTTTGTTTTTTAGTGGGAAACAAGACAATAATGTGGATTGAACTTGCTCCCGCAGTTTTAAGACATATTTAAGACACCATTTTTAAAATAATTTGTTCAATGTTTTTGGCCAGATATGTGGGCCTAGCCACCATGGTACACTGTAAAAACATCGGTGTTAGATTTAACACCACGGGTGTTAAATCTAACACCGATCAAACTTCAATAAAGGACCCACAGGTGTTAAAAATGCACTGTGATGGTGTTGAAAAGTGTTCACCTGACACTTCGTGGTGTTAATTTGACACTGTACCTGGTGTTATTCTGACACTGTACTGGTGTTAATTCAAAAATGACACCACATGGTGTTGATTTGATATCTGTTGGTGTTAATATCAATGGTTTAACACCCGTCCAGCTTCAATAAGAGACCACACCAGCTGATGTGACTTTGGTGTAAATTTATTTTCACATTTTTTCAAAAATCTAGTATTTTAATGTAAAATTCTTGATCGTCTTGTTTAAATTAAAAATCAACAAGAAGTGCAGTTACTAAGAAACTCTTCAAAAAACAGTTTAAAATTTGGAAATGACACCCGGAGGTGCTAATTTAACACCATAAATGAGCACCGAAACTTTAACACCAGCTTGGTGTTCACTATTTAACACCGAACTTTTTGCAGTGTATTATCTTTTTTTGTGTGACTAGTATGTTTGTAAATGTCATTGATTGTATATTGTGTATTGTGTGATTGTATGTATTCAGGTCCTCATGAAGAACAGCACCTGTCTACTCATCCCTGTTGAAATGAAACTGAATAGATAGATAAATGAAAAAAAAAAACAAACAAACAAATTGTCCAAAGGTCTAAAACATACAACTGGGGCCCGTTGCATAAAAGTTACCATTATGGTAACTTTTAACTTTGCCATTCAATGGTAACTACCATGGCAACAATACTCAACAGCCAATCAAAATCAAGAATGCCATGGAAGTTACCATTAGATGGCAAAGCTACCACAATGGTAACTTTTATGCAACGGCCCCCTGGAGTTTCTCCTAATACATTGTATAAGTATATGGTGTGCATATAAATACAACGAGATTGATTGACCACAACCTTATTGTAAACTTGAAGTAGAGCTCCCTTAAACATGCCGAGTGATAAGAAAAAAACTTTTAACAAAGTATGCGCCGCTCTTATCAAGAGCAGCTGAAAACAAACATTTTTTTATAAACAAGTAATAATGTAATGACTTTGTTTCGTTTTGTATTGTTTTTTTTTTTTGCTTGATTTTTTTTGCGTTTGCTTTTTTTAAACATGAATCTTTAAGGAACGATATAATCCGCCGGGCATCCTCACAAAGCCCTCAGGAAGAGAGAGAGAGAGAAAGAGAGAGAGAGAGAGAGGAGGGGAGGAGGAGGGAGGAAGAGAGATTGGAGAAGGAAAAGATATTGAAACAAAGGTAATAAGAGAAAAGAAAAAAAAACAAATTGCCACCATTTTCGATCACATTATCGTGGTACATAAGGTTGCAAAATATTTCGATCTTTATGTTCTTTGTATTGATATAACGGGTAACAGCATAGGATAAACTAGTTTGTATTTTCCTGGCAGCCTGTGCTTATGTGACCACTGAATCTTGGCAAAATACTTAATGAGAACGACGAAAATAGATATTTGACCATCGTATTGTATGATATCCATTGTTCATTTTTAGCTTTAAAAAATGTCTTGAATCTTGAAGTTGGCACGAAGCTAAGTTATCCGGTCGATCACTGCTGATTGAGCAGGAAGTAGGGAAGACGGAATCCCTGGCTCCAATTACCGGGCAAGCTCTCCGAGCGATGCACTGGGTTATTCACTCTCCTTGCCGCTGACCATTAGATAGGCATGCTACAGTGCATCTAACTTTATCCGTATCGTATCCTTTAGCCTGCCGTGTTTCATACATGTTCTGTGTTTCGCATCTTTGTCATAGCTTGATCATCTTGCATGGCTTGCACATGTATAATAGTTTGCAAGGTTATATGTACGCTCTAAAGACGTTTATACATTGTACTTCATTATACATTAATTATCCTATTTATGAAGACATTCATCATGTTTGAAATGTAATGAACATAAAAAACAACATGATCAAACAAAACAGAACAAGACTTACAACGAGTAACGATGATTTTGCGTCCGAAATGTGGACAGTGTCGTTTAAAAGACAACACACTGCGTCACCCTATAAGGAAAATGGCGTTCTCGCGCACAGGTTTCATTATATTCAAGTTGAGAAGAACGAAAATGATGACTATGAATGTCCCCATTTGTGTAACACATTAACATGATAACATTAGTTTGAATTATAAAATGGGTTCAAGAATGTAACCAATTGGAAGCGCTGAAATGAGTCATGACCGTGTGCGTGCATTAATTTCTCACTAACATGCACGGCCTGACGTCATTATGTTTACACTAGCAGTGCGCACTCCATCAGTTGTTGTTACAAGTGCGTCGCGCGCTACTGTACGCGCTGTCAATCCTGTAAACAACTTCTAGTTCGGGCTGCCGGCCGGCCTTTCTTGTGCATAATATGTGATGTGGCGTACGTATACTCCTATACGTACAGTACTTATATGTGCGGAATTTCCGAGTGCGACGTGCGTAAATGTTTGGGACGAACATCTTCGGACATCTTGACTCTTGAGCGAGTGCTACATGTAGCTGACTGGTATTGACCCACAAAGGTACGTGAAAAATGCTGTTAGTTTTCGACCCATTTTATAAAACAAATGATGCACATGATTATTTCGTGGCAAACGCACTCTATCCTGTGCATCATTTGTATACTAACAAAAAAAAAAATAGCGTTGCTCTGCATACTCACGATAAAAACAGAAACAAATAAGGAAACCAATCAGAGAGTCGAACAGGGGCAAATTCAAGTGACCAAATTCGAGCGCTGAAATACTTAAAGAACA
This sequence comes from Diadema antillarum, assembly GCF_040938485.1. NCBI lineage: Eukaryota > Metazoa > Echinodermata > Echinoidea > Diadematoida > Diadematidae > Diadema > Diadema antillarum. The sequence goes on from NW_027270966.1 coordinate 924,416, forward strand.
CAAGTTACACAATTCAATTCAATTTTCAATTCAATTCAATCAATCACAGTTTATTTCCATTCAACGAAAATCAAAATCCATAGTATAAATTTCCAATCAACAAAAATCAAAACATAGTACAAAGTATACATGTCATGAAATGATATTGTTCAAACATTTGCAAAAGATTCATGTAATATCCGAGATAAATTACATGTATATAACAACATATGTTTATATATATATAATGACACAATGTCAAGAATGCGTCGCACCACATGGAAGTATTACAGATTAAGACGTTTTCTCTCCCCGGTGGCCCCGAAATACACATGAATTCCTTTGACAGGTGCAACACCTGAGCTTTGACTGTTTGAGTCATCCACCTGGTACGCCCACGGCATCACCCTGACAACGGCTTTGTAAAACGATCATAGATATGCATAATAGGCCTTGCAACGTCTATGATGGGCGAAAAAACAACAACAACAGCAACAAACAAGGTTCAGCATGGAATACAAAGATTATACTACGCACTAATACTTAAGCTTTAAAGCTTTATTTAAGCTTCATCAATTTCGCAAAATTCTTCCTATGTTCATTTTTATTCGACCGACTTCATAATGCTTAGTTTCCTCCACCATTCAATCTCTTATGATAAACTCAAATAATAACACTGCAGTTGAATCATGATTATCGTCAAGATGTGATATTATAGTAGGAAACCTATTTCTCATACGACGTCACAATAACATGTTTTAAAACAAGTAAAACGTTCTTCCCTCTGCTGTTACGAGTATGTGTATGTTTGAACTTATCGTGTGACCTACATTATCTTTTATCTTGTTGCTTCCAACTTTCAAGGATATGTGCATAATCGTCCTAATTGATTTTTCCGCTTGTTCCATTCGTTCCTATAACGTACCTATTCTGGTCTCATTTCTGTTGTTGTTCTTCGTCATTTTTTTTTTTTTTGTTCCATGTTCAGTATTCCTCATTACCTAATACAAAATTACATAAAGAGCAGGTGTCCTTTGAATGCCATGGCACTGGTCAGATCAAAATGGCAATAGTATGTTCGTTGGGACCTGAGGATATACAGCCTTGTACAGGAACACGTTTGTGCTTTGTTTTGTTCTTTTTTACTTCTATTTCTTGTATCAACCTCCTACAGGATTAGATAATATGTAAGCGTTCAGTAATCATTTCATTTAAAGTGTTATGAAAAAAAAAATATCGGAGAGTGTCTTGTCACGTACTTTGAACATTTAAATGTTTGAATTTATGTAATGTCTATGAAAAACAACAACAAAGAAACAAAACAAAATGAGTGGCTTATCAAGAAAAGCGTAGCCTATGTAAGTTTCACTGATGTCCAGCGAATGACCATTGCAAATGCTGTACGATCACAACAATTAGGATAATTAACCCACCCCTTCTTTGAATTCAATAACACCCGTATAATGGTCTGAAGCCCTGTCCTGTTGACCAATGGGAACAGTGATTTAATTTTTTTTCCAGATATGATATTTAGTAGACATAGAAAAATCTGTTGTACCACAGAACATCCTATCATACAATTTTCGCGATAAAGCTTGAATATAAGGAGATATCTATATTTTTCTAAATAAACCTTAACTGTAGACGGTTTAGTCTGGAAACATTTTTATTATAACTATTTTTCACATTTTGTGTATCTAACAATACTTAACATCGATTTTACCGATTCAGATTTTTACAGTGGTTGTTTCTATCCCCAACTCACATTCTAGAACTATTTTAAAGCACTAATTAATGCTTGGTTTTTGTTTCATCTGCACATGGTAAATTATGCCTTTAATAAAGATGAAGTTCCTTGGGGAAAGAACAACTACAATGAAAATGATGATGATAATAATAATAATAATGATAATAATAATAATAACATCAATAATGATAATAATAGTAATAATAACGATAATAATATCAACATACAAAAAAAAACAACAACAAAAGATATCCACCTTACTCGGCGACCAGCTTGGTTTATAGTTTTGATGTTGTCAGTGACACACACTCCTCTGACGTCAACAGACGTCCATGGATTAAACTGAGTGGATACACTATACCTTAGAGTCTCTGGCAAGGTAGATTACTTTTAAACCCGAGTCTAGTTTTTTTTTTTTTTTTTTTTTTGAGAATCGATCGGGAAACAGACACATCAGATACACCCCCAAAACAAACAATGCCGAAATAAAGAATTAAGAACCAATCAAAATGGAAGTAAACAAATTAATAAACAAGCATTGCAAACTTCGCCTTTCTTTCAAACTCGTATCATTTACGTTGTTAAATATAGGTTTTCCCGGCCAATTTCGCACTTTTGTCAGTCCATTTGATAAAAAGTTCATTCAATTTAGCAAAAGCCCTCGTTATCACACGGTCTGTCTTTCAAAATTGCAACTTGTGCGTTCAATTTAGCATTTCGATCAATGAAATTTGCACACGTGGCTTTCGAATTCGTAAAAAAGGGCATTTAAATTGGCCGGTTCTCCACGTTCAGGGTTTTTGAGTCATTCAATTTGGCGAATGGGCAGTCAAATTCCAAACATTTTCATTCAAATTTACGTCATGCTATTTCTTTTTTGAAAAGGTGAGAACATTTTAAAGTGTATTTCTATGTGAGTTTCTGTTTCATCCACATAGGCTGCTGTTAAGCAGTAAAAGTATCATAATTTATCTTTGACCCTACATAACTCGAGTTTGTTGTTCGGTAACGCCCCTTTCTGTCATATACATGGCGGATTGTCATTATAGACCTACATGTATCAGTACTACAGATTAACTTCATCTTCTTACAGTCATGACAGCGCAAGTTAGATAATGACGTATATCTCAGGAAGACAGAGAAAGAATTATAGTAACATTTTAGCATCATAACCTTGACTTCCTTGAACTGGCCGACACACCCGGAATAAAGCGCTCAACGGCCAGATAAGTTGTGGCCACATGATGTACTATCCACATCTGTATTCTTCGGACTGGTAGACTCAATAAGCGTATTGGAAAAAAAAATGTTGCCAAAATCTCTAAAATGAATACGAAGATATGAATGTAATAATGGTTAAAAAACTATGATGAAAGAAACTAAAGAAAGAACCAAAGCTTAAACATGTGTGCTAAATAGGCTGCAGAAGATGTTAAATTGGATTCCAAAAATTGAATTCGAATGAACGAGCGCAGCATATAACGTGATCACGTGACTATATCATTCTATATTGAATGAGTGAATAACGAAATGGTGCTTGTCTTACGAATTTCAGTTGAAAAAGTGTTAATTAGAATGAGGTTAAAGGTAATTTGAATGCTCCAAACTGAATTTGAATGACGAGATCATAAAATTGAAATACCTGAACATGTCATCTACGCTAATTTTTGCTAAATTGAATGCAGCAATAAGATTTTGGACTGACAAAAGTGCAAAATTGGCGGGAAAACCTATAATAATGAAGTCTGAGAGAAAATTTGCTTCGATATCAACAACTGATGCGAGAGTCAGTAGTTTCATTTTCCCATTTACACACATGAAACAACAATGAGAAGGAGAAATTGATTTAATTGCTCTTTATATTATCATATAGGCCTATACCGTGCATCACAAAACGAACAAAAAGCCGCACCCCTTGATTTTACGTGAGGACTCAAAAAAAGGTGAAACGGGTCAACCAAGTCAATATTGGGTTTTTCATATTTCTGAAAGAGTTACCCTTCTTCTACATTATTCTTAAGTTTGGGATCATAAAATGAATGGAAAAGTGCATTTTCAGTAGTTTTTCTACTCTTTTTTTTTGTAGAGTAGTGAGATCAGGTATGTCGTAGCGGCCCTTTTCATTTTTGATATCCTTATGTGCACTCTTCAGTTTCAAGTCTAGTAACTTTTTTAAGAGATAAGGCTACTGCTTTGAAAGTTGGCATTATCATGGACAGAATGTGTTAATAGAACATCTTTAATTTCAGGTTATTCTGATAATCTCTTCATTGTTGTTGCTCCGGTGGTTAACACCCAGGCTCTTTTTGTCCTGTTCATCGCACAGGTAGCACGGTTTGGTGAAGATTAGCGCTTGAATAGACCCAGCACTTCAGAGCCTCTTTTCTCGGTTCACACTTTTCCAGAGTATGTGCTTTCTTTCAAATATTAAGATAGGTTAGGAGAGTCCATTTCAATTGAGTTATTCATCATTTTAAAGCTTAGAGTCTGCTCTTCCACAATCTGTCCTTAACTAAAGATCCGTGTTTGGCAACTTTTTGTTGGTTTTGTGATGCAGGGTATTATGCGTGTGTGTGTGTGTGTGTGTGTGTGTGTGTGTGTGTGTGTGTGTGTGTGTGTGTATGGGTGTGGATGAGTGTGTATGTATTATTTTATCCTGCGATCTCATAGTATCTTCCCTGTTCTGTTATTTGTTCAAATGTGCCTAGCCGAGGATATTTAAACGTGTGGGAATTAGAAAGATCAACCGTTCAGATAGAACAGTTTTGGCTTTGCTTGAAATATAGGCGTTATACCATGACAATACAGGAGCTTTAAGAGACATTGACTCGAGCCCACAGTTAATATAGGCTGCATGTTGCTGTGATGGAGTCTGTTACTCGCCTACGGAGCCCGCTCTCCGAGGATGCGTGACTTATTGGGCGGTTTCCTGAACTTGTCCTCTGTTTATCCCGCTCCCTATAAGACATGCGCTCTAAACCTGGCTGGATTAACGCGGACTAACATTTCTGACATTCCACCGTTTGTACGTTGCGCTGGAAAAAAAAAAAAATAATGTCACTCTGAAAATAATTCGTTATATCATCGAGTCACGAAAAAAACCAACATGTATTAGTTGAATGTTTTGATAATGATCCTCCGGCTTGTAGTTAATGACTGACGCATGCATCATCCCCACCCAAAATGTATCTAAAGAAATGATTTTAAGCCGTGATTTATGTCACTTTTTTGTTTTGTTTTGTGTTAGTATCTGGAGAGAAAAACTATTGATAAAAGTAAACATCATCACAATCACCATTAAAAAAGCACCATAAGCGTGATTATGTAATAATGCTAAGGATTAGAGTTATAGAGTATCGATTATGATAATCTACTGCAGGTATTCCGGTTAGAATAAAGCGAAGAAGCTAGCAAATAACAACAGAGGAACAGGTACACCACTTATCAGTTAGTTGAGGCAAAATAATTGGGCTAAATAAAGAAGAACAAACACAACGTGATAGCTGCACTTCCAATGCATAAATGCCATTGTACTTGAATTAGGAGCAACTGGAGTTTTATCTACACAGACACTTTTTTTATAAGAAAACCCGTCTATGATGTGGAGAGGGGGGGGGGGGGAGGAGCGAATATTGGAAAGGTATTTGAATTATTTTCAGTATTTTTTTTTTTACGTATAAACTATAAAGTTATTTTGAACAATGATAGCCATCGATGTAGATTAAGAGAACTCTGAAGGTCTATAAAAAGAGACGCAATATTTTGTCTCCAACTCTTGGCATTTCCCCCTATTCAGGACACTACGCGAGGCTGGCCACGCCTCCCAACACCACGGGGGGACTGGCTCGCATCATGACCCCTCCCTTGCAGCTCACCGCGGGAAACGCCGAGGTGACGTTCTTCTATCACATGTTCGACCCGGTCCCCAGCGACTTCAAGGGCACCATCAACGTCTACGGCTGCAACCGGGACCTGGTCTGGAGCAGGTCCATCAACCTGGGGAACTTTTGGGTCAAAGCGACCATCAAGATCTCCTGCGATGAGCCATTTAGGGTAAGTTGTGATACCCCCCCCCCCCCCAAAAAAAAAAAAAAAAAATGCTTGTTTTACCCCAACCCCCGCTTCCTCTCCACTTTAAACATATTCGAAAATGAGGAAGATCGTCTAAGTCAAATATACCTTTCATGTGATGTATACTTAATTTCTGAAATAATTTAGATTTATTAATTAAACTATGATATATTGACCACCATGCTCTATGTTAGGAGTACTTTATTGTACATCAAAAATGGAAATCATAGCATGATATCCAGCATGATATACAACGACATATTGTATAATTTCATTTTGTTCATATTTCATGAATCTTTTTCCCATTTAGAAATACGAAAATGAAATGAAATTGAGATTGAAAGTGATTTATGCACTTAGAAAAAGCATGTGTAATTTTGTTTAATGTGAGACTGTGTATGCATGTTTTACGATAAAATGTAATGAAAACAAAACGAAAAAAATATCATTAACAAAACACAAAAATACACGATGAACAGATAATTATGTAAACTTTGGCAGTTATGATGATACAGTGCGTCAAATCCTGTAGCCAAGAGGTAACAAAGGAAAAATTAGAAAAGAATATAATCTAACAAAACCGTATGATAGTTTTCGATATATATTGGCAGTTATTACAGGCTTCACGATACAACGTACTGTGACAAAGAGCACTGTACGTCTATTATATTCGATACAGTGTATCGAATTGAGGACTACACATGATTTTCCTAACACCACACTCTCATATGAAATTGTATTTAACATATTAGGGAATTACCTACTTCTATCTTTATGTATTATAGAATAATTTGGCCGTGAGAAAAATAGTTTGGCCGAATTTGGCCGTAAAATAGATTGAGTTTGCCATACATGCCAGTGGCGATGTGGCAACCCTGATCCCAGGAGCGAGCTGTAATATCTATGCAAAAATTTATTAAAGGAGATGGCCAGTAACTGATCAGAGGGAATCAGCGGGAATGCTGGGGGATGATTGTTCCAATCCTTGTGGGATTCATTTAAGAGTACATTATTTATCTATTGTTGTGTGAAAATTATTTGCTTCAGAATGGTCTCATATTCAAGTAATGTGCAGTTTAATGTTTCCAGGTTAGGATGCCTGTACAGTGACGGGGCATTAAACTGCACATTACTTGAATATGAGACCATTCTGAAGCAAATAATTTTCACACAACAATAGATATATAATGTACTCTCAAATGAATCCCACAAGGGGGCAGTGGAACAATCATCCCCCAGCATTCCCACTAATTCCCACTGATCAGTTACTAGCCATCCCCTTTAAGCACTGAGCTGGAGTTATTCTCTTCTATTCTGGATGAGGAAAGCACAAAAAAAAAAAAACAAATAAAGTTACATACTCGCAAATTTTAGTGACCTCACATTTTTTTCTTCTTCTAGCGGCCAGAGGGCCACCGGGCCAGTGATATGTGAAGCCTCGTAGTGTATAATGAATTATAACTTTACAGAGGTGAACAGCCATGCTTTGATTTGTTTTGATTTGTTTGCGTTTCTTTCTTTTTCTCTGAGATCTCATATCCATCTATTTCTTCATCATAACCATAGTAGTTTCCTTTATGCATTTCTTTCTTCCATCTCATTACTGTATGATGATAACTTTAAGTATGACGTAATAATTCCCTTGCATTTTATTCCCCTGTTACGCAAAAAGAATACAAGACGCAATGCATAATAATGATTTGTGAGTGATGACATAATCATACGTGAAAGCAAGAGGTATTGAGCAAAAGGGTGAAGATAAAGGTACGAGTTTTCTTCAGCTTTTCTGCCCTCATAATTTTACGTATTTGCTAAAAAACAAAAACAAAATAGAGAATGGTGAGGTCTGCTTCCTTGTATGTGTTTGTTTATCTATCTATAATATTCGGTCATGTTTACTGTTTGAAAGTGTGGAAGACGTGACAAATATCTTGTTTATGTATGAACGTTTTGCGCCCACGCATATTTGTAACGAGCCGCCTGTCATCGACAAGCGATAGATAAGTCTCGAACATGCTAAGCTCCTGATTAGCACACTTACCTTGTATCAATCAACACAAACTTGTCATACTATTTCTATTTTCTAAATAAAATGATCAAGCATAAAAAAGAATAGAGTACGGGCAAAATAACGACTCGATGGTCATCTTTGCCCCATTGCCTGTTCGTGACGCCATCAGTGCTCCATTTGACAACATAATCTAGACTTTCCTGTAAAAATTCACATACTAATTGGCAATAATGTTCGACATATTGCCAGCTTAGAGCGAGCGGTGAATGGAAAAGTTTTGTAAACGAGGCTAGAATAGTAATGAATGAACTATAGCAAGATAGGACGCGTTGCTATCTTTAGAATCGCTCTTCGGAAGATCATGAAAATAGAATTGATTATTGACCATCTGCAGGTAAGGAGTGGCTTGCGATATTCATAGAATCCGTTTCTGTTCGCTGGGGGCCTCTCTACTTTTCAATCTCGTCCTTTTCGCCTCTCCCAGTGGGGTTGAAGTTCATCGTTTTGGCCATTCGTTGACAGTTGATCATGTAACACGTCCCCCCGAGAAAAGAAAAAAAAAGTCCTTGCCCGGATCTTCCGCTAGACAGCGCATGTAGAGTTTACCTGGACAGCAAAGGGAGGTTCTCTGATGGACAGGTACATTTTTACGGATTTGTCATACATGCCCTGCCAGCTACAGCAGGCCCTTTGAATTCACTCGCTCAGTTTGACTGTGAAAGGCACCAGGGTTTAGTCGCTTTCTGAAGTTTGTTGAAGAAAAGGGATCCCTATAGGATTACATACACGGTGAGTCTTGCATCTTAATGTGTGCAGGTTTGTTCGTTGCCGAGGAGGTATTTTGAGTGATCGAGTAATGCACTGTTTCGAATGCATTACACTAAAGATTATACGCCGGTTTCGAGGGGAGATATACAATTATAGATTCATTAAAGTTTCAGTTTCGCCGAGACTGAAACTTTGGTAAAGTATGACGTCTCGTTGGAACAAACTTGCATGATGGTTATAGTTCGGCAGTTCGGAGTGCATAAATTGGTCTATAGGGTACGGTTTAACATGATGATATAGCGTCTATCATTTCGTGTAGAAAAGCTGAGGGTACTATACTACTTCGTTATAGAACCCAGCCGTGCACTATATACCAACATCAAACGATTGTTCTTTGCACATTCAACCAATAACAATGGCATGACGAATACACCATTTGTTATAGGTATACTGTGTTTACTGCACGATATCGCAAGCCATTGGCCTATTCTTCCATGCAATGTTAGGGAAACTCGACTTCTGTATGCGGTAAGCGCGTGGGAAATAATACAGAATACCCCCACTTCGACAAGAAAACGATAGATAAATCTGTGGAGGGATCAAATGCTGAAATTAGCTATTTTAATATTAAACAAAAAATATCCTCCATCAGTTAACATTCACTTTCATGTGATTTATAAGATGAAATCTGTTAAGTATTTTAGGCTTTAAACTGTTTAGATTCCTTTTTTTTCAAAATTTCAAATATCCATCTATACATTTTTTAAAGCTATATGCCATCTTCGACTTTCTCGGTTGTGTGTGCAGAGTAGACTGATAGAGGCGACCACACTTGCGAACATCAACACAATCATAATTATGCTGAAAATTATAAAAGGCATTTTTTTTTTCTATTTCTCCTTCCTCGAGAAATTTTTAGTAGATGGATATGAATTGATATAATTACTACATTACTATACAGGTGATGGTTTAGTTACGGGTTCCTGGTTTTGATTGTGTTCTAGAGCAAACTCTTATAAATCAATACGACTTTCTATCCTACCTTAAATCGATTTCCGACCTAAAAGCGTCGTCAGACACTAAAGTACTTACAAGGATTATACTACTCATAAAGGCTAGTCGTGCGCATCCTCCTCAATCCCACCCCTCACCCTCCCCCTCCCCTCCCTCCCGTGATTATGTACAGTCCCCTCGACATAGTGCTCCCAAAGGGAGGACATTAATGTCAATGAAGAGGGATCCTAGTGTAGACTCCTAATCACACAAGCCACCTGTTAAGATGATACCGCGTTCCACCGCGTTATACCTATACATTCTTATTCTACACTTGATCGTGTTCTTACTGAGATAGAATAGATGGTAGCATGTCGATCGAATGTGAAATCATATTGTGCATTCATGTCATTAAGTTTGGACGTTCATTTCTGTTATTTTTGCTGATGCATTGTATTCTATTAGTTCTAACGTGAACAGGGCCCACTGTTGCTGAAAGAACAGTGCTCAGATCACTGACATAACTGCCCTGTCTATGTGTAGATAAGGCTGAGTAACAATTGTTGTATCATCATTGTTGCATTGCTGGTACGTTTTGCTGACAGTACATACGATTATATAGTGTAAAGTATTGAAGAACAACTTATATTCATGTATTATGGCACCAACAATGTGCACGTACAATGATAATACATGAACCAATAAATCAAGTCAAACCAAATCAAATGATATTGAAAATAATACTACTAATAACAATGACAATAGTAACAATGATAATAATAATAATGATAATGATGATAATAATACATTTGTTTCTTTTTGCCTAATGTACTGGATTTCATTACCTAGAGTTGGGCACGCCGTCTGTCCGTGATCCCTACAGCTATACCCCTCGTTCTCATGAGAACGATGGTCCACACTCCTAAACGTTTGTCTACCTATCTGTTCTTCATATACGTTGGAAGGAAGTGTGAATTGTAGGGTAGACAGACTCAAAATACGTAAGATGTAGAGATTATAGATTGGCAAAATGTGGTACATGAGGAAAAAATGTATGGTTCTCCGTCTTTTGAAAATAAGAAAAAAAAATAAAGCAAACAATTTAAAGCGAAATGGAGCGCAGGTTGAGCGTGATATCACAGTGCATTTCCCGCCTGAAATCCCCATGTAGTTCGTATAGGCCCCCTATCAATGCAGTATGAACCTGTTCTACGATTGTACTTATGATATCACAGGCAATTGTTCGGGTGTTTTGTCATAATTTATCCTTTTATTACAAATTGCTTTCCCCAACAGACAGTGTGACAGCCTGTCGCTCTCATATTGAGCAGATTCTATTTTTGCTTAGATGACGTTTGAATCAAAGTGAATCACTATGGATGTATGAAAAATGTGTTATTCAGATTTCTCCACAAGGAGACTGAGACATAGACAGAAACAGAGGCAGACAGACGGACAGACAGACAGGCAGACAGAGTGAGACATACAGACCGACAGAGAACGTTGTAAGGTCAAGTGTGTAAGAATTTTTCTCTCTGACTAACTCATGCACGACTTTGACGCGCTAACGATGACTAAGACAAGTTTTCCCGCTGACTGGAGGAGGCAAATCGCTCGGATGAAAGATCCCTGAGTTCGGTATTTGAATTCGGGGCTGCAACCCTCGCCGAGATTCCCACATAAAACAGTTTACGTACTATCTACACAAATTCGTGGATAATATTCGTTATTCCAAAGTTCCGATGTTGGTCAATCCGAAAATGAACTTAGGTTCGTTATTCAGAAGGTTTGTTATTCCGAAAGTTCCTACACTTGGATGTTTGTTAATCCGAACTTTTGTGGCGTTGATTCTCAAGGTTCGTTATTCCGAAAAATTATACCACTTAATCGACATTACCTTTCTCTCTTTTATCCTTTATTCCAGATAATGTTTTAAAACCTTTAATACCGGAATATGATATGAATCCTAGCTATCAGACAACCTGACAACCTAAAAGCTCACCCGAGGCTTGCTAGATATGGCGATAATTATTGCATGCAAAATGCATTTCAGGTATTGACATGCGTTGAGTATGTGAGGCGGATGGAATAGAGTTTGCTAATTGTTACTGTTACAGTTGTAGTTGTTCCGAAGGTTTATTATTCCGAAAATGAAAATAGTTCGTTATTCCGGAGGCTCATTATTCCGATGATTCGTTATTCCGAAGGTCCGTAAATCTGAAAATGAAGGGAAAAGGGGGGGTGGGGGTTGGCAATTCTCCCTATCGCATATAGTTCTTCGAATCTGAACGCATGTGGCGCTCTAATTGTTTTACCTTTGATTCTTGGGATATAACTTCCGGTTATGAACGCGCGATGTGTACAATGTACGCTTTTATGGACATTGAACGCCGATTTAGGTAGGGCCTACTGGTATTCACAGTTCATATCAAATTCTGTATTATAATCTGTCGAATAATAGAGTTATCTTCTAATCTGTAACTTTACATTTCATGACAGGGATTCTTCTGCGAAGTGGTCCAATACTGGGCCGATGATGCAAAGCAACGAAATTATGGAAAATATCCATAGATGAAGGACTTGACGTGGGTAAACCGCAAAACCGGAAGTGTACGTCCCAAGAGCGATCGATCAGATATCGGCATCGCGAGGTGATATCGCTTGATATCGGCTATATGCGATAGGGAGAATTCCGAAGGTTCCTTTATCCGAAAACGAATAAGGTTCGTTATTTTGAGGGCTCATTGATACACGCATTCTTTTCATTTTCGGACAACGGCGTAGCCAGGATTTCATCTTAGGGGGGGCGGTTAGTCTGCGAGGGAGCGAAGCGACCGAGCCCGAGCGAGCGGAGCGAGCGAGGGGGGGGGGGGGGGGGAGGGTGTGAAAAAGTTCTTACCGTGGGAGGGGGGACACCCCCCTCCCACGGTAAGAACTTTTTGCATTTTGATGTTGTAAATGGTGCAATTTGATGCATGTTTTTGCGCGTTTTATCGACGTGAAACAGTCCCACTTGTTTATGGTAGCAGTTTATTTTGATGTAGATTATTATTGAACAATTTGCCTATAAAATGGTATAATTTAGATACACTTCTTGTATTGATTCTTTTCACTGAATATCATGAACGCGACTGAACCCGAGCGAGCGGAGCGAGCGAGGGGGTAGGGGAGGGTGTGGGAGGGGGGTTTCCCCCCTCCCGCAGTAAGAACTTTTTGCATTTTGATGTTGTAAATGGTGCAATTTGATGCATGTTTTTGCGCGTTTTATCGACGTGAAACAGTCCCACTTGTTTATGGTAGCAGTTTATTTTGATGTAGATTATTATTGAACAATTGCCTATAAAATGGTATATTTAGATACACTTCTTGTATTAATTCTTTTCACTTAATATCATGAACGCGACTGAACCCGAGCGAGCGGAGCGAGCGAGGGGGTAGGGGAGGGTGTGGGAGGGGGTGTCCCCCTCCCACAGTAAGAACTTTTTGCATTTTGATGTTGCAAATGGTGCAATTTGATGCATGTTTTTGCGCGTTTCATCGACGTGAAACAGTCCCACTTGTTTAAGGTAGCAGTATATTTTAGTGTAGATTATTATTGAACAATTTGCCTATAAAATGGTATAATTTATAGATACAATTCTTGTATTAATTCTTTTCACTGAATATCATGAACGCGACTGAACCCGCGCGAGCGGAGCGAGCGAGGGGGGAGGGGAGGGTGTGGGAGGGGGGTGTCCCCCCTCCCACGGTAAGAACTTTTTGCATTTGGATGTTGTAAATGGTGCAATTTGATGCATGTTTTTGCGCGTTTTATCGACGTGAAACAGTCCCACTTGTTTAAGGTAGCAGTATATTTTAGTGTAGATTATTATTGTACAATTTGCCTATAAAATGGTATATTTCAAATACACTTCTTGTATTAATTCTTTTCACTGAATATTATGAACGCGACTGAACCCGAGCGAGCGGAGCGAGCGAGGGGGAGGGGAGGGTGTGGGAGGGGGGTGTCCCCCCTCCCACGGTAAGAACTTTTTGCATTTTGATTTTGCAAATGGTGCAATTTGATGCATGTTTTTGCGTGTTTCATCGACGTGAAACAGTCCCACTTGTTTAAGGTAGCAGTATATTTTAGTGTAGATTATTATTGAACAATTTGCCTATAAAATGGTATAATTTAGATACACTTGTATTAATTCTCTTCACTGAATATCATGAACGCGACTGAACCCGAGCGAGCGGAGCGAGCGAGGGGGTAGGGGAGGGTGTGGGAGGGGGTGTCCCCCCTCCCACGGCGAGAACTTTTTGCATTTGGATGTTGCAAATGGTGCAATTTGATGCACGTTTTTGCGTGTTTTAACGAGTTGAAACAGTCCCACTTGTTTAAGGTTGCCGTATATTTTAGTGTAGATTATTATTGAACCATTTGCCTATAAAATGGTATAATTTAGATACACTAGTCTTCTTGTATTAATTCTTACACTGAATATCATGAACGCTGTCTGTTCAGCAATCAAACAGAAAAAGCATGCACACGAGGGTGTAGATAGGGGCATATCCCCTCCCACACGAAGGTGATTTTGCGTTTTCAGACCTGAAATTCAGCGATCTGGTGCAAATTTTTGGTGCAATACTTTTTCATCGAAGTGTTAAAATCACGGAATTTAGCTCTTATTCCGAATGTGCACCATCTGTGCGTATGTATAAAGTCTAGTGAGGTATAGAGCTTAGGGGAAGGGGGATTCCCCTTCCCGCTCGCGGAGCTTTTGCGTTTTTAGAATTGAAATAAAGCGATCTGGGTATAGCCACAGTCTACTTCTTTGCATGGCCGGGGGGGGGGGGGGGGGGCGAGCAGGGAGAAGGCGTGGGCGAGTGTTATCTCCACCCTTCCCTTCCGATGGAGCTTTTATCTTTTTAAGGTTGAAATTGAGATATCTCGTATACGCATATTTGATGGAATCAACATTTGAGAAATCACACACAAAAAAAAAACTGATTTTTTTTTTGGGGGGGGGGGGCTGAGGGAGGAAAGGGTCGATTAAAAGGGGAAATTCCCCTTAAGATACATGAGGGAACCTTCAGTTTTCGGAATATAAGTGATAAGTCTTGTGCACTCAGAATTATTCAGAATTTTTTGTAGATCTAAAAAGTGTACTTGGCTAGGGAAAGAGGCACAGAGGGGAAGGGTTTGGGAGGGGATACCCCCTCCCAAGCACGAGAGATTTTGCATATTTTGAATTGAAATTCAACGATCTGGTGCACACTTTGAGTGAAATATTAAAAATATATATCTTATTTGATGAAAGGTTGCAAAGGAGACCCGCTCCATGTGCATGCATACAGCATACACGCATTTTTTTTTCCACCTCCCAAATCCCCGGTCCAAATCTTAGGGGGGGGGGGGGGGGGGGGGGCGACCGCCCCCATCGTCCCCCCCCCCCCCCCTGGCTACGCCAGTGTTTTCGGATGAACGAACCTTCGAAATAACAAGCCTTATTTCATTGCCGAATTGACGAACATCTACAGTGTAGTTATAGGGAATATGTGTTATTCGGAATCATGAACCTTCCGAATAACGAACCTCATTTCATTTTCAAGTGGAAGAGAGAAAGAAAAAAAATGCAAACGATAATTACTAATAGCTTGTGGAAAGAAATCACTTGTGTCATCAAACCATCCAAACATTCCTTTACCCGTCCTGTATGCGCCTTTTTTTATATACATCATGACGGCGGTGAAAATGTAATTAAGCACGTAAAGGGATGTGGCAGAATCCTGTAGGAATAATGTTATCCTGATCCATTGCTAAAAATAATGGGAGGATTTATGCCAAAAAATAAAACGGCACCTGTCTTTCCCCAAAGCTTACGTGTGAAACAAGACAAAAATGGAAGTTACTCACGAACCTCCCTTGTACCTGCCTTGTAGCTGGTCTGTTCCAAAAGGCGCTAGTACATACTTCATGGCTGAATCACCGTCTCAAGTCAGCTACAGTGATCAAAAAGTCATTCACCCCGTTTATGCCCTGGAGTAACCTCCATGATGTTCGTCCAGGTGTTGTGAAATCTACACGTGTCCTTGGATATTTTGGAAGAGTCACTCGAACAAACGGACCTGGACACAAAAGAGGTCGTCCTTCCTGTCCACCTGTTCTTAAAGATACAACACTTGTTCGCGTGTGATTCCTTATAGACTCACGTTTGTCCTGAATGTACAGAACAGTAAACAGTTGTAGCATTTCACTTCTGCACAACGATATGCATACGTGTACCATTAGTCCATGGGCCAGGCCAGATATTGGTACCACCTGAGGTGGCAAAACCTTTTTGGTGTAACTTTGTTTGTCGAACATAATGCTTATTAAGCTATGATAGCATTTCCAAATGAGTAGCTTAGTCATAATAAATGAATTCTTAACCAATTTGGTCTCGTTGATATATCCCTATACTTCTGAATCGAGACTAAACGCTATACAAAGAAGAGCACAGTCTTCTGTATGTTCACAGGTGTTCTGTTGTATAAAACGCAGTGCGCTTAGTCTTTATTCAAGGCAGCGAAGGGAATATCCAAAGGTTATGATGTCCACAGCGCTTAGTCTTTATTAAAGACGGCGAATGGAATATCCAAAGCTTATGATACAGTGTATATCCCTTTATCTAAAAACAACAACAACAACAACAACAACAACAAAAAAGCAATTCTTCGTGAATTTTACCGTATTTTTCAATTATTTGTCATTTTCCGGTGAAAACGCTTCGGTGAAAACGCTAATACCACGCCAATGTCGCTTTATTTCCATCCAACAATGAAATATAATGCAAAAACAATGTACCGGTACACTACACTACATTATAATAAATAATATTGTAAATTAACAGAGTGATTTCTGTTTAAAACTGATGTATTTGTTGAGAGGGTAGTATGAAAACAATGTAAATAATCCCTTTTATTAGGAACTTTAGATATGATAACGGTACATTGTTCTAGATAAAGACTATATAAGCGCACCGCGTGAGAGCTGTGGACATCATAGCCCTTTTGATATTCCCTTCGCTGCCTTGAATAAAGACTAAGCGCACCCCGTTTACAACAGAACACCTGTGAACATACAGAATACAGTGCTCTTCTTTGTATAGCGGTTAGTTTCGATTCAGAAGTATAGGGATATAAAAACGAGACCAAATTGGTTAAAAATTCATTTATTATGACTAAGCTACTCATTTGGAAATGCTATCATAGCTTAATAAGCATATCTATGTCCGACAAACAAAATGACACCAAAAAGGTTTTGCCACCTCAGATGGTACCAACAACCCATTTTTCGGGTCTTGGCCCATGGACTACATATTCATAAAATCAATGAATACTCAGTTCGAACATCACGACCTCTTTTAGAAGAAAAAAAATACCGGTTTACATCAGATATTGTTCTATTCTTGCTACGCTGATAAGCCTATAACGTCATTTGTTTTTGTCTTCATATTCTTCGTCAATCCTCTAGGTAATATTTGAAGGTATCATCGGAGCAAAGGACAGTGATTTAGCCATCGATGACGTGGACGTCACCGACAGATTCAATATCAGTGAGTAATAATACACTTAACATTGGATGGACAGTTGGAATGGTACATAATCATTTTCATTTACATCTTTTTTAAGGTTGCTTGCCTGATACACTTGTGCTAAATATCGGGTTACTTTATATACACATCTGCATGCTGGTGGTCACAATGACAAACTGGATCTTCTTTTATTTAATCGTTTGATAATTAGCAGTGGCAGTGTTTTTGTTTGTTTATAAAGCTGTGAATTGATAAAGTGATGCCGTGAGAATTCATTTTTTTTTTAATCATGAAACATTGGTCGATAGGTAAGCCTTCACATTCGATATTAAATGGACGCCCCATAAATCTTAGGGTTCCAAGTTAATTGTGCGCGTCCTGTAGACAACCTTGACCACTGTCGCAAAATATTCATATTCTCCGATGCCTTTCGTAAGGATAAAAGTTAAAACAAGCGACAGGTGACCAGAGAACCATGGGAGTTTTCTTCTTGTTTTTCTGTCATTTGTGTTATCGTGCATTGTTTCGTTCATTTTTTTTTTTGTTCGTCTTTTTTTGAATGGCCACTTAAAGGAATGGCGTCACCATCTGTTTACATTTCGCTGATTTATTTCAACGAAACGTAACCCTGTAGTGATTAGATTAGAAAGCCGCAAACCCGGTTTTAACTGAATTCTTCTGTTCAAAAGCACGACAAGAGAAAAGAGAAAGTTGTGTGTCTCGCCCCCATAGACACTCACGAAAACGTTAGGAAGCTGAACGCCAATTTAAACGAAATTTCTATATCTAAAACGAAATTAGGTAAAGGTTATTTTTACACATTACTTACTGTATTCTTCGGATTGCAAAGAATGCAAAATAATAATGATAATACAAATAATGATAATCGCACCTTTATGAAAGATGCAGTAAATTCGCAAACAACTTGTTTTCTTTTCTAGAACGGGGACAAATGCACAACTCCATTTGTACAGCATTTTATTATTGTGGCCACGGTGTAAAACAATGGACACATCGCTCACGCATTGTTTTTTCGTCTGCACGTGACATGCCTTGTTGTGACACCGTAAGTGCAGTAGGCCCCACCAGGGAGGGTCTCTTTTCACCGGTGACACGACATTAATATGGGTTTGCTCCCGCGGCAGTTGCTCAAGTCTATTTTCTCCAAGAACTTTGGGTTAGGGTAATGGCTGTGATAGGGTTTTAGGTTTAGTTTGATGTCAGGATTGGGATTAGGGTTAGGGTTGGGATTGTGGGTACAATCAATGTTTGGCTTAGCGTGGAGACCGGCATGGGAGTAATTGTCGCAAGAGCAAATGTCATGGAACCCCACCCACTTCCCTGCCGCGGTCTATGGCCATACCTTCAGAGATCAGTCAAAACAATGATTTATTCTTGATTAACCTTATTTCGTCGCGGCGGGACCCTTCCTTTCTTTAAAAGGGACAACAACACAAGTCTGAATCCGATTTTGGTGTGTTTGTAGTTCCGTATCTTTAAAAAAAAAAACCAACATGGATTGTGTAATCACTACTTTAATGGATTCATAAAAGTCCTAAAGCTGATTAGGATGGCTGAGAGAAAAGAATTTCATTCTAAGCACCTCTTAAATCCCTATGTAGGTCAGGCGGGCGTAGCCGTGAATGTATTACAGTAGTTCAAGGCAAGGTGAGGCCCATTAACGATGGGTAAAAAGGGTGAACCTAATGAGAACCCATCTACAAAATAAAAACATGAAATACACGTGGGTATTTATCCACCCACCGTCGGGAATAAACACATACGCAGCTGCCTACCCGTAAGACATGACTCACGAACTCACACTAGATCCCTCCGCTCGCTTCATGGGACATTGCCTTGGCACGAACGTGTGCGTGGTTACAGAGCTCGCCATTTCGGACGATCGAAAGTTCGCTTAAACTTGTCATAAATGTTTATTTCAGTCTGTGTCAACGACATCGCGTACTAACCGTAATAACGCTCATGATAAAGTGACACCTTGGACTATATTCAGGCGGGTATGAATTAGTTGGTTGAATAGAAAGCTGCTCTTATATATCATTATGCACCTGCCTTCTTCTGGTGAAGTAACAGGTTGCACATATTAATTGCTTGTTCGCGTTGATTTACATTCATAACATTCATCATCATGGTGGACGGAGCTGCGTTATATGTCGCCCGCAAGAGTCAGTGACGCTATACGGAAAGTCGGCGCGAATGTTCTTCCTTAATATTTTTTTTTTTAAGGGATAATGCAAAAGGGCCATATCTGATTCGAGTTATACATGATGGAATGGAGTGCATTTATGGTGTTATCTGTTCATCACCACACTTGTTCAAACTGTGAATGAAACACTGGTTGGATCATCGAAAGCTGTGTTGCTTGTGTAACAGTTAACGACTGGTGAACGGTGTAAGGACATTCAATGCAGACGCTGTAATCATGGCTGTTTATGATCGTTCGATTCGTTGTTACCAAGGTAACGCATTTTAACAAACCCTTGTGCCCCTGGAATCCTTGTTTGGGAGCCATCCAAATTGAGCTCTGTTTGCGAGGGATGGAGGGGGTTGTCCTTTTTTGTGGGTATTTTCGTTTTTTGTTAAATTCCTCTTTTTCCCCTTATGCTATATATTTTGTACATCATGGACTTTTTTGGGCAATGCATTTTATATTGCCCATGACAGTCTTTCTTGTTGGAGTACATTTTAAGCTATTCTGAAAATGGAAGTATGTGTGTGCGTATGATAATATATTATGCACAGTTCTTTGTCGTTGCTTAGTATTAATGTCATGTGTTATTATGATTTTTTATTCATCTATTTCTTGAGTATCTCCTTGAGGATTAGATACAGGTACATACGGTAATAATCACGGGAACAATACTGATATTGGCATTATCATCTGTTATACCCATAATATTTTGATTCTCATTCCTTTCTCATAGACCTTTTGTCAATTTCATTTGTTGCAATGAATAAGAAAAAATTTAGAGATTAATGAAAGCAAGAAATATCAAATCAATTTACCTCATGTTTCATCAACAATGATGGTATTTTGTGTTCATCCAGCACCATCGCCGAACCCGTCCATGGATCCAGACGGAACTAAATCTCCTAGGGAAGTTACTCCGCGAGGAGCCAACGGGGAACCGACAATCGGAATTACGCTCTATCCCAATGGAGAAGGTCCACCCGTAGGACCTGGAACCAACGATGACGTGGACCCGGATATTGCACGTAGGTTGTAGCTGGACGTAGGAATTCTACCCCCCAAATAAATGAACTTCAAAAGATAGAAAAGCATATACCCTACAGAATGATACAAAAATGACAAAAATCGGATAAGAAAAACTAATAAGGAAGATATGACATTTTGAAATTTCACATTTTTTTTGAAAACATTTCTTGACCAGTCTTCATGAATATTCAAATCAGCTCGTTGACGATGTCATGCTCTCACAGTTTCTTATTCATTACACATAAAGAAATAATAACTATCTCATATTTCAGCAGTACAAATACAAAACCCAAAACAAAAACAAAACAAAAGAATAAAATGTTAACTCTGATAATTATATCTTGGTATGGGCACGATCTTTTATTTGTATTAGCTATTCCCCCCCCCCCGAATGTCATACATAATATACATGACAATTGTGAGGATATGACATCATCAGTTCGCTCATTTGAATATGGTCAAGAAATGTTCCCCCCCCCCCCCAAAAAAAAAAAAAAAAAAAAAAAAAAAATATGGCATTCCAAAATGTCATATCTTCCTTATTTCTTATCCGGTTTTGGTCATTTTGTATCATTCTGTAGCAAGTATTCTTCTTTTTCTTTTGAAGATTATCTATTTCTTTTTTTTTTTTGGGGGGGGGGTGGATTTCTTATCTAATACCTTACTTTCGTCACGAGTAGAACTATTTTAAAGGGTACCATAACAACCTCAGAACTTTAACGCATCTTTCGTGGCATCGATGGATTTGTCATACTTCCAGAAGAATTCTTATGCAATGTTTCATTGTAGAATATGAATTACATAACTGATTTGTAATCATATTTAAAGGCAAACATTACATAAGGCGTTGCGATATCTGCATTCTTACCGACCAATAGAGATCACCGGATCCAGTTCCCTCAAGTTTTGCATTAACAACGTAGGCCCTAATTCATATCTAATATATCGGACATACGACATGATCCTTTGTAAGGGCTCAGAGCATATGTGATGATTCGTATTTCTGTTCTACAACGAAAAAAAAAAACCAACAACAACTGTAATATCTTTCTGTTTGCCTTTTCTGTGACCTCATTCCATAGTTAGCCTTGTGACAGTTGCTGTCGCACTTTTCGCTGCTACCTGTTTGATGCTCTTGGTGACAGTCATCATACATTACAAGGTCTGCAGTCAGCGAAGGTGAGTGACGAAACGAGTTGAATGCCAATGCATGCAGTGGTGTCGACGTCAAAGAAAAAAAAAATGTTTTGGTGCCTACACTGAAAGTAATGTTTCATATGACTCAATCTCTAACGATGATTTATAGTCATGCAAAGTTAGAGCAAAACAAGAATTATCCTCATCTTATTATCATATTTTTCTATCACCTTTACCCTTTTGCCACAGTGTGTGGCATGTACAGCAAAACGCTGAACGGTTGTGTTTGCTCGTTGTGAATAGCTCTAAAAGGGGTTGTCATACAGTTCTTTGTTTGTCTGTGTCTCTATCCGTGTTCCGTTCTGTTTAATTCTATTTGTTTGCTTTTTATGAAGTGGAATAGTCATTGTTGTTGTTGGGGTTTTTTTTTTTCCGTTGTGAACATCGAAGCACGAATGTCGTAGATGTTGGGCAAGCCAAAATGCAGGAGATGCAATTCAAAGTGTACTCAAGAATTACCGCCAAGACTGGAATGCTTGAACATTGTTTTTGGCTGTCTGTTTTTTTAGAATAAAATTTACGCAAAATGAAAGCAAATCACATAACTGCCACGGAACTACCAACTGAAGTTCGGTGATACCTCCTTGGTACAACGTATTCATGATGATTGTGGCTATATGATATGGTTATTCCGTAACCGTATCAACAGAACCGGGCATAATCAATGCATGCGTTGTGACGAAAGCGTTTTGCCCAAGAGCTTAAATACTTCATAATATGAAGTATTTATATTATATTATAATCGTGGAAACCTGCGTAGTGCCCTATATTATCCATGTCGATACTTTGGCAGCTCTAATCATACGACTAAAAACATCCAAAGTTATACAGACAAAAAAGAAACTTTTATGTCAGGAATAACACTGCTAGTAGGCGTAAACGTGTATAGTTACGTCTCACGAAAGCAGTCATAGACGTATCGTTGGTTCCCGTATGAAGAGGACTCTGTGAGTAGTACCCGAGTTAAAACTTGAACGCTTCGATTTCAACCTCTCTCCCACGTTCCTTTTTACTCGCTGCTTTCTTTGCCCACTGTTGGTACTCTCCTATCCATCTCATCCCATGTAAAACTGTTGATGTTTAGAAAATAGAAGAGAAAAAAATAATTGGGGTTCAGTTCATGATGTTTTCTCTCATGTCTTGTGATGGGATGCTAGGGGGAGATAAAAGAACATTCTTTCGTGGAAGGTACGTGGGGGATGAATGACCTCCTCCCACCGTCTCTCAACCACCTCACCCCCCCTCCCCCCCCCCCCATTTTGTGGTGTTGTTCACTGTGCAATACGTCGATTTTTGTTTTTACTCTGAAAGGGTCTGCTAATCATTAGTCACGGCTCTGAAAAGTAGCTTTGATCAATTCATTCCAGTGGCCAAAGAATATGTGTAGGCCTATAAACAAGACTATTATCCTTATCCTCTCTCTCTCTCTCCCAGTAGGGGTGGGGTGGGGAGAAATAAAGAAACTAGAAAGTCTTCACAATGTGGGCATGTATGTCAAGTAATGGAATATGTTTTAATGTGCTTTCTGGTCTTGCAGCGGGTGGATGCTATTCAAAGCGGGTGACCGCCCACGTGGTGTATTTTCAATTAACATCCGATCTCCCCATCGGTAGACGGTGCTGCATTTCCGACAGAAGCATTTTAGCGGAATTACTCATCTCAAAATTAAAGTAAGAGAGGAAGGGAGTTGGAGGGGAGAGAAAATGAAAATCCTCATTTCCTGCTACAGAGTCATTAAAGAAATGATAATCGCTTTCCTTTGAAACGTTCGACAATTTGAATACTATGCAAGTGATGTCGCATTGTTTCACATTAACTGTCATGAACTTGTGCGTCTAGAAAATGGGCAATCCGCTAAGAAGACACAGCTAGGGGTATTATCTGGGTTAAGAAAGCATTTGCGATGTCTAAAAAGAGGGTTCATGTCAAGTTGAAAGGACCCCCCTTTTTTATCTCCATCCGTACTTCCTCGAACAGGATACGTGACCGAGCGCTGCTTTGAACCCCACGGGGACGCGCCACTACCCCGTGACATGATATGGCATTTTAGTATCCTGTTCAACGCGCCGAAACAGGAGGTGACAAACAGCGTTTGCAATAGGGTGGGACCAAGGCATAAAAAAGCGCTAGGAATAGGACTGATGGGTGCCTGTGATCTTAGGACCCTTTATCGCTGCTAGAAATGGCAGATGACCTATTTTTCTGTAGCTTAACGTTGTGCTCGAGATTATCTACTACAATGATGGATATTCCCCGATGGTGAAGATATTTAGCGCAACAAATAGGAGCAATTTTGAAGTAGTCGGTGATTTCCTACCATTTCACAAGTCACATTTTGTTTTTGTGGGTGTCTGTATGTATGTGAGGCGAATTATATGATAAATATATTAATGTGATAATGTGTTAATGTACTTACCTAAATCAAATGTACACTGTACGTAGTAAAGGTGATCGTTTGATGAAATTTGCCAATAGTGTTTGGCTGCAATTATTATAAATGAGTAAGATTGTAGGAAGATAACGCACGCGCGCACACACAAAGACAAAGAAAGATTAAAGAGCAAATTAAAAAGGAGGATTGACACAAGGTTAACAGGAGACGATTGAAAAAAAAAGCAGGAGAAAAGAAGATTGTCTGTCGTGTCACTTACAGAAGCTACCAACAAAGCAAAGGCACTTTCTTAGCTGAACTGAGCAGTGTAGATTCATATTATGACACTACAGAGCGTATCAAAAAATGGTAATCCAACTTTGGAGGGCTGCCATTCTTTAGTTGTTAGTTATGAAGAGCACAATCTTGGTTGTGAGGAAAGGGAAACTCTTCCTCTTTCCATTGATCAATACCTAATTATGTTGAAATTTATCATGCATGACTGAGCACATGAACTTTAAAGACAACAATGACAAATTGCACTTTTTTCAAGTTTGTGTGTTATTGTGAAGGAGCAGTGCGTGTCTCACTGCATGGATGAGATCTGTCAATGAAAGTGGTCGAATCATCAGGCAAGCCTGCACGACTGCAGATTCATGTTATAGGGTTTCTTCCAACGATTTATGGTTCATAACCTTCAACATTGCCATGTTGTCGATAACTTGGTCCTCCCATTAAGGCGAAACCATCATCAATTTTATTCACTTCATATTCAAGACATGGTTTGCCACTGGGAGCTATGTGTTGAATGTGAACAGAGAAAACATGGATTGTGTGGGTTGACCTATGTGGGAGCGACCAAGTTATCGGACAAAAGGCCATGTTAAAGGTTATGGACCATAAAATGTTAGGAGAAAAAACCTAGACACAAACCCTACACACAAATCATTAAACACAGACCTGCATTCGTACATGTTGGCCTATTTGGCAACTTTCATTGACAGATCTCATCCATGCAGTGAGATATGCATTGTTCCTTCACAATATTAAACACGCAAACTTGGAAAAAGTGCAATTTGTCAATGTTGTCTTTAAAGTCCATGTGCTCAGTCACGCATGACAATTGTCAACATAATTAGGTATCAATGGAAAGAGGAAGAGTTCCCCTTTCCTTTCAACCAACATCGTGCTCTTCATAACTGACAATTTAGAAATGGCAGCCCTCCAAAGTTGGATTACCTTCTTTTTTTTGATACGCTCTGTATTGGTAATAAGTATGACGTAAGAGCGGAATTTACTGTCATGTTTTCAGCTGTTACTTCTTTAAGAATTACAAAATTTGCATCATCAAACGAAAGTCAAACAAAAGGCCACGAGAGATCATGTAAATGAAAAAAATAGAGAAATTATATTTTTTTAGATATATTTGTATGTGATACATCATGATTTTGGTTCTATTTTGCTTATATTTTGCAGGAAGAATCATTATCCATCACACATCGTGTACCATGGTCCGTCGTATTACAACCGAGACGTTGAGAGACATAGCCACGAGGGGGCGGGCTACATGACTCTAAATTTCGATGGAAGTCGGGCTTCCTCATCGGGGACGGCCACGGAGTTTCTGACGATGTCCGACCGCCACGACACGACGCGGTCCAAGAACGGCGACAGGATATCCCTGGGAAGTTTCACTCGAGCGAGCTCCTTTTCGGAACCAAGGCCCAGACTCCCCACAAGGCGTGAGAGCCGCACGTTTCCGATCGTGCGCGAACTCAAGAATCTTCTCCACGCGGTGCACATGAGAAGAATCCGAACCTTAAGCCAACACCTATCCGTGGCGGAAATAGAAATGTTACGTCATCAGCTGAGCAGTAGGTCAACAGCAACGACTCAACCGGAAGTGTCTCACGATCGCACCATGTCAAC
Organism: Diadema antillarum; assembly: GCF_040938485.1. NCBI lineage: Eukaryota > Metazoa > Echinodermata > Echinoidea > Diadematoida > Diadematidae > Diadema > Diadema antillarum. The sequence goes on from NW_027270966.1 coordinate 950,279, forward strand.
AATTCTTCTTGACACCAGCGCATCTACTATACGTCCCATGAGCGAAATAAGCGAACATTTTTACTATAGTCTCTTCCCTGATCCAAATTCCGAAGGGGGTGGTCGCGTAGCTGCGCGTAGGCAGGATGCGCGCACGCCGTTGGTGTCCAGCCGACCCGTGCACACATCGTCGGTGGCGCAAAGTAGTCCTTTGGTTGATACCTCGGGTCGAACTGTTGGTGAGAGCCATGCGTCGTCTGCAGGGGAAGAAGCGACGCACTCTGCGATTTTCCCCGTTTCGGAAGGGAGTACAGCGCACGAAGACATCACCGCCACGACGGTAGCTGCTGGCGACGTTATGGAAATGGTGGACAATGAAATCTACGAATCCTACACGGAGAACGAAGTGTCCTGTTGATGTCATGTTCTCGAGGACACGCTAGGATGTATGATATATAAAGTAATAAAAAAAGACAAGGAAGAGGACTCAAATGATTTTCAGTAGCTAGGAAAGTAGTGACACCAGTGTCCGGCAATGGATGCAGAGAATGAAAATGAAAAGGGTCAAAGTGGAAGAAAAACAAAGCAAACAAAAACAAAACTATTACTGCATGCCACATTCGGATCCAACTAGATTGCACCTTGCAATACAAGCAGTGGGTTAACAAGTTGACAATACGTCCATCAAATCTTAAGATTGTCAACCAGAAGCATGTGAAATCATTGACCATTGCTTCAGAAACAGACATTCGTATTGTTCAATATATTCCAGGTGGCGAATTTTTGACATCTATGATAAACCATCATGACAAACAAATAGAAGAAAGACAACTTTCTGGAGATGAGTACTTATCATTGGTAATCTGCTTGAGAAGAACACCAAAGCAACACTAGTGAGACTTGTCCGAACCATCCTCCTATTAAAGCCGAATTAAAGTCTTTTGAAGATAACATTCATTCGGTATTTTGAGTACTCAAAGGATGTGGCAACAGGTCGACGGAATTCAAAAGTGTCATAAAATGCTTTCGGTTTTATCCAATAATGTTATACGTTAGTTTTCGTTTCATCTTTGTTTTAATGCTGTTGCTTATTTATCTAGGTCTTTATGTAGTTAGTCATGTGATCGTGTAGTGATTTAGTTATTCATTATGCATTCATTTATTTTTTCGTATATTCATTTATTCATTGATCTATTTGTTCAATTTCATATAGTCGTTTTAAGATATCAAGGAGCACAACAACCAACTCATCATTCTGTCGCGCTCTCCCACAAAAGAGGATGTGGTTTTTAGACGTGGTCTTCCAAACCTTTTCAATGAAATGACACTTGGGTGGTCTACCCACCTTAACATCCATTATTCACTCCTTATCTACGTCATCCTTTAAGAATCATATGGGATGTTTCTACTAAAACACGATGCTGCCGGCTGTAATGCACCTGTTCGTATAATGGGTCTTTCCGGATGTTTTCGCTCATTCATTGCAAACCTTCATCTCTTTGGGATCAATGAGAACGCATTGTCCAATCGTGGATATTAGATTAAAGGAACAAGACCAGCTTGATATTGCGTCCTATATCAAGAACGTAGATAACTTTAGATTGAACCCGAAGTTGATTACCCAGGACAACTTTAAAGAACTTATTTGAAAGATTAAAGAAACGAATCGATATTGGAGCAAAGACAAAATGAGTTGAAAATGAGAGAAGTGTAAAGATATTTGGAGTTCGTTAAATCCAAGATAAATATTATGTTTTTGGGTTATAAAAGTAAATGTTTGAGTGGATTCAATAAATTCGCCCATGGTGGGCAACTAACTGCTGCTTAACAATAAAAAAAAAAGCCAAGTTGAAACACATAAGTGCATAACCTACTCACAGAGCAAAGAGCATTCTATGAACCAGGTTTTGCTTTAGTAGTACTCCTTCATTTATTGAACAGGCCAAAGCATATCTGTTTTCCCCTCTCAAAAACGACACAAATTCTTTATTCGTTTGTTGTCCTATTTTTGTTGAGCAATGTCCTTTAAAGAATTTTTAGTGTATCTTAAGAGATAATCACGATTTTGTTTTTGTTTGACAAAAATTAATGTTGATTGAAATCGGCTCATTGTCCGAGCATTTGATACATATGAGTGAACTCCGAGGCTAGTGACGGCACAGGTCACATGTCTGAGAGATTTGTCGATGGTGAATGATATTATGATACCATTTTAATAGGTAACTGTAATCACCTCGTTGATATCTCTCTTTTACTGAAGTGTATGCGACTTCAACGTCGTGGAAAGAATGCCTTTATATTTTCCGTCGATGATGCCGTATTCTAATGCTGGGCGGAGATCCAATATGCGATGTTATTGTGATATGTATATAATTATGACAAAGATTATTTGTAATAAAAAGAAACAAAACGACCAAAGACGTTGATATCTGTGTGCTTTTATTTTCTTGAGAAAATTAGTCCAGAAATTATGCCATGATAGTCATTATTGATTATAAATGTGACCGTGCACCTCAAAACGAACATAAAGTCGCACACACTGATTTTGCGTGAGGACTGAAAATAAGTGAAATGGGTCAACCTAACCGAACTTGACTTTTTCATATTTTCTGAAAGAGTGGGTCTTCTTTTACATTATGCTAAAATTTGGTATCATAAAACGGGCAGGAAAGTGTGTTTTTCTAGCAGTTTATCTCGAACATTTTTGGTAGAATAGTGTGATTAGGTGTGTCTTTAGAATCCCTTTTTTCATTTCTGAAAAACCTTGTCCACACTCTTCACTTTCAACTCTAGTAACTTTTGAAAGGATAGTGCTACTGCTTTGAAAGTTGGCATTAATTATGGTCAGAATGTGTTAATGAGGCATGCTTAATTTCAGTTTAATCTGATAATCACTTCATTGTTGTTACTCTGGTGGTCTACTTCCTGTTTTTTGTCCCATTCATCGCACAGCCAGCACGGTTTGGTAAAGATTAAGCACTTGAATAGACACTGTACTTCAGAGCCTCTTTTCTCAGTTCACACTTTTCCTGAGTTTGTGCTTTCTTTCCAATATTTAGATAGGTTAGGAGAGTCCATTTGATTTGAGTTATACATCATTTTAAAGCTTAAAGTCTGCTCTTTTAGAATATGATCTTAACTAAAAATTCATGTCTGGCGACTTTTTGTTTGTTTTGAGGTGCACAGTCACAAATTATCTTTATTGCAGTCATAATTATGTTAAATATGGTTCTCAAAAGGATTACAAAACACATGATGCACATATTGATCTTAGTGAGAGTTCTTAATGAAATTTATGATTTATTAGTTCAGCAAAATAGTGCAGTTAGATGTGAGCGCCCTTGTGTCTGTCTACATTACATTTCACAACTTTTTTTTTTCAATTCTTGCAATAACATTGTGTCGAATATATCATTTCTTATATGTTGACTATGAATGTAAATTAAATAAGAACGAAACCAAGTAATTTAAGACGTTTGGCATGTTCAGTGAAAAAAAAAAAGAGGGACATACAGAAAAAATAGTTTATACGTCGACAAGGCTTTTTATATACATCAAAATGTTGTTTTCTATCTGTCTCCAAATTGTTCTTTGACAGAGGCGTAAGCGTTTTACGCAAAAAAAAAAATCATGCCTTATTATTACCCCGTCCTTGCTTTACCTTAATACCATTCTCCATTTTTTTTAACCCTTTGAATGCCACGTTTATCTCTTGTTCATATTTGTGTGTGTGAAATTTGTGCATATTTGACTTGTTGGCACAGAAAAGGGTTAATCAATGAAATTTCTTGTTCTGAGCAAAATAGCTATGTTGGATGTTAAGTTGTAGATCATTACTAGCTGTTTAGATATTGATTACAAATGTTTCATTGCAAACACAAAGCACGTATAGTGTGTTATAATATATTTCTGTTCTTTAGTGTTAGTCATGATAATTAACTTTATGAATATCACATATCTTTTTAATACACAATAATGTCTGACAGGTGGCTTCTGCTGTGTGACAGGGATACATCCTTGTCCATGATTATCTGAACTTGCACTTTTATATCATTCTTTTCCAGTCGAAAGTAATACTCCTCGTATCCACACTTGGACACTTTTTACAATAATATATTCTAGTCATCTGTCGGTAAATCTTTAAATGATTTTTGAGTGGCGGAATTGAAATGATAATAACAGCCAAACGTGAAAAGGGACATTACAATCATTGTTATAGACATGATAGATGCATGGCGTCATCTTACCTGCATCCGTCATTGAATAATATGATACGCCCGCTCGTGAACATGCACACACGCAAACCTAATAATGTTATTAGATTTGACCTTTTGTCCTTTAGTGTTCGTAGTGTGATGTTGAAATTAAATTCATCTGAACACTAGACTGCAATGCAATGCAGCTTCACATCCTAAGCATGATCATTTAAAGGCTAAGTAAAGTATAGCGTTGTCATGAAGTATGATGAACGAAGTTACCATGGTTACTATTGTATGTTATGTATTGCTGCTACTTTTGTACAGTGCTTGCTACATATACGCGCACTCGCGCACGCACGCATGCACAAACACGTGGAAACGGAAAGATTGAAGATGAGGAAGTGTTGGATCCTATGACTTGTCCGTCGTTGGGGGTACTTGTTTTTGCATTTATTTCAATAGATTAGTCTAGATCTAATCGTGCATGGAGCTCCGTGATCAATAGGTTGTAATGTCAGCTTTAGATTAAAAATAACCCCATTTAACAGTGCTGATCATCTCTCTCATGATGTTCAAATTGTACATTTGCTTTTGATTGTTTATTATTTTCATATTCCCCTATATTGTTGATGATATGATATCATGACTCTCGAAATCAGTTTAACCCCCCCCCCCCCGTCTTGTGAGGAATGCCATAAATATCCAACGTACACGAGTCTTTTGGTTATCCAAACATCAACAACAACAACATGTAGAAAAAGAAAAGAATTTAAGAAGCCAACAAAATTCCGTTTCCATCATTCCGTGGGATTGCGCAGACGTGATATTCGAATGGAGAGAGGGTTGTGTGGGACCTGGCCTTCATCGTAGGTGGCGGGCTTCCCTCTGGAAGGCGAAAATGAAAGCGATGGAGCAGGTGGGTGAAGAACAGGAAAAGTTCGACTTTCGCCAGCTGCTCGCCAATACACTTCCGACGCCCTACAGAATTCAAACAAAGTGATACGATAAAGTAAGTTCCTGCATCGCACACACACACACACACACACACGCGAGCACGCACACTCACACATACACGCACACGTACACACACTGTTCTCTCTTTCTCTAACTTCCTTTTCCCTTTCTGTTGCTAGCAAATACGTTGGAAATGAATATTATTATCTCTTGACCATGAATGCACAGATTAAAAAAAAAAACGACAAATGGAATAGCCTTTTTACAGTTAGTTTATGTCGAGGTTATGAATTTGCAAATGTATTATTGCCACTGACTAGTAATATTGGTCGCAAGTACAAGTTGCGTTGAAAATGTTTTCAACTTCTTATCAACACTGCAAGAGTCAGATTTTTCGGTTTATCCTTTTTAGTTCATCTTGTTTTGATTTTAAATAAAAAACTAAATGTTTGTCCTCGTGAATTATAGCTGTTATCAATAGTAATGATTGTAATCTGCTCAGTTTCTTTCCTTATAATAATCATGTTTTGTGTCTACATGTAGCTGTTTCTAAAAATCACAAGCAACTGTGTTTATTATGTACCATAATAACATGCGTGTTTTATATCAGATATTATACATAATCCTCACCAACGCAAAACGGGATGAGCTCGTCCCTCAGCCGAACCTTATTAGTCTCCTTGTCCAGGAATCTCTCTGGATTAAATTGGTCAGGGTTCTCCCATAGACTTGGTTCGTGGTGGACGGCCCATATGTTGGGAATGATTACTGTACCCTTTGGAATGTCGTAGCCTCCAAGAACAGCATCTTTGATGGGCGCGTGTGGTACACCAAATGGGGCGATGGATGTTATCCGCTGGATCTCAAGAAGCGTCGATTCTGTATACGGTAACCTTTTCCTGTCTAAGAGACTAGGCATCCGGTCTCGCCCAACCTGCTCATCTAGCTCCATCTGAACCCTTTTCTGCACTTCTAAATTACTCAGCATGTAGAGGAGACACCACCTAAGCGTAGATGAGGTGGTCTCAGTACCAGCGATAAAAAGATCTCCCACGGCCTTAAGAAGGTTCTCTTCACTGAAGAAATGTTCACCCGGCTTTTCCTTCTCTGCCTCTCTCATCTGGTCGACGTACATATGAACGAAACATGACGCGATGCCGGACGTGTATTCGCTGCTTATTTTTTGCACCGACGAATGGACGTACCTGTCAAACGTCGTTTTGTACTTGAGGATTTTCTCCATCCCGCTACCTGGAAGAAAGCGGAGAAATGGGAGAAAATTTATAACGCCGCTAATCTCTGTCATCTCAATGATGCCGAACAGCGCCTCGAGAACTCCTTTGAAGACTTCGTCGTCGTAGTCGAATCGCTTTCCGAAATTTAGGCCACAGATCACATTGGAGACCGACACGGCGATGTCGTGAAAGGGAACGAACGCTTGCGACTTGCGACTGACAAAACTCGCCACTAGATGGCGCGCTTCTTCAGCAATGGTTTCCTCCATCCTAAACTTGCCCATTCCCAAAGATCGTAACGCAGAGAGGGAGAAGCGGCGCTGTTCTGTCTGCTTGGGCCCGAAATAGCTGGCAACAAGTCCTAAAAGAAAGAAAGAAAAAAAAAGCACACACGGTAAAATACAGCAAAACTGTATGAAATCATGTAATCAATAACGGTACTGTGCAACAAGATAAACTTAGGTTTTGAGTTTCTTCAGTTTGTCTCCCTCTACAAATGAAAATTTGTTAAGATCGCAACTGCAGAGCTGATCTGTGGCATGTCGGAAAAAAGGAACCAGTGGGACTCGAACCTGTCATCTACCGCTTTCCGGGCAGCGACACTACCACCAGGCTGTCCCTGGTTGCCGGCAGTGACACGATGAACACGATGATAGAGGGAGACAAACTGAAGAAACTCAAAACCTGAGCCTTCACCCCTCTGAATAATGTCTTTCTTTCATTTAAGATAAACTTACTTGAAGTTTTTGTTTGTTCTGTTTTCTTGTTATTTTATTTTTTGATAGATATGCGCTGATACTGTGCAACAAGATGAACTATGACTTGAAGCTGAGTTGGATAGAGTATGTTTGTTTGATTTCATTTTCTTCAACATAATTTCATACGTAAATCAAATTTCTTTTCAGTAATATCACAGAAAACATCAGTATATGAATTACAATGTATATGACTCAAAGAGGGAACATACTTACAGTGTAGTACATTTTTACTTACACAAATTATAATTGTGTTACCAAATCGTTAAATGATAACCAAGCAATTTGCTATCATGAATTAATGGCTAGTAACTAATCAATGGGAATCAGTCGGAATGCTGGGGGATGATTGTTCCAATCCTTTGGGGATTCATAAGAGTGCATTTCATATTTATTATTGTGTGAAAATTATTTGCTTCAGATTGGTCTCATATTCAAGTAATGTGCAGTTCAATGTTTCCAGGTAAACACTGTACAGTCATGCTAACCTGGAAACACTGAACTGCAAATTACTTGAATATGAGACCAATCTGAAGCAAATAATTTTCACACAACAATACATAATGTACTCTTAAATGAATCCCACAGGGATTGGAACAATCATCCTCCGGCATTCCCAATGATTTCCACTGATCAGTTACTTGCCATCCCCTTTAAGAGATTATAACAGTACTCCGACACATGGAATGAAATTGACGAAAGAGAGAGAGAGAAGGCTAATGTTTTTTTGGTTATAATTCTGGGATGATAATCATAAACGTGATGGTACAGAAAATAACCCTTTGAAGAAAGTTTCGCTGTTTTTCGTTTGTTTTTGTTTTCTCTCCATTTTTGTTCAGTCCAGTATTTACCTGTTTAGGAGTTGACGACACTGTGCAAGTAACATGTAAAGTCGTCATACCCGAATGAATAAACACTTATTAAGCATTCTCTCTTATAATGACATTCTTAACCCTTGTTCAAATATTTGTAATAGAACGTGTGCCGGGGGTTCTTATAATTGTAAGATGCAAGAACCCTTTGCTTTCGGGGGTCATTTCAGTCTCATAATATTTGGTCTATACTTACTACCAAAAGACCACAAGACGTTGGGACTAGAATTGCTCCTGTGAAAACACATACGTACGAGGTCGAAAGAAAAGTGACCAGTACCCATTATTATGCAGAATCACTCAATTGTACATCTTGAAAAGAGCGAACTCTCAACTCGGAAAACGTAATTAATTCACCTGCTTTACAATAGACTGACGAGGTGAACGAACTTTTCGACGAAAACATGGGCAACCATTGAAAACTTACGAAAACTGTACCAACTGTACACGAAGCCGTGCGCTTTCAAGACTATTATCAAGATTATGGAGAAGGGGGACTTATATCGAATAATGTTTTTTTTTTTAGTTGTACAGTATAGGGGACGGGTATAGTTGTTGCTCTGGTGAGTTGTAACATGATTATTTTCTCAAAAGCGAAACAAGAATAAGGCGTTTAAAAGTATACAACATCAAAAGGTAATAAAAATTATATCTAACGGCCTTTGCGTGCAAAATTTCATTTTGCCTGAACATTCTATATGCGGAGAAGTTAGAAAAAATAGAAAAAAAGACTAGGCTTTCCTCCTCTCTTTAGTAAAACTTTAAGTAATCAATGTTCCTTTAATGTTCATCAAAACCAGTTATTCCCAGTTATTGGTGGGTATGTGGGCGATGTTTTGCAGTGTCCTGGGTGTATTTCATTTAATTTTGTTTTTGTTTTTGAGAGTAGCAGTCTGATGTTTGAATGTTTATTAAGCACACTATTATTCTCACAGAGAAAATGAAGTACATTTCTCTATTTGTTTGTTTTAGTAGACCTCAAAATGAAAAAAAAAAATGTAACTGGATTCGGTCTCCACTATGTTAAAGCTGCACGTTTAAAGTGGCGGAAAAGCTTTTGGAAAAAGAGTATGACCAGGGGAAAAAATGAAAAAAAAAAACACGATCATGACATTTCCTTGTAATTTGTTTTGTCATTGCAAAATATGGAACAAACAAATCTCCGGTGAAAGTAACGCACTGTCTCAAAATGCTTGCAGAGATGTTTAAGCTGCGGTAGTGTTTTAAAAGAAAAAAGAAAGCGAAATCCCCATCAAGGGAAAATAAAGCAAATCGATATTCATGAAATTTCTGACTGAATTCTAAGGTGATAACGAAAATGCTCACGGTGTGTATGAAGAAAGTTGATTGAGTGCATCATTATTTTGATGGGAAAAAAAGAGTATCTGATACATTGCATATTATTTCAAACCTTAAGGCTTATAAGTATATAAAAAAAAAATGATTCTGTCGTCATTTTGAAAAAACAAAAACAAAGCAAATTTAACTGGTGGTTAATGTTCCATAGGTCCCAACAGGTCAATGAAAATGTCTTGATAAAATTACCTAAAGGAAAGTAGTTTGGTTTGGGGACTTATCGTCGAAAAAGATTTATTAAGTTCATTTCAGTTATTATTAGCATGGTTGTCTTTTTTTTCGCCAAGTATGCACTTATACTAATGATTCTTCGCCAGTAGAACTCTTTACTTAGCATAAATTTTTGTTTCAGTATAAAACAATGATACTCTCATAATGAACAAAATGAATTAAGATTACTGGCTGAAAGTCACTAAGTGTGTGTACGTGTTGTTTCAGTGTTGTCGACTTACCCTTCCCCTCAGCTATATATTTCACCAAAGTGATCTCGGGTCTATCACTGAAATCGTCACCGGATTTTGCAAAGGCCTGACGGATGAGTTCGAAGTCGCTGATGACCACTGTGTAAAAGGACCCGAGTCTCATGCTGAAGATCGGGCCGTGTTTCTTGGCCATTTTGGTCAAAACGACGTGCGGCTCGTCGCTGCCCGCGAGGCTGGGCAGGCTTCCGACGACGGGCCACTCTCGGGGGCCACGAGGGGGCAGGTTGGCGTAGGTCTTGATTCGTCTCGACTGTACCAGGATCATGGTGATCAGGAAACAAAGGCAAAAAATTAGCAAGGGAGTGATGCCGAATTGGGTCCCTAGCTCTAGCAGGTCGGCCATGTTTTAGGATCTCTGCGATGTGCCACGTCGGTTGGACAGGAAATTTCAGCAGAGATGTGTATGATACCTCCTTGGATTTATGCCGGCTATCAATGGTGTGGAAGCTGACCCCACCGGAGTGCTGGTAAAAGTAATGACTGCTCAATTCAAACTGAATGACGTCTTTGCGAGTCTGCCTGCTTTTTATTATTATTCTTTTCGTTACTTTTACTTTCAAAAACCGTTATTCCTCCGGCCTGCATAATCAAGTCACACCAACACCGGTATGGACACGAGATTATGCATTCATTGCATAGATATGCAAAGAGTGTTCTCTTTCCGTGCCGTCTTTTACAGGCTTCACAAAAGGAAGACTTGCAGATTGGCATATCCCTCCCCCCCCCCCTTCGCATACACATTTAAACACATACCACATACAAGCATGCCATCGCTACCAGGATGATACCTCGACCGAGTTCACCAGACATGATGTGAAACCACAAAACTTTTTTTTTTGTTTCTTAAAGTCCGCAGGATAAGCTATAATGTTGTTCATTATGACGTAATGTCTGAAACTTATCCATAAGTATCCAGACGAAAAAAAAAAGAAAAGAAAAGAAAAGAGTTACACGTCACAGCTTTCGAGACACTGTCCTTTGACCCGCCCATCAAGCAGATGCTTATGTTCTGCCTGTGCAATTCAAAGGTTTACAAGCATTAGTGGTGGTAATTAGGTCGACAGGGAAGAGGCTTAAAATGGCTTATAAGATTAGATCTCTATCATGTCTACAGGCTCTTAACGGTTTTTATAGGGAAATACACATTTCTTTTTTTTTCTTTCGTCACTGCAATGGACCTCTATTACCACTGTGATTATCACTATCTTTGTTATTAATACTAAAATATAACACATCATTATTTTGCTCAATACACTCACATACAAGTCATATTGCCAGACAAAATTCACGTAGTGTATATAATATATAACATGCATCGTGTTGTAGATACAACGTCTAAATGCAGATGTAAGTAAAGAGTAAAGTCTTATTCTAAATGTTTAAACCTTTGATACATGTGAACAAAAAATATGGTTTTGTTTTTAATCCATTCCAGTGACTTAATAATTACAAGTTTGCTGACAACTGACCACGGAGGGGGAAGAAGGAAAACCATTTTCTTTTTTGTTATTCATTTGTATTTTATTATCTGTTTTTTCAGAATATATAAATATATATATATATATATATATATATATATATATATATATATATATTATATACATTGTATGTAAAGAGAGAGAGAGAGAGAGAGAGAGAGAGAGAGATTGCGAGATTGGCGGGACAATTATAATTCTTTTAAACTTAACTTCCTTTTGACTATAATTCACTATATAGACCGTATTCATAATAATCCTGTACAATATCAGAGCCTGTTGAATATTATAATGTAGATGATGACGTGCGGGGGAGGGAACATCACCGAATGTTCCACCCGACATTGTCCGAAGGGTTTGAAATGCTATTGAGGGAGGTTATAAGTCCCGAGAGGAAGTCGAGGGACTTATAGCCTCCCTCAATAGCATTTCAAACCCTGAGGCCCGAATTCACGAAGGTGATAGAAATAAAACCATGGTTTAAACCATGGACAAAAACTATGGAGCGCCAAGTGTCGCATGGAATATGTCCTTACGAAATCAGTCATTTCGTCGATGAAATGATTATTTTATTTTTGGACGAAATGACAACATTTTGTACTATTAAACGAATATTTCGTCCACGAAATGATAATTTCGTTAACGAAACGGTCATTTTGTCGACGAAATGACCAATTTTGAAACGAAATATTCCGTGCGACACTTGGCGCTCCATGGTTTTTGTCCATGGTTTAAACCATGGTTTTTTATTCGTACCACCTTCGTGAATTTGGGCCTGAGGGTGGAACGTTTGGTACATGTTCCCGACAACAAAAGTCATCATCTGTTATGTTATATGGGTTAGTCCCAGGCCTTCTGTCATTTTGTTACGTGACAATGTTTTCCCATTACAAAAATGTGCGCCCATGGGCGAACATGACGAATGTGCCTTCATCGCGTGACTGAGTTTAGCCAATCACTAACCGGTATTTGACTAATCCATTTAATATAACAAAATGTAACATTTCCACGCTACATTGTTACGGAAGCCCATTCGTGCCACGCAGGATAAAACTTTCAGTGGAGCTAATTGGCGGCCGCCACATAGTTATCAACATCGATATTTTTCATGGTTATCGATATTGCTAAACGATAATTAAGTGGCGGCCGCCAGATAATTATCTGGCGGCCGCCAATTAATTATCTGGCGGCCGCCACTTAATTTTCGGGCGGCCGCCACTTAATCATCGTTTGGCGATATCGATAATCATGAGAAATATCGACCACAAGTAGCGTTACAGATCTCAATTCAGTCTATTTCCTGGAGTATAAAACATTGGAAACGACATTTTACGTACCAAATAATTATTTGTCGTTAGCAGCAACGGGACAGCACTTCGTAATATTAAAAAAAATGTCTGGTTATCTGAGCCTTGAGCGGTGATGAAGGCGGTTGACTGTAGACTTGAGATCTGTAACGTTACTTGTGGTCGATATTTCTCATAATTATCGATATCGCTAAACGATAAGTGGCGGCCGCCAGATAATTATGTGGCGGCCGCCAGATAATTATGTGGCGGCCGCCCGATAATTATCCTTTAGCGATATCGATAATTATGAGAAACATCGATATCGATGAATATGTGGCGGCCGCCAGTTAGCTCCGCTGGAAGTTTTATCCTGCGTGGCACGAACGGGCTTCCGTACATTGTTATTATAGCATTAATATTTTATTTAATTATAAAAGAGCATAAAAACTATACGTCGTTGTACGTAAGCTGATTTGGGGTATGGGTCTTAGATATCGTTGGAGTGATTTGTCTTTCTGCGATGGTTTTATCATGCGATTAAAGTACCCAAAATATAGGACAAGGACGAAACGATCGAAACGCTGAACCCAGGGATGTATATAGGCTTACATAATACATGTAGTTTAAAGGGCAGGATACGTCGGAAACGACCAAACCACATGTAAAAGGGTGAGGACAAACGTACTATTCCAATCTTACTTGCATTACAATACACGTTATGGACAAGGTGACTTTCATATGAGCACACTAACAGAATGAGACGACCAGAACGGGAAGATTTCATGGCACTAACAACCTAGAAATAATGGTAGTTTAAGTTCCAGACGTTGGTCTTAATTCACAAAATGGAAATTAGCAGAGGCTAGCTCCGATCAATTCCAGCACGTTTCGACAAATAAACAGGAACGCTATCCCCCACCATCTACCACGTATTGCTAGGTATTAACGTCGATTGTTATTTTTATGTCAGGGAGATTTCTCAAAGTACTGTATCTCCAATCATCTCAATTTAGATGTAAACATTGGAAAATTAAGAAAAACATACACACACACTCATGTCGCATCAAAAAGTTAATATTACAAAAATATATAATATAAGTTTGTCAACAACAGCACCTTCATACCTTTACAATACAATTCAATGCAATACCTGAAATTTCATTTTTGTATAATGCTCTACGAACTATGTAGTTGTTTCTCAGCGCTTTACATCACATTTGAATTTGAATTTGAATTCGAATTTGAATTTGAATTCATTTTCCACTTCCATGATAACATGAACAATGGACATGATACATAACATTAACAGACAAATAATAATACAAATTACATAAATGGTTGAAAATAACATGACAATATGAATGGCAAATGGATGGATCTCCAGAAAGTAAAGATCGTTTATGATATAGCGCAAATGTTATGTAAACACTCTATATCTGTTTTAATTCATTTTTTCAAACAATACATTACCACAATTTCTCTTTACATTTCCTATCATTGCTCATTTCATTACGTATTTCAATTAGTTGTTTCAGATTAAGTTTTCTACTACAGCCTCACAAAATTTGCCTTTCTGTTATCAACTGTCAACATCTATCAACATCAAGAAGTCTGGATGATTCTTTATCAACTTGTCCTCGCTTTGAAAGTTAGCATAAAATAATGTAAACATAAATTGGTTCGCTAGCACACATAACATAGACGCTTAAGTGCAATAAAACTACAATTCCATTTCAAGTGTACTTTAATGAACTAAAAAAAAAATGAGTGAAATGATATTATTTTGGGAAACTTTACATTTTATTACAATTATGTCCAGGTTTTGCACAATTATGACGTCATGGACACGCAGCTTTTCCCTTTAATATTGTGCATAATGGTACTTACATGTATGTTCTGACTTGGTCGATGACTACAAACATAAAAAATAATGACAATGATTTTCATGACTATATTAGCAAATAAATGTATAAATAGATAAAGCAGTGCTTAGTTATTGCAGAACAATAACAGTGGTGAGAGGGATACAAGCTTTTTCTTTGTTATTTCATATCAAATGAGAAACTTTATTGGAAATTATTTTGTGTACACAGGTGAGGACATGCATAATCACCTAATTTGATTTGCATGTATAGTGCATGTGTTACGCAGGGGCCTCTAATATTACTTTGGAAACGTGCTTAATTCCTGTGACTCCAATGTTACATTTAAAATCATCTGCACTATCTAACAAACTGGACTTTACAAGGCGACAAATCAGCAAAATGTCAGTTTTTCATAATGCTTTAAAATAGTACTTCTCATTACCTAAGTTTTCAGCAGAAAAAAAAAAGAAAACACGAATCCTACCAACTCAAAATGCTACAAGAACAGCACACCAACGTCAATGGTTAATAATGGCAGATGCATATTTGTTTGTTTGTTTGTTTGTTGTTGTTTTTTTGCAGATGTGACCGCGCATCACGAAACAATCAAAAAGTCGCAACTCCTCATTTTACATGAGGATTCAAAATAGGTGAATCGAGTCAACCTTTTCAATCTTGAGTTTTTCATATTTTCTGGAAAAAAAAATTCTTCTACATTTTACTCAAGTTTGTAATCATGAAAAGAATTGGAAATGTTGTTTTAAGTGATTTATTTTTCTATAACACTTTTTTTTTTCTAAAATAGTGTGACAAGGAATGTCTTCGAGGCTCCTCTTCAGTTCTCAGAAACCCCTTGCACACTCTTCACTTTCAACTCTAATAACCTTTGAAAGGATAATGCTACTGCTTTGCTATGGTGCAAGTCATGGATAAAATGTTTGAAGAGAATGCTTAATTTCACCTTAAATATATAATCCCGTCATTGTTGTTGCTATGAAGTTTTACATCCCATTTTGTGTCCCATTCATTGCACAGAGCACGGCTTGATAAGATTAATCATTTGAATCAACCCTATATATCAGAGCCTCTATTAGCAGTACACACTTTTTCAGAGTGTGTGCTTTCTTACCAAGATTTTTATAGGTTGAGCACGTTCATTTGAATAGACGTATACAATTTTTAAAGCTTACAGTCTACTTTTTCAGAATCTGCTCTGAAAAATCCATGTTTGGCGACTTTGCTGGGTTTTGTGATACAGAGTCACATATATTTATGATACAGAGTCACATATTTTTATGGTAAGGAAAAAGAAAACACTTTATTGCTTCCTTCACATTGCCCAAAGTTTACTTGGCAAAATTCTTATTACCATCTTCGCGAGAGATTGCACACATGGAATACTCGACTGGCGAGAGGGTGGCGTTGCATTTTGCCTTCATCGTTGGTGGCGTGCTTCCTTCGGGTATCCTCAGGTGAAATTGATGTAAGATGTGTGTCAGAAAGAGGAAGAGTTCGACTCTGGCTAACTGCTCACCGATACACTTTCGACGTCCTGCAATGTTTGGAAAATGAGATATACAAAGACATGGTTCCTTAGGACAAATGAAGCAATACCATCCTAACGACATCATCGCAAAAATAATTATACTAGTTTGTTGTTGAAGTGTGATTTCTCTTCTTTGTCTCCCTCTTCGAATGTTCCGAAAGTTCATGAACTCTTGTAGAGGGAGACAAAGTGAAGAAAACTCACACTTCAACCTTCATCCCTCTGTTTAATCTTTTGCTTTCATTCAGTTTGTTGTTTATCATTTTATTTTATTTTTAATATTTGAATGTGACCGAAGTCACAGTCCCATGAATACAGTGCATGATGCGTCGCTACAAATGAGAATACATTGTATTTTCATTTCATTCCTGAATCAAAGATATACTGACTTCATTTGTTTACTAATTTGTATTTTCCATCTAAATTTCTTGTTTGTTAGTCCTGATTTCTATTCAGTGTTGTTGTTCTCTTTACTAACTTTGTTTTTGTATGACACCTTTGCTGTACTGTATAACTTATTTGTTCTTTCGTGGATTTCTTTTTTTTTTCTTTATTTTCTTTTGCCAGACAGGGTGTGTGTGTGTGTGTGTGTGTGCGCGTGTTTGTTACACTCTTGTTCTCGTTTTATTTTGCTTTTACATAGTATAACCCCTACCACTTTGTCATAACCTTAACCTTCCAATCCCCCTACGTCCTCGTAATGATAATGTAGAACACAATGCTCACCTGTACTAAAGGGTATGAGTTCGTCTCTCTGCCGAACCTGATTAGTCTCTTTGTCCAGGAACCTCTCTGGGTTAAACTGGTCAGGGTTCTCCCAAAGATCCGGGTCGTGGTGGACAGCCCAGAGATTAGGAAGCACGACGGTACCCTTTGGGATGTCGTAGCCTCCAAGAACAGTATCTTTGATGGGAGCGTGCGGCACCCCCAAGGGAACGATAGATGCCATCCGTTGAATCTCGAGAAGAGTCGCTTCTGTGTACGGCAACTTCGGTCTGTCCAGAAGACTAGGCATTCGATCGCGCCCAACTTCCTCGTCCAACTCCATTTGTACTCTTTTCTGCACGTCTACGTTGTTCAACATAAAGAGCAAACACCATTTGAGCGAGGTAGCCGTAGTCTCGGTGCCAGCAACAAACAAGTCGGCGACGGCTAGCAGTAGGTTCTCTTCGTTGAAGAAATGTTCACCGGGGTTCTCTCTCTCCGCCTCTTTCATCTGGTCTGCGTACATGTGAATGAAACACGACGCATTCCCCGATGTGTATTCAGCTTTGACTTGCCGAATTAATGGGTAGATGTACTTGTCGAAAGTGTCTTTGTGTTGGAAACATTTCTTCAACCCGCTTCCGGGGAAAAATCTGAGGAAAGGGAGAAAGTTGAAGGCACCACTGATTTCGGTGATTTCGACAATACCGTAGAGCGCTTCGAGAACCCGTTTGAAATCCTCGTCGTCGTAGTCGAATCGCTTTCCGAAGTTTAGCCAGCAGATGACGTTGGAGACCGACACGGAGATGTCGTGAAAGGGAACGAACGCTTGCGACTTGCGACTGGCAAAACTTGCCGCGAGGTGGCGTGCTTCCTCAGCAATGGTTTCCTCCATCCTAAACTTGCCCATTCCCAAAGATCGTAACGCAGAGAGGGAGAAGCGGCGCTGTTCCGTCTGTTTAGCACCAAAGTAACCAGCAATTAGACCTTTTAAGTATTATGAGAAGAAATGATAGAAAAGGAAAATAAACAAGCAAAAGCACAAGAAGTTAAACTGAGACGGTGTATAATAACCTTGGCTACAAGAACATAGTTTGGAATCGAATCGGCAGCAACGGCTTTAGCCCCAACCCCATTTGGTTAATATATAACCAGCCAAAAGCGCTGGTTATTTTGGTTATCGATTCTTCTTCTTCTCCTTCTTCTTCTTCTTCTTCTTCTTCTTCTTCTTGTATTATTAATGTTGGTAATAGTAGTACATGTAGTAGTAGTAGTAGTAGTAGTAGTAGTAGTAGTAGTTAATAGTGTAGTAGTTGTAGTGGTAGTAGTAGTAGTAATAGCAGCATAGAAGTAACCTCAGTAGCGATAGCATTATTATAATAAGTACAAGTGCCACTTTTTGCAATGTCAATGACTGTTGTGAAGTTTAATACGAGCAACAACAATACCAATGGGCTGTTTATAACAGTAGTATATACATGTAACACAAACTATAAGAAAAAACAAAACCAACACAGTCACCAAGACAATCGATTCTCGTGCTTCAGTGAAAGAAAGGGAGAGGAGAAAGGAAAATCAATCGGGATAACTATACGTGTAATCACGCGGTAACTCGCTTGTTTGATTTTGCATCTTGAAGGACAAGTCCACCTTCATAGACATGTTGATTGAGTGAATGCAACAATATTAGTAGAACACATCAGTGAAAGTTTGAGGAAAATCGGACAATCCATTCAAAAGTTATGAATTTGTGCAGTTTCTGCGCAGTCACTGCTGGATGAGCAGACTACTAGAGCTTGTGATGGCATGTGTACAAACGACATAAAGAAAATATAAAGAAAACTCAACATATTTTCACTTTTCTAGCTTCAATTGAAAATTGAATTGAAATTGAATTGAGTTGAATTAATAAAAGGTCACTTGACTTCCCTCTTTCAGAAGGCAAGGGGAATAATATCACCCTTAACATACGTCAGTGACAAGTCGAGGAAATTTACACTTTTTTCAAAAAGTAAAATTTTGTGAAATTCTCTTTCTATTTTCCAGTTATGGTGTCATAGTGAAAAAAGAAAATAATGGTGATACCTCCTTAAAAATTATTTTAAAGGGATAGTACAGTATTGGTGGAGATGAGAATTGGGCTTTTAACTTTTTGCGAGATACCAAGAAAACACTTACGAAATACAAACATACCATTCTAAGAGGAATTCAAAGTTTATTTGATGAAAATCGGGTTTGGAATGACGGATACGTCCAAAAACAAAGTAAAACAAAGCGATCGTAATAAAGTGTGGGTCCCACACTTTATTAGAATTGCTCTTTCTTGGATATCTCAGCCATTTCAAAACTAATTTTCATCAAATAAACGTTGAATTCCTCATAGAATTACATGCTCTTTCATATTTCGTAAGAGGTTTCTCATTATCTCACCAAAAAAATGTTAGAAATCTGAAATTAGGTCTCAACCAAAACTGTACGATCCCTAGGACAAGTCCACCTTCATAGACATGTTGATTGAGTGAATGCAGCAATATTAGTAAAACGCATCATTGAGAGTTTGAGGAAAATCGGACAATCCATTCAAAAGTTATGAATTTGTGCAGTTTCTGCGCAGTCACTGCTGGATGAGCAGACTACTAGAGCTTGTGATGGCATGTGTACAAACGACATAAAGAAAATATAAAGAAAACTCAACATATTTTCACTTTTCTAGCTTCAATTGAAAATTGAATTGAAATTGAATTGAGTTGAATTAATAAAAGGTCACTTGACTTCCCTCTTTCAGAAGGCAAGGGGAATAATATCACCCTTAACATACGTCAGTGACAAGTCGAGGAAATTTACACTTTTTTCAAAAAGTAAAATTTTGTGAAATTCTCTTTCTATTTTCCAGTTATGGTGTCATAGTGAAAAAAGAAAATAATGGTGATACCTCCTTAAAAATTATTTTAAAGGGATAGTACAGTATTGGTGGAGATGAGAATTGGGCTTTTAACTTTTTGCGAGATACCAAGAAAACACTTACGAAATACAAACATACCATTCTAAGAGGAATTCAAAGTTTATTTGATGAAAATCGGGTTTGGAATGACGGATACGTCCAAAAACAAAGTAAAACAAAGCGATCGTAATAAAGTGTGGGTCCCACACTTTACTAGAATTGCTCTGTTTTGGATATCTCAGCCATTTCAAAACCAATTTTCATCAAATACACGTTGAATTCCTCATGGAATTACATGCTCTTTCATATTTCATAAGAGATTTCTCATTATCTCACCAAAAAATGCTAGATAAACTGAAATGTTGTCTTAACCAAAACTCTACGATCCCTTTAAGCTTTCTTATGAATTTTTTGTGTGGTAGGATGTTTTGTGATACATCCAATGATCCTACGGTGTGTAGGATATTTGATACAACCATACACATAATGCAAAATACAGGTGTCCCCAATGGTAAACAATACCTTTGAATTATTATTACATACTAAATTAGTAGGTCGTAGGTCCTACCTTTTCCTTGTGAAAGATACTCGATCATGGCAATTTTCGGTCGGTCGCTGAAGTCGTCGCCGGATTTCGAAAACGCCTGTCGGATAAGGTCCAAATCGCTGATCACCACCGTATAGAAGTAACCGAACTTCATGCTGAAGACAGGACCGTATTTCTTGGCCATGTTGGCCAAGATAACGTGCGGTTGTTCGTCGCCCGCCAGGCTAGGAAGGCTACCGATCACGGGCCACTCTCGGGGACCACGCGGGGGCAAGTTGGCGTAGGTCTTGGTACTCATCGACTGTACCAGTACCAGAGCGACGAGGAAAGACAGAGCGGCTAGCAGAAAAGGAGTTGCGCCGGTTTGGGTTACCAGTCCTATGAAGTCAGCCATGTTTCACGTAGTCTCTTGTTTGCGGAGACACTGGAAGAGCACTGGTCTCTATAGAGATCAATGTGAAAGGGGGGGGGGGGGATACAGTTTGAGATACATGTAGTTGCACATACGTAGTTGCACAACCACATACGACCCGGTAATGCGCTGTGTGCACTGCCAGTGACCCTACCCTCGAAGTATGACGAGCTCCCTGTGACAAGCGTGCTGTCGTATTAGTCTGGTTTCCAGACCCTTTGCCAACTTCGGCAGGCCCGCGGACATGAATCGCCACATTCTTGCTGAGCAGCTCAACCTGCTACTAGCTTCATCACAAGAGGGCGTTAATATCCTAGGCAGCAGGGTAGTGTACAGTACGCAGACGGCCTGTAAGTTCTATAGACTAGGCCGTATTTGACACGTGTGATACACAATATACGCAAGTTGTTGTTGTTGTTGTTGTTGTTGTTGTTGTTGTTGTTGTTGTTGTTGTTGTAGTTGCTGTTGTTGCTTACTTAATAGAGCTGTGCCGTGATGGCAATTTGTTTCAAAAACACATTTTATTCATTAATTCAATTACTTTAATTCAAATACCAAATTTACCATACAGCGAATTATTCATTATCAAAACGTGATATTTTTACGTCAAATTAATGATTACAGGAAATAAAGTGGAAAGGTTTCAGGAAAAAAAAAAACAAAAAACAAACGTCGCCTGCCTATCTCCTGTACCGGAGTGCAAGGTTACCCCGTTCCCGTCGGCGGGCGCCGGTTGAGGTCCAAGGACTCGCAAGCCGACGCCGGTGAAGTTCAGTTCAGTTCAGTTTTTTTTATTTCTGCATTTCAAAATCAATACACATCAACAAATCAACAAGATACTTACATAGTCATTTACACAGCTAATATTCGTAACGTTTGGATCTTACATACATTTTCTTTTTTTTTTTCAAGAACGAATATCATAATCAATAGGAAATGATAAAAATGAAATGCAGGGGACCATCATCATAAGCTAAGCTTGACGAGGATGATGGCCCCAGGTAAAGAGATACATAAAGAAAATCTTGCCACTCACTGAGTGGGGGGTAATTGTGCAATGGGCTCAACGAAGAGATACATAAAGAAAATCTTGCCACTCACTGAGTGGGAAGTAATTGTGCGAAGGGCGTGCGGTGCAGTGCGGTGTGCATTGTGTTGGGATGAATCTTGGTTTGTACGTTGAGTGTTATTTTGTGTATCAGTGTGATGAGGTGAATGTTACTTCAGTTATGGCCGTGAACTCATTGTTTAGGGTGTTTGTTGACCAGGTGGTATGAATATTTATGTGTCAGAAGTATACTGGATTATGAGGGTGTTTTTTAGTTCTCGTTTGAAAATGTTCAACGACGTACGTTGTTTTAAATTAGGGGGTAAAGAATTTCAAATATCTGGTCCATTGTGCTTTAATGATTTTTGAGCTAAAATGATTCTGGGGTTTTCGAGATGGTAATCGGACGACTGACGTGTTGGATATGAATGAACGGTGAAATTTGGAGTGAAGAAGCCATCAAAAATTTTTGGAAGACAATTAAATGTATATTTATACATAAAAACAGCAGTTTGAAAGGTGTGAAGATCCTCAATTTTCAATGTTTTTAGTTGACGAAATAGGGGATTGGATGGGGATAAGTAACGGGAATTGGTAATCAAACGTACAGCACGTTTTTGGAGAGTAAAAATTGGATTAATTTTAGTTGAGCCACAGTTTCCCCAAGCGATATTGCAGTATGTGATATGTGGTAAGATCAATGCATTGTATAGAATAGTCAGGGAATTTTGAGAAATGAAGTTTTTCAGTCGATATAAAATTCCTACAGTTCTTGAGACAGACGTGTGGATATTATGAATGTGATCGTTCCAAGTTAAACTCGAGTCAATTGTGATTCCTAAGAATTTAGTAAATCTTACTTCAGTTAAAGATAATCCATCGATATTGATATTATAACTGCTGTTAATGTTCTGTGAAGCAGTAGGTTTGAAACGTATAAAATTTGTTTTAGAGACATTAAGGGATAATTCATTACATATAAACCATTACATATAAACCATCGGGAGACGCCGGTGAAGTCTTGTCCTTTAATTCCCGCGGGGCAGGCGCGCCTATGGTAGGGTAAGATAATTTTTAGATTATTAGGCAGAGACACCGTCGAAGAAATTGGGTGATAGAAAAAATAGCAGAAAGGGTGAATTCAGTACAGAAAAAACAGACAGCAAGGGAAATGGAGGGTGTGAAATATTATCGATTTTAGTTTTTTATACTCATGTGAGCTAAAGAATTAGCGATGAATACACTATACAATGGTTATGTCTGAAAGATAGAAGGCCGGTGCCATGTAAAAGTATCGTCAATCCCTAAAATGGCTCAAATTAAAGTAATTGGTCTTATAAGTATCTAACTATCTAAGAACCTCTGTCAAAGGATGCATAAAAAGAGACAAAACTTAGTACACGGAACGAATGAAAGCAATCGGTACAAGACAATGTGCTTAATGAATTGGCCATGTTCCTCACAATACACAATAATGTGTGTCGAGCTTCAGTGGGTTAAAGCAAGAACTGCCCACATCGTCGATTACATGGGGCATTCCAGACGATTTTCATAATTTCACGTCATAAAGTATATAAATCAACAGCGCCATGTATATATTTGAAGTTTGTTCGCAAAAACCGATAAGTCCAAAATTGTCAAATGGAGATATTTGCGATTAAAGGTCAAGAAAAATAGAAAGAATAATACGATTTTTTTTTGCTTCTTTTGACAATAACTTCAAAAATGTACCTTTATATGTAGTGACCAATATATCATTTAAAAGGTGTTATTTTGTACTTTATGACAGAGACCGTACTTCAAAATCTTCAAAATAGACTTATCTGTTTTTGCAAACAAAGTCTTCATTTGTGGAATTTATTGTGGTCCTTGAGCAGAGAAACTGATAATTATTTAGTCTGTAAAAACCCCAAAACAAATATCACACTGAACAGGGATGATGACATATTTTTAGAAATGTAGCAATGTAATGGCAATACCATGCGCTTAACTAGTTCATCTGTGTAGAATTTATGCATGCTTTCTTCTTTAGTTCTGCTTCCTTGAGCCCCAACTCATGTATTCTTATAGTGAGACTGCAATGTCATCATCCTTGTTCCTTTTGATTTATTTTGAAAACATTCTTATTCCTCATCCCAGTCACCAGCTGATCACTATAAATTCTGAAACTCTGTACCCAGTATAACTGGTTTATGGTTGTTCGCATGTAAAAATCTGAAAATCATCCGGAGGTCTCCTATAAAAGAAAATAGTCACCCTCCTTCCTACACTACCTATTACTGGCCCAAATAAATCATATTATGCGACTGCAATGGCATCCTCTTCCTGTGTCTAGGTAAAATAATTCTTGGCAGGAATTCTGTCAATTTCACCTTACAGGTGAGTTCAACGAACTGTCCTTCCAGCTATCAAATAGTTCGTTGACTCTACGACAAAAGTGCACGTGTAGAAATGGCTCGACATCTTGGTTGAATATTAACGAAAGAAGAGATAAGAACGACAGACGGTATACGTACCTACTAAGAGCCGGGGAATTAAAAGTCCTTGTTCACTTGAAGCAACGGTCCAAAAGACTGCGTTGAATTATCATCATCTACAGTACACGTATCACGTATCACGTTTGCTATAAATGCAGTTACTTACCCGTTGAGGACGGGCTAATTTTGCTACAACATTCACGCATTTCCCATAGACACCTGCCCGAGTTTCCAGGGGACTCGTCCTCAACGGGTTAAATCTTGTCTTTCTTCCCCTGTAGGTTGAAAGAGGGGAGTGCAAATGACTTCCCTTTTCTTTTGTTTCTTTTTTTCTTCTTTGCACCAACTGGACATGTCCTGCTCTGAAGATTATGTGAGACGTGCTTATTGCCTTCCGCTGCTTCGCTTTCCCCGAAATTGTCCTGACATTAATAGCATAACTTTCTGTTTCATATTTCCTGTCCTACAATGACCTATGCAATTTCATTTGTTTCGTCCTCATCAAAAGTTGATAGTAGAGTTAGTATATTCCTAACAGTATTTTCATTCTCTCGCATAAACAATGAGGTTGAGTATGAAAATCATTTCGCTGTGAAGGTTAGACAAACGAGTGAAAGCATTTACATCCTTACATGTCTAGTATCTAAATAGTTTTAGTGATAGTTTAAATAGTGAAACAGTTTCAAATATTTCTTGTTTAACTTTGTTCGTTATTGTTGCCATCAAGATTTCGTGTGATGTTTTTGTCAAACGAATTTCTAAAACGAGCAGTTCCTCGATGAAGCTCGTATTCCTTTTAAATTTTCATAATTGTTGTTGTTGTGGGGAGACTCAAATAGCTCTCTGCATCCTTTAAAGTTTGCAAATATAAAACCTTTCATTTTATTCGTCCAGTAATTCACAGGATGGCCAAAATTTTAACAGTGCCTACGTGATGCTTTCTTCATAGGGTACATGCAAGGCAACAACGCGATCCGAGATTAAACCTTGCGTGTTACTGCCCCACACATGTTCAACACATTACTTGTTTGAAGGAAAAGTCCACCAAGATATTTATGCGGATGGAATAAATGGAGCAACAGTAGCATAACACATCAATGAAAACTTGAGGAAATTCGGACAATCCGTTCAAAATTTTTGGTGCAGCCATCAATGGATGAGAAGACTACAACACTTTGTGACGTCACGTACCTACAACCAGAACGGTGGGCCACCTCCCAGCTACAACTATATAATAAAGAAAATAACGAAATGAGAAACTACGTTGAATCTCCTTCATATTATAAAAAGAAAAGAAATTTTTCGCATATTCAATGAAATAACGCTTCACTCATACCTCTTTCAGAAAGCAGGGGAAATGATATTGCCTTTACTATAATTATGTCAATATCAAGTCGAGAGACTTGTTTTCTTTATAGCGTGGTATATATGTGACGTCACGAACTATAGTAGTCTTTTCATCTGGGAATGACTGCACCGAAACTTGTAAAATTCATTACTTTTGAACGGGTTATCTGATTATCTTCAAACTCCACTTGTACGTTCTACTACGACGTAATATTCCTGCATTCACTCAACAGATGCATAATTTGGACGAACTTGTCCTTTAAACTGGATACTATCGACTGAAGGTTAACTCCCTCTGAATTTGGGTCTCTGTATTGGAGCAAAAAGTGCAATGAATAGTTTACCGTGTTCGGTATGTTTGAATTATAACTATTTATATGTCATTGTCACACCGAAAACGCAACCTTCAACATCTATATATAGCTAATAATTTTTTCTTTTTTTTATGTTTATCGTAGAATGTTTTATCCGAAAAAGTGTTCGGCGAATGTAGGCAACATGACCTGTTTTCCAGTTGGTGTTTGTTTAGTTCCTTTTCTACTGATCATGTTGTAACTTTTATCGCATTAAAAGTGCGTTTGCACACTATATATACACTATTAAAAAAAGACATAGTTCGAAAGGTTTATGCAGACATATCAAGGACGTAGTCAGCAGTGTTCATGCCTCTTTTAAATGTTATTCCTGATAACACTCAGGAACATCACTATGGTTACATAATATAAACAGAAACTGCCTGAAATCAAGATCTAATCGATTCACTCTATAGGACAAAAGTACAGGTTTGAAGGGGCTATACCAAAAACGAAATGGTTCCGATTTGTTTTTTGTTTTAATTTGTACCAATAATCTCATCATTTGAAGCAGTCATTCCTGAACAATTTTCATTGTGTGTTGTGTGTATGTGAAATATGATACCATATGTGACCCTGCACCTCAAAACAAACAAAAAGTCGCCAGACACGAATTTTTAGTTAAGACCATATTCTGAAAGAGCAGACTTCAAGCTTTGAAATGATGTATAACTCTAATCAAATGGACTCTCCTAACCTATCTAAATATTGGAAAGAAAGCACAAACTCAGGAAAAGTGTGAACTGAGAAAAGAGGCTCTGAAGTACAGTGTCTATTCAAGCGCTTAATCTTTACCAAACCGTGCTGGCTGTGCGCTGAATGGGACAAAAACAGGAAGTAAACCACCAGAGTAACAACAATGAAGGAGTTATCACATATAAAATTTTCGCAATGAAGCCTAAAATATAAAGGGATATAACATTCTTTTTTTCTCAATAAACCATAACTGTAGACTGTTTACTCTAGTAACAATTAATATTATTACTTTTGTTCACATTTTGTATATTTCACAGTACTTAAAGGGTGTGCACAGTTCTGGTCGGGGTGAGGATTTAGCTTTTTACGTTTTGCGAGATATTCAGAAACCACTCTATATGATATGTCAAAGAGCATGCAATTCAAAGGGGTATTGAAATTTTATTTGATGAAAATCGGTTTTGAAATGTCTGAGATATTCAAAAACAAGGTGAAACAAAGAGATCCTATAAGATGGGGCATGTCGCCTTTTATTATTATCACTTTGGGGGATATCTCAGCCATTTGAAAACCAATTTTCATCAAATAAACGTTGAATCCTTCCTAAAATCACATGCTCTTTCATATTTCATAAGAGATTTCTCATTATCTCACTTAGGAATGTCCAAAACATAAATCCTCACCTCAACCATTGCTGTACAGTCCCTTTATTATTTATTATACTGATTAATACCTTCACATTGTTTGTTTCTATCACTCACATTTTAGAAGTATTTTGAAGCACTAAACTGGATTTTCGTTTCATATGTTAACAGGATATCATGACTTTTAAAGGTTTTCTATAACTAGTTTCCATTTTCAAAAGATGCAAGTGTCATAAAGAGCATAATGAGAATCGTCATAGGACATAGTCTAAATGTGACCCTGCACCTCAAAACAAACAAAAAGTCGCCAGACATGAATTTTTAGTTAAGACCATATTCTGAGAGAGCAGACTTTAAGCTTTAAAATGATGTATAACTCAAATCAAATGGACTCTCCTAACCTATCTAAATATTGGAAAGAAAGCACAAACTCAGGAAAAGTGTGAACTGAGAAAAGAGGCTCTCAAGTACAGTGTCTATTCAAGCGCTTAATCTTTACCAAACCATGCTGGCTGTGCAATGAATGGGACAAAAAACAGGAAGTAAACCACCAGAGTAACAACAATGACGGGATTATCAGATTAAACTGAATTTAAGCATGCCTCATTAACACATTCTGTCCATAATTAATGCCAACTTTCAAAGCTGTAAAATAGTCTAGTGGATGATTACATTATACCATGTATCAATGATAGCAGTGATCTGAAACAGTAGGCCTACACTGCTACACTGCAAAAAGTCCGGTGTTAAATATGAAACACTGAGCTGGTGTTAAATTTCCGGTGTTCATTAATGGTGTTAGATTAACACTTCCGGGTGTCATTTCAAAATATAAAATTGTTTTTTGAACAGTTTCTTAGTTACTGCACTTATTAATTTTGAACTTAAACAAGACGACAAAGACCTTTCGATAAAGTACTTGATTTTTGAGAAAAAAAAATGTGTGAACACATTTACACCGCAGTAACACCAGTTGGTATGGTCTCCTATTGAAGCTGGACGGGTGTTGTACCATTGAAATTAACACCACCAATATCAATTCAACACCATGCGGTGTCATCACTGAATTAACTCTAGCGCAGTGTCAAAAATATCACCAGGCACAGTGTCAAATTAACACCACGAAGTGCCAAGTGAACACATTTTAACGCCGTCACAATACATTTTCTACACCTGTGGGTGTGGTCCTCTATTAAAGCTTGATCGGTGTTAGATTTAACACCTATGGTGTTAAATCTAACACCGATGTTTTTAGTGTGTAAGTTCGAGGTTTTCTGTTGATTCTTGTCTTGGATGGGTATTGATTTGAACTAAGTTCCTCGGGAAATTATCTGTATTAGCTTTGATAAGGATATTCATCTAATTAGCGTAATAGTAATAATATTACCTCATATGATTTTTTAGTGATATATGTGTCTTACAATCATATCTAGCGTCATGAGCTGATTTGTTATGTAGTTGTTGTCCAGTAGTGTTGTTAAGTTCAAGATTGCTGGAATTCTTGATTGGGATTTTAGATGGTTATCTAAGAAGATAAATCATGATTGCCACTTTAGCAACTTTGGGAAGTTTTATTTTGCACTGTTACCTAATTAGCTCAATTAGCTGATTATGTTACTATGTGATATATTTAATCTTTTTATCGTTTAATTTATACAGAAAACGGGCAAGAAGGTGGGGAATACTTCCTTAAACAAAATATCTTTATTTTTGGTGTGTGATTTAGAATAAAATTGCTCAAGCGTTCCATGCTCGTTCAAATTCAGAGTTAAAATGGAAAAAAAAAGGAAGAAAGCAAGAAAAATCATAAACAAGGCGAAAACTTGCTTTTTTAACTTTCTAGATGAAATTCTTTCTATATTTCTAGATAAACAATGGCAATTATATGCCTATTTCTATTTCTGCCACACAACTGCCAGGATGAAAACAAAGCTACTCATCAATAACACGAACAAAGTATGCATATGACCGTCTATACAAATGTTAATTGGGGCAAATCATTTGTATATGGCCCCATTTTTTCTCTCTCTCTTCCTTTTTTCTGTAAAACAACAACAAATGCTAACTAGCTCATTAATAGTATGCTTATTATATTCTTGCAATTGCATTGATTAAAAAAAAACCATAAGTAGAGTTGTCATTGAGAAAATAAAAACGGGAAAAATGGTGTTACTCTTGTTTTCAGGTTTCATGCATTAAGCTCGACCATATTATATCACACAATATGCTAATTAGCTGATTATGCTAATCGGGAAAATAAAGATAATTTCATTATAGGTTGCCATGATGGCAACCGGGCCTTGTTTGTTTCAACATCCACATAACATACAAATCATCACAAAACCTCGTACATAACATTTTTTTTTTTTGGTTTTTTTTTTTTAGATCACATTATACAGTACATAACGTATACTGGTACCATAAAAAAATGAATGTAAATCACTATGCTAATTATGACATTATGAAACTTCCATTATTTGAAAATACAAACTTGAAATGGATTCCTCGTCAAAGGAAACTCTTGAAAGGTTTATCATCTAGTTGTTGTTTTTTTCAGTCCCTGGATTAAAGGCATTTTTTTTTTTTTTTTTGCAATGTGCAGGTAAAACAAAGACCCAGCTTTAATACTTCAAAATAGTTCTAACATGTGAGTGAGGGATCGGAAACATCTAATGTAAAGATGTTGATCAGTCTTAAGTATTGTTGAATATACAAAAGGGTGAGAATTGTTTCTCGGATAAACAGTCTACAGGAATGCTTTATTGAGACATTTGTTGATATTTCCTAATATTCTAGGCTTTGTGAAATGTCAATATGGTACGATGTTCTGTGATACCGTGCTGACCTACGCATATGCATCAAATGTGATAACTCGAACATTTTTTTTTCTAGATCACTGCTCCCAGTGGTACCTTTAAAATTAAGACATTAAGAATTGTTACATTGCTACACACTGCTCTACTTAATTCAATTATGTGTGATATATGAATTATTAGAATAATACATACCAGACGTATTTTGTGAGCTGTAATCACACCCACTGTTGTGAAGGAGCACGTTTTCTCCTCATTTTTTAAGTACTCTGTTTCCCATAAAAAAATCCAAATGTTTACGATTTCACCAAAAAAAAAAAAAAAAAAATCTGAACACAAGCATCGTACTGGTAATCATTTTGACCGAAAAAAAGTAAAAAGAACATCCAATAACCAACCGAAACAACTACGTATTTTTTTTTTTCTGCTTAATCACCTTTCATAAAATCGTGGTCTTCATCTTATTTTACGTGGTAAATGGTATAGGGTTTAACTACTGAAGCTTGTACAGCACATCAATATCCGAATTCGTTTCATGAACCACAACGTTTTGTTACCTGTCCTCCAGATACTTTTAAACCTTTATAGATAGACATCGCACGTAATAGTATCGAAAGCAGAGGACAATTTTCACAGAACCAAAACAGTCACGCACTTTACAGTTTTCCACAGATGAGGAAAAGTTCTTTGACCCTATCATTAATGTAGTCTCATACACAGGCTGTGAAAGGGACGGTTAATGATGGCATGATAGCAATCAATTACAAAGTAAAATCAAACCAGGCCATTCTTGAATCCTCCCTCCTCCCTCTCCCCATCTCCACCCCACACGCACTTGCAACCCTTTCTATTGTGGATAAAACCTTGAGAACAGATTTTTAGTCGTTTTGTCATGACGAAAGGGCTGTCATCTCATGAAGCACCATCACGTATGTTTATTGTGTCGGTCACTGCAGGATTAAACGTGCCATGAAGGGAGTATATATTATGCAATGCAATATTATAATATATATATATATTTTTTTTTTGTTCAATTTCGTATCGAAATTCTTCACTCTCCCATATATCTGTTTGTTTGATTCTTTTTTCACAGAGAAGTCAATGTTGTTGTTTTTTTCACAGAGAAGTCAATGTTGTTTTTTTTTCACAGACAATTTAATGGCACAAAAAATGCATTTGATTACGTCATTCTTGAAAACAGAAAAGCTGCAGATATGGAGTGGAATTGAAATTGATATTGAAATTGAAATTGGCTGCATAGTTGAACGAAGGCTGTTATCTGAGGCATAGCATAACTGCTGTACTTGTGACTCAGCAGCCGTTTTGGAGAATACCAAGACATTTTTTTTAACTTGTGGTTGGTCGGTAATTCTACAGTATAAAATCATGTCAATCTATCGTTTAACCGTTATAACCGTTATAACCTCACAAAATCCAAAATAGCATGCCAAGGACTCTCTAGGGACCCACCCCCACCCCCCACACGCACGCACGCACGCACACACACACACACACACACACACACACGCACACACACACACACACACACACACGCACACACAAAACCAAACAAAATAATGATCGTTATTAAAAATGTTGGCGAAGCTGGCAAAGCAGGATGTGAAAGTGATTTATTTTAGATTGCGTATTTGCTGGTTTGCGTGTTTGCGTGTTGTTGATGTTTTTTTTTTTTTTTTGTGTGACAGGTATTTCTCTCTTCACGGATAATAACAAGCGAAAGGTATATTAATACACTTCACGAAAACGTTTTGTAAAAGTTTGCGGTGAGTAGATGTTAAGTTCAGGTGGGAGCTATACGGGAGAGACCGGTGCGACACCATGAATGCTAGCATATCTGATCCCCCGTCACTCGCGACTGGCTCACTCGCCAATACCCAACTTCTCCTGATCCTCTTGATTGCATGCATGTTGGTTCTGCTGCTTCGGCCGCCGCGGCGGAGACCGAAGACCTGCACCGGACTGCAGCGACCCCCACGCGGTCCCCGGGAGTGGCCAGTGATAGGCTGCATGCCGAGTTTTGCTGTAGGGGCCCACCCTCACGTAGTCCTGGCTGACATGGCTAAACGATACGGCCCTATCTTCGGCACCCGAATTGGCTCCTTCTATACGGTCGTTATCAGCGACTTTTCGATTCTTCGACAGGCCTTTGCAATGTCTGGGAATGATTTCATGGACAGGCCGAAAATTGCTATGCTTCATCACATTGCCGGAGGAAAAGGTGCGTAATCAAATCAGGTTCCATACCATCTCCTTTTTTGTTTTTGTTTTGTTTTGTTTTGTTTTGTTTTTTTATTTCTACAAAAATCTCTCTCAAAGAAAAAAAAGTAACAAAACAAAATCGGAAAAATCGCGTCTAGCCACTTCTTGTTGGTTTTGTGATGGACACAAGAAGTCGAGAGATTCTTTGTTTTAGTAATAATCAAATTTTATCTGTAACATTTGGGGCTTGGCTCTGTCCCAAACCACGCAGCCTATGGTAGGAATAATAATGATATATCTCTATTTACAATGATGATAAGAGAGAAAAAGAGAAAAGAGAGAAGAGAGAGAAACAGTGGAATATAATTAATTATACGTGTATGCATTTTGTTATACATTAGATACGCAAATATTATAGGGATCTTTTTTTTTCTCGCTGCCAGGGGATTATTCTTGTATTATTCTATTGCATATGCATAATATTCCTCCAAACAAATGAACAACAAAGCGCTTTGTTAACAAACGGTGAACTGTCGGGGTTTTTTATGATCTGATCAATAAAATCCAGAAATACAAAAAACAAAAAAAAAACTGTCGTGTCTCAAGGCATCAATACATTCCATATCAAGAAAATAAGTGTCCAAGCAGACACCATTTTGTGTGTTTAGTCTTTCAATAGATTTTCATTTTATGATATTCGCTATCACAATAAAGCACTTTGATTACTTACATATTTATAAAGAATGTACTATTTTTTCTTATTATACAAACACAGATTTTATTTTTTTCTAAACTTGGTAATACAATTTAATGTCGAATTACGTTGACACCAATAAAACCGAATAATATATCTTCCATCATAAAGATGACTTCTAATACCGTATAATTATTAATCCACTTTCTTATGTCAGTCAATAGTGTATGAACATGTTGACACTCACTCAGACGTATTATACTCGAATATCATAGTTTGTATATGTGACAGTGCACCTCAAAACAAACAAAAAGTCGCCAGACATGAATTTTTAGTTAAGACCATATTCTGAAAGAGCGGACTTTAAGCTTTAAAATGATGTATAACTCAAATCAAATGGACTCTCCTAACGTATCTAAATATTAGAAAGAAAGCACAACCTCAGAAAAAGTGTGAACTGAGAAAAGAGGCTCTGAAGTACAGTGTCTATTCAAGCGCTTAATCTTTACCAAACCGTGCTGGCTGTGCGATGAATGGGACAAAACCAGGAAGTAAACCACTGGAGTAACAACAATGAAGGGATTATCAGATTAAACTGAAATTAAGCATGCCTCATTAACACATTCTGTCCATAATTAATGCCAACTTTCAAAGCAGTAGCACAATCCTTTCAAAAGTCATTAGAGTTGAAAGTGAAGAGTGTGGACAAGGTTTTTCAGAAATGAAAAAGGGATTCTGAATACACACCTAATCACACTATTCTATCAAAAATGTTCGAGATAAACTGCTAAAAAACACACTTTCCTGCCCGTTTTATGATACCAAATTTTAGCATAATGTAAAAGAAGACCTGGTCTTTCAGAAAATATGAAAAAGTCACGTTCGGCTAGGTTGACCCATTACACTTGTTTTCAGTCCTCACGCAAAATCAGTGTGTGCGATTTTATGTTCGTTTTGAGGTGCACGGTCACATATACATATTATGAAAATATGGTTTTGCTTTACTATAATGCTACTAAAGTCCTGACATCGTTCTTTCAATGCTAGTAAATCCAATATAATATGCTTGAAGATAACGCCCAAAGTTCTTATGTTTTAGTAACAACAATTACTGGTATAATAAATGACTTATACCTCGGCGATGGTGAGTGTCGTAGCTTTCCCGAAAGTCATACATCCTTCCCTTGTGTGGTCTAAACAGTACGGAAACAATAAATAAGAAAACAAAGGAAATGTTTGGCTTGGTTTGGTTTTATTCATTCAGAACATGTCATTATAATAAACGACATTGGGAAAAAATAAAAAGGGAATTTGAATGAATTGTTTTTAAAATTGTGTATATCTAGACATTGTAATAACAGAAAAGTAGAAGACCGCGATCATAGGCAGCAGCTTGTCATAGATCGAGGCCTTGGGTAAAATTCGAAACTTGAATTTGATTTGAATTACATAACTGTATACCAGACGTGTCTACAAAAGAAAAGAAACAAAAAAAGACAACACAACACAAAATATTTTTAAAAAAAACTACTCACACAAAGCAGTCAGATGTTCTTTAACAATAATGATCAGCTGAATATTCTTGCATCAATGGCATGTGCTAATTATGGCGATCAGGATACTGTCTATCAAAGGGGAATTTTTTTTCAATGGTATTCATTTCCATTTAAATGATACATAGGCAATACAAGTTGGTACTGCTCAGTAGCAAAGTAACATAATACGGACACCATTAACCAAACAGTTGTATCCTTCCTGTGTATATTTCACTTTTTTTTTTCACAGATGCACAATTACAACATGATGTAAACACATAATGTCTAACAATGTCTAATATGTCTGAATGAAAACAATTGTAATAAAAACAAAATACATGCAATTACAATAATACACAAACACGCACCAACACATAGACATACACACACAAACAGAGACATATCCATGACCACAAATATAGACAGACAGACACACACACACACACCCTCACACAGGCGACAGTGCATCTATACACGTACACATCCAATCCAGGAACTGACACGAGAATAGTGCGGTGAAAACCACATTGCTTCATCTAATTTACATAACGTGATTGCAACTGATTTCGCAAGACTGCTTTGAGAAAACATGTGACTCTTTGTAGGTTATATTTACTTCTCTTTCTTTTACGTAGCGCGTGTTCAAGTAAAAGTTTTGAATTGATTTCCTTTTACTAGATTAATTCAACATGGAAATGGATCAGGGTATCACTTTGGCTGTCTAACCGCACCCACAAAAAAGAGCACGAGTCCGATTCTCATGTGTAATCATTACTTAAGGTGATTTTTTGACTAAGAGTTCCCAAATAGTCATGTGATATTGGTTTGAAACATGAACATGTTTGGATTCTTTGGCGTAAATATCACGCGAGAGTGCCTTGTATGTAGGGACAAAAATGTATGGTATTATTCAATTTGTGCTCTATTGTGGGATTGCAGATTTACTTTCATCCCCGTTTTGTATAGTCACACAATTATATTTGTTTTATATCAAGCATTAATGAAAATCCCTGTTGTTATGAATAAGTAATCAAGAGAAATACTGATTTTGCTGTCATAATTATTCCGTTTTCGTTTGGCCCAAGTTTCAGTCGTGCCATTTTGTACTTATGTTGGTTTGTTGTGTACTGATATTTTGCCGAAAGGAAACAACAATAGGCGTTTTCACATCAGCTCGATGTTTCGAAATAGCGCGCTATTTTGCTGACTATTTTCTGCGAAAAATATCTCGAGCTTGGATTTTTATCGGGCTGATGTGAAAACGCCTAATGAGCCATCACTATAGCTAGGCATGCAAATCATAAAATTGAAAAAAAAAGGCGTTGTTTCTTTCATATCTGATATCGCAGGGATCATAAGCATGCCGTTTGGGCCTAAGCAGATGGAACAACGCCGATTTTCCTTGTCAGCCTTGCGTTCGCTTGGAATGGGCAAATCAAGAATGGAACAAATTATTGTTGAGGAAGCGCGCCACCTTGTGGCTCGCTTTGCCAGTCGTAAATCCAGCGCTTTCTTGCCTTACTTTGATCTGGCGACATCCGTGACCAACATCATCAGCGTATTCACTTTTGGAAAGCGAATCGACAGTGATGTCGGTGAATTCCTCGATGTCCTGAATAACATTAACGAAATCCAGCGTTGTGCCGAGCCCTTTAACTTCTTGCCACTTCTGCGTTTTGTTCCAGGAAGTGGCTACAGAAAATGCCGTGCTCTGCAAACACAAATTGACAGATATTTCCAACTCAGAATGAAAGACGCAAGAGAAGGCTGTCCAGAGCAGTGTTTCGTTAGAATGTATGACAGCAAAATAAAAGCAGCCAAGACTGTAAAGAGTACGGAGGCCTTTCATGACGAGGAAAATCTCCGTGCAGTTGTAACTGATCTGTTTGTGGCTGGATTTGAAACAACGGCCAATACGCTCCAATGGGCTCTCCTTTTCATGCTGCGACATCCTGATGTACAGAGAAGAGTGCAAGTCGAATTGGACCAACACATTGACGCAGGTCGTATGCCTAGCCTTTCTGACAGGGCGGAGTTGCCATACACAGAAGCAACTCTACTCGAGATCCAGAGGATAGCATCCGTCGCTCCGCTTGCGGTTCCGCACGCTTCCACCAAAGATGCTGTAATCGGAGGCTATGTCATTCCAAAGGGTACGGTTATTCTGTCCAACATTTGGGCTATCCACCATGACCCAAACCTTTGGGAGAACCCTGATCAGTTTAATCCAGAGAGGTTCCTGGACAAGGAGACTAATCAACTTCGACGGAGGAATGAACTCATTCCATTTTGTATAGGTATATCATGCGCTTTTTCTGTAGATCTTTGACTACCTGACGATAACGACAAGTAATGTAAGCCAATCAAAATATATGTAAGCCAATGCCGAAGTAATGTGTACCAGAATGACATGATTCTCAGACAATTTAAAAAAATAGGTATTACAACATGTTTATTGATTTTCTGTTTATCACATTGACTGCATACTAGTCAAGAGTGAGAGATAGTCGAAACGCAAAAACTCGTCCGTAACCAGGTACCTTTGATTGTTATCAGCGGGATGACAAATTAATCAAAATAATCATTATAGCAAAACTATGCGATTTTTTAAATATTTCTATTGATATTGACGACCTTTTCCTCTTGTATTTGTCACTGTTATACAATCCACAATAAACTTAACTGTATTATTAAGTCGAAATTGCCAGCATTATCAAAAGAAGAAGTAGTAGTAGAAGAAGAAAAAGAAGAAGAAGAAGAATAGTAGTGTAACGATTGTATTTGATCAAGATTTCAGAAATGCGTGCGATGGTTAATTAAGATACAAAGTTGAAACACAAAGTATGTCTCTGTGTCTATTTATCTATAATTACCTCTTAAACTATTACCCTATCTATCTACTCAACAATCAATCAGTCTTATTCTTGTTTATTTCTTCTTCCGAACCTCGGTGACAGGACGCCGCAAGTGTATCGGGGAGCAACTCGCCAATGCCGAACTTTTCCTTCTCTTCACGCATCTCATGCAGCGCTTCCATTTTCGGACACCGAAGGGAGTCGCGCCACCTACGTTGAAGACCAGTTGCCTGGTGGCACATTCCCCTTTAGCGTTTGAAGTGTGTGCCATTCCGCGGAATGCGCTTCAAAAGACTGCCTAAGAATAAGCCATTTCACAGTTAGCTCATGGGCACATCGGTACAAATGACCTTTCTTTTTTTTTCTCAATTGGTTAGACACTTCACTCGTTTTCAAAGCAGCATGATGCATAAGCATGCCCACAATTTATGGATTTCAAGTTCAAACAAAGAATGAACTTGCGCAGAGCAGGACGGTGACAAGAATGGTCTGTCAATTGACACTTCGGTAGGCATTCATTTTATTGTTTTGTGTTGAATGCATAAACAAACTTTTTCTACCAACACTGCTAAATTCCAGGCTTGCTGTCAGGTGGATGTGCTAGTAAGCACCATTTACAGGGGTCGCATGAATATTCATTACATCAGGGATGCTTATCTCAGTGAATAAAAAAACCAACATGCCTGATTGTACAAAATTTGATAACCTTTTTCTGCTCATGCGCAAAGTGGAACGGTAAACTGGATTATATATATTTATATATATATATATATATATATATATATATATATATATTATTATTATTATTATTATTATTATTATTATCATTATTATTATTATTATCATTATTATTATAAAGGCTACACTAAGGGCGCGGGGGGGGGGGGGGGAGGTCGGGCTACGGTTCCCTTTTCCTGTCTCCTTTGAAAAAAAAAAAGGATAGGGAAAACATAAATTCACAACACCCATGGATTTCTATGGTTCGATTTTTTGATTATTCCCGTCGTAACCACCCCCAATCACTTCACTGAAATATATAAACAACAACAACAACAACAACAACAACAACAACAACAACAACAACAACAACAAGAAGACTTTACAGGCCGACCACGATCGCGTGTATTGCAGTCGAATAAAACGAGCAGGACAAGTACAACTATGTTGGTCCATGGTACAACCGAAGAAGCCCCTTTGTGTCACATGTTTGAATCTCCATGTACTGATGTAACAATCAAGGAGGTAGGCCTACTCACCTTCTTCGTTTGGTTCAACTTTACGTATACTACAGGCGACTTCCGTTATAACGAAATCAAGAAGTGTCTTCTTGGTATTATCAAGAAGATAATATGCAACGTGTATTATCAATTGAAAAGGACACTAACTCACGTTTCACTGGGGGGGGGGGGAGGGGTAATCAACACAATCTGTACTTTTGTTACAGGCTTCCTACTTTGGTTCTTGTGAATAGTACTTAATGTATTTTGTTGCAAATATATTATGTTATTATACATTTTGATAGTTTTATTTTACGTGAAAAAATATCAAAATGTCATTGTATAGTAATAATCATTGTAACTCAGTTATGTTAGTTGCCAGTGAACACAAAGTGGAAACAAAATTTAATTTGAATTAATCAATGAACGATGTGTGTTGTTTCTGAAGCAGTATAAGGTACATGGAAGCAAATTTATCCTTTGATTCTCCAAAGAACCTTGCAGTCATATGAACGCTTCCACGTTGCCACATTAGCTCTCACAATTGCACTAGATTGCACAAGGATGAGTAATGTCACACCTTCTGTTATAAATTCAACTTCTCAACACCATTATCTAATCTCCATGTTGTACAACAATGCCTTGTGTAAGTATATCGGTATACGTATGATCTCTTTTATATAGGTCCTTTATTTTGAAAATAAAAATTAATGAACTTGTGACATTGTGTTAGCGAATGAAAGACATGGAATATATTTATGATATATTTTTCTCGTTTCTTTTTTCTTCTAACGTGGAATAATTATGATCCAATTCTTATTACTTGTTTATTTTCCAGGAAAGGATGCAAATGAAAACTGTTATAAACTGCATGATGTATAGACACATTTCAATATTAGATTATGCCAAAAGTCCTTGCGTAAGTTGTTAATGTAGGTTCAATGTATTACGTTTTGATCGTGTATGTGATATTCGGTATGCCAATATGTTTCAGTTTCTGTTACAGTTTGTGTAATGCCTTTGGATGCACTTACTGTCATTTCTGTATACTCGTTGCAATGTGAAATATGCGAATAATATTCATTGCGGACAAATAAAGTAAATGATTATAGCTTTTATTATAATAATTATGCTCATACATTGTTCATGTGATAAATCATTTTGAACAGGACACAGCCTTCGTCTGATTTGCTTTAAATCATATCTTTCAGTTCCAGCACACGTTTGAAATACGAAAGTAATCCACTGTTTACAATTGGTTTACGGGAACTACATGAAGATACGCCACACCTCGATACTGGCGGTTAAGATTTAATGGACTGATGCATTGTGGGTGCTTCCCGATGTGTTTTCTTTAGAGTAATTTCCTAAGCGTCCTTGATTCGTGTTTTTATATCTGGATACCAATAACAGGTCCCACAAAGATCACAAGAAAAAAGACGCTGTAGCAAATTGGTAGATGGTTGTTCCAAAAACAAAGAAAAAAAAAGAAAAACTAAACAGACAGAAAACAAACAAACAAACAAACAAATGATTGTCTAAGATATTTGTCACTTGTCATGTGAGTGCGAACTACTGATATTGATCAATCGGTCTTATGCATAATCTCAATAATCGTCTTAATAGCGTTCAATAATCATTACCTAACAGTATTGTCTTAATCTATGATAACTTTGTCGCATCGTTGCTACAGTGAGAAAAACAAACGAACAAACAAAAAAGACAGAGAAAAAAAAAGACTGAAAAAAAATGGAACACTTTCTTTATTTGTTCTATTATTGCTTTGACCAAGCAAACAAAAAAAGTGAGACACAAATTTTATGATATGCTAAAACTAATTTGCTAACACATCTCTCTGCCCCCCCCCCCCCAAAAAAAAATGCATTATTACATAATAGAAAAATATTATACAGGCACTTACGCCGGCACGCACATACACATACCTTTCAAACTAGTACTAGTATCCATCTATCATGCATGTACATTATTGTATAATGAGTTTAAAAATATGAATTATGTCTGTTTCAGTATATCTGTGTTTGTGTTTCGATTACCCCATGTAGTAAAGGTAAGAAAAAAAAAATAAAATCTCTGTTCTAACTCAAAAGAACAAATGCTCGAAGTATGTCTTGTATACGCAAATTATACTTGTATGTAATATATATGTATATCATACAAATAT
This sequence comes from Diadema antillarum, assembly GCF_040938485.1. Lineage (NCBI taxonomy): Eukaryota > Metazoa > Echinodermata > Echinoidea > Diadematoida > Diadematidae > Diadema > Diadema antillarum. The sequence goes on from NW_027270966.1 coordinate 990,972, forward strand.
AAGTTATTATGTATGTATATATATATTTATATATGTATATATATACATATTGTATATATATATATATATATATATATATATATATATGCATATATATCATAAATAAAAACATATATATATATATATATAATTATATTACCGTGCATCACAAAACGACCAAAAAGTCTCACCCCTTGATTTTGAAGACTCGAAAAAGGTAAAATGGGTCAACCGAGTCAATCTTGAGTTTTTCATATTTTCTGAAAGAGCTATCCTTCTACATCATTCTTTAGTTTGGGATCATAACATGAATGAGAAAGTGTAGTGTTTTCAGCAGTTTTTTCTATAACTCATTTTTGAAGGAGAATAGAATGATCAGGTAAGTCTCAGTGTGCCCCTGTCTTTTCGTGAAATCCTTCACTTGAAAGTCTAGTAACTTTAGAAAGGATGACTCTTCTGCTTTGAAACTTAGCGTTAATCATGGACAGAATGTGTTAAAACAACATGCTCAATTTCAGCTTATTGTGATAATCACTTCATTGATGTTGCTCCCGTGGTTTACATCATGTGTTTTGTCCCTTTCATGGCACAGCTGGCACGGCTTGGTAAAGATTAAGCGCTTGAATAGACACTGGCTACTTTCAGTGCCTCTTTACTCACTACACACTTTTTCAGAGTGTGTGCTTTCTTTCTATTATTCAAATAGGTACTTAGGAGAGTCTATTTGAATGGAGTTATACATCAGTTTAAAGCTTAGAGTGTGCTCTTTAAGAATTTGCCCTTAACTGAAAATCATGATCTGGCAACTTTTTGTTGGTTTTGTGATGCAGGGTCACATATTGTATATAATACTCGAAGTATCTCACGTGTATACATGCATAATAAATTTGAGGAAACTCAGAAAATCCGTTCAAACGGTACGATCTTTTAAGTTTCTGCGCAGTCACTGCTGGATGAGAAGACTACAACAGATAATGAGTAGAACAATATAAAGGAAATATAAAGAGAATTTTGTAAAATTGCATTATTTGAGAGAGAAAAAAAAGGTGCGCATTTCCTCAAATTGTCACTGACGTAGGTCAAGGGGAATATCATCCCGCCTTTATGAAAGTCAAGTACTTTTTTATCATGTAAGAAACGTGTAAAATGTTGAATTTTCTTTATAAAATAATGCTATTATTTTCTGTATTTAACGTTATTGATATGTGATATCACAAGCTGCAGTGGTCTTCTCATTAAATGAAACTTCAAAAATTCATAACCCTCGAACATATTCTTTGATTTTCCTTAAACGTTTACTGATATGTTCTATCAATATTGCTGCCAATTCTCTGAATCCACTTGTATTGTATGATGTGAAAGGAAACTTGTTCTTATAGGCCTCATGTGGATTTAAACATAAACTGAAATGCACGCACAATTTGTATACCAGATACATCTAAAAGAAACATAGCATTGTACCAATGAGATTTAGTACGTCATATCAAGATATAGTCAAACCTGTCTATAGCGGCCACCCAAGGGAGACGAAAAAATGGCCGTTATAGACAGGTGGCCACTAAAGACGGGTTATCCAACTTTGAGTGCATTGCCTACATGTACAATGTATCTTCGCTATATACATCTATAAGTACTAGCATGTACATGTATGTGTGTACGTATGCATACGCCGTGTTTCATGCACTGAACAAAGCCAGTGTTTATGAAATTGTTGCATGTAGCATGTGTGCAGTCGTGGAGAAAGCTTAACACTAGTGCATTATTTTGACTGAAGGAGTAATAAATGCAGCGGTGGAGACCACTGGACGTTGCCCATGAATGACTGGCACGGATATAAAGCAGAAAACACTCTGAATTATCGGCTCTGTCACGTGCCAGTGGCTGCTCTAGACAGGTTACAATCTACCGCGGGAATTAAAATCTATGGCCGCGGCCGCGTTTAGACAGGTGGCTGCTATACATAGGGTGTTTAGCAGGACTTTTCTCTCGGGAGAATTTTTCAGTGACCGCCATAGACAGGTGGCCGCTAAGGCAGGTTTGACTGTAGTAGTACAGAAACGTACAATGACAAAAATCTACTAGAGATTGTAATTTGTCATCACTGACAAATTAAGGTGATCCGATTTTTTTTTTTATCAATGATTCGAGTCCTGATCGCAATAGGCATGACCATACAAGTTTCATCTGTGTTTAGAGACATTGGCCGTGTGATGTTTGCATTCTCATTTAGAAAAGGGAGTCATATCTGCCATCTTTGGTACCAAATTCTGTATACACTGAATAACGAAGATACAGCAATGAATACATATGACCTTTGACCCACCTTTGCACTCCCAAGATTGCATCTGATGAAATAGTGGTTATTTTGTGAAATGATTCTCGCGACATCGTCTATACGTGTGAAAAACATGGGAAAGATAGGACAGGTATTCACTAAGATACAAGATGAAACATTTATGACCTTTGACCCTAATTTACATACCCAAGATGTTGTCCGATCTAGTAGTTGTTATTTTATGAAATAATGTACGAGACATGAACTAAACATGTGCAAAATATGGGGGTGATAGGGCGTGTTTTTCTTGAGTTATTGCAAAGAAAGTTGCAGAAAGAAAGAAATATCTCAATACATAGAAGATAAGCTTTAATTTCAACCAATTTTTTATCGTAATTCCGACATCGTATGAAAAAACGAAGGAAATGAAACGATAGCGCAAAGTCTCAGCTACAATATATTAAAATCTGGGAGAAATTCACCGAAGGGTAAGTGAGCTAGTGCTCGATAAAGACAATCATGTCAATTTTCACATTAAAGAAAATTCCCTCCCATAGAGATAACACGTCATAACGAAGATACAAAAAGAAGTACATATGACCTTTGACCTCAATTTGCACAGACAAGGTGGCATCTGAGTAAAAAGTGATTATTTTGTGAAATGATCCTTGTAACATGGTCTTTGCGTGTGCAAAATATGGGAAAGATAAGACATGTATTCACTAAGATACAGGGTGAAACACCTATGACCTTTGACCCTAATTTACATACCCAAGATGGTGTCCGATCAAGTAGCTGTTATTTTATGAAATAATTCACGTGACATGAACTAAACATGTGCAAAATATAGAAGTGATAGAGGCCGTTTTTCTTGAGTTATTGCAAAGAAAGTTGCAGAAAGAAAGAAATATCTCAATACATCGAAGATAAGCCTGAATTTCAACCCAATTTTTTGACGTGATTTTGACATCGTATGAAAAAACAAAGGGCACACTTACGGTAGCGTAAAGTCTCAGCTACAACATATTAAAATCTGGGAGAAATTTACCGAAGCTTAAGTGAGCTAGTGCTCGATAAAGATAGTCATGTCAATTTTCATTTCCAGAAAAACTGCACTCCCATAGAGATAACACGTAAACTCGTCAAATTTGACAAGATTACTTTTAATCCATTTTTACGAGGTGATACCGTTATCCAATCAGAACACTGTAATTTTATGTTTGAAAGAACATTAAATAAGCTACATCATACTGAAATCTGGGTGAAAATTGACAAAGGACTAGTGAGATACGCTCGAATGAACTTGAAATTTGATGACGTCATTTTGAAAATTTACTTTTTTTACTTTATTAAGAAATTTGATATCTTTTAATCATTTTGTCAGCGTTGCCAACCCATGAAATGACATGTACAACTCATCAGTTTTCAAAATATGTATAGAAAATGGGGGGTCACCGTCCATCCTGACGAGTAAAATCGGATTTAAAATTGGCAGTTTTTTGGCATAGTTGTACTGCATATCGCCATTGACGCGCGCGCGGAATTTCAACTTTGACGGGCCCGTATGACGTCATATTGAGTCGGATTGACTTGAAACTTGGTAGAAATATTCCTTGACATTTCAGGCAGCCGATACGTGTGAAAAAACGGGAAATTTCTATTGCATATAAGCTGTGCGTGCGTATATGCGCGCGCGCGTACGCGTCCGTCCGATTTTTTGAATTTTTCAAAAAATGCTCCAAATGGTCTGAAACGTGTGCAAAAAAAATTTGAGCTCGATTTGAGCATACAAATATTTCAACGCGCGCGTACGCGCACGTACCAAGAGAAAATGTGAATTTTGAGAATATGAGTAGAATGCGCATAACTTGAAATATATGTGACGTAAATTTCATTGAAAAACTTCATTCCATTAATGAGATATGACTGAAAATGTGTTTTCATATAATGACGTCATAGTGACGTCACGGTCGACTGATCACTTTGATTTTAGTTTGATTGCCGTCTTTGGGACACGATACATACATGGTATGAGTTTGAAATTGATAGGCAGAGTACTTTCTGAGCTAACCTCTGCACAACTTTTGGGGAGAAATAAAGAAAGAAGAAGAAAGAATCCGTACAGATACAATAGGTGATCCGAGAGGATACTCGGATCACCTAATAATAACATTAGAAGAAGAGTGTCTGTGGAGGAAAAAATGGCCGCCCTTCGCATGTGGACGTGAGTACTTCACGGTGAGAGCAGAATTCTTTTATCGGTGACGAATATGACCAAGAGTGACTTTTAAGTGGTAAATTTTCTTCCTCTTACTTTTCTGTAACTTTTGTGAAACTCAGTGTGGATTTCGTATGCAACTGTGGTCACAATCATGGAGAAAAATTCACCGTACGCAAAGAAACCAAAGTTGATCAATGATCATGCGGACACTGCGGTTCCTCCTCGTGAGTCTCCCGGAGCCGCCGGGGACGTTCTAGCGCGTGACCCCTCTGCTAGACGAGAGCTTCTATCTGCTACGGACAAGCCGTGCTACGCTGCTGTAACAGCCGCCGGCCTATCGAGCTCACAACCTCCACAATGGTTTGTACAGTTTTTCACTGAATTTGAGAATAGACTGGATGTTCGCATTGAGTCACTGCTTGACAAAAAATTTGGCGACCTCACATCTATAGTCACAGAGCACGATGAGAAGATCAAGAGCCTCTCTTTTGATATCGCTAACCTGAGAGATACTGTACAGGCGCTTCAGACTGACAATGGAAAGCTGGAGAGGAAACTGGACGATCTTGAAAATCGTTCACGACGTAATAATCTTGTTGTCTTTGGGATTCAGGAGTCCAACAACAAGGAGGACTGCAAGAAACTCATTCAAGATTTCCTGCGCTTCGCAGATGTCCCCGAAGAAGACATCAATGATATCCAGCGATGTCATCGAACACCGTCATTTCGACCTCAGGGACAGGAGAATGCTCCACATCATCCAAGAAGGATCCACATAGGTTTTGGTTCCTTTACTGCAAAGGAGAGGGCACGCAAGGCTTGTATCAACAAGCTGAAGGCTACAAGATCGCTGTACCTGGATCACAAAGCATTCGTTGCAGAGGATCTCTCACAACATGTTCTTCAACTTCGAAAATCCAAGGCTGGTGCATTCAAGCGGCTCAAGGAGGAGGGCAAGCGCCCCTTTTTTATTTTTCCTGACAAGCTGTGCTTTAGAAATCCAGACGGAAAGATCACCATAGCATAATCTTTAACACTATGGTATATTTTCTGGAAAGTCGGTTATCACATCGCCACCCATGTTGATTGTTTTTTTTATTGGTTCATATACATGTACCTTGCTATGTTATCATTAAGATAGTCGTGACCAGGAAAGATATGTGCTTTCATCATTTTAGAAAATGATCATTACCGGTACCATATTTGTATTAAAAAATAGTAGCACTTACACTAGTTTGACCAGTGAGCACCGAGTACTGTTATTTCTTCTTTTTTTTGATAAACACAAAAGGTATTTATCACACGTCATATTTGGACACAATTCAAATATTATGATTAAAAAATCACGACTTATTTCCATTGTACAAAGGTAACTATCACTATTTTTTCCGGAATTATTTGACTTGTTTAAGATGACAAACATGGTTGACCTTTTGAGGAATTCTGTGTGTTTATTAAATGATGAGATACAGTTGTATACAGTCACCCCTAGAGTGTCAGGATAAGGTGAGTAGTGATATCTTATGATTTAAGATATAATCTGGGGCTGAAAATACTTTTGTATTTTTTTAGTGTGTATAAATTTTATATGGTGGAGACAGGGGTCATAAGACCATTAAATTGTTTTTGTTTGTTATTTTAGAGTTTAAATTTCAAAACTTATGCATGTACTGTATTTTGCATCTTCTGTTTGAAGGCACTCTAGTCATCTTTCAGTTACAGTTCTGCTCGAATCGCCACATGCCTTGCACTATTGGTTTGGGCTGTTTTTTTGATTTGAGGCCCTTTACCTTGCAACCTAGTGCAACTCTTTTTTCTTCATTAGTTGTCCTAAATCTGTTTTCGTTTGATGATGTTGGTGTCAATCATTTTGAATAAGTTTTTTGTTTATGCAGCTTTTTTTTTCTTGTGGAATGCTTTCAGTGCTAAAATTCATAATACCCAATCTGATTTTATGGATTACATATTTTTGTTATCTTTATTTATACAGATGTGTACTAATTCATTGTGTGTTAAATATTTACATTATGGATGTTAGATTATCAACTTTCAATTGCCGGGGTATACAAGATCATATAAAAAGGCGAAAAGTGTTCCATTACTTACGGTCAATTGACAGTGATATAATTTTTTTACAGGAAACCCACTCTTCTCCTTGTGATGAATCTTATTGGAAACAGCAATGGGGTGAAAGGGCCTTTTTTTCAAGCTATACATCTAATAGTAGGGGTGTCGCTATTTTAATTCGTAATCATATTTCATTTACTCTTAATTCTTTATTTGCTGATCCTAATGGAAGATATTTGATTTTATCAGTGGTAATTAATAATGTACCTTTAACTTTAGTGAATGTTTATGGTCCCAATAATGATGACCCTGATTTTTTTCTCCAAATATTTGCTAAGATTGAACAATTCACTTATACCCCCCTGATATGTGCTGGAGATTTTAATGCTGTTTTGACACCCTTGGACTATAAAGGTGGTAAGCAAACTCATGCAAATGTTAAATCTAGGGATATGATTTCAGTTTTAATGGAAGAATTCAATTTACATGATATTTGGCGAGACTTTCACCCGAACCTAAAACAGTATACAAGACACCAAAAGAATCCTATAGCTCTTTCTAGATTAGATTTTATATTAGTCTCAGAAAATTTTGTTAATAATTGTGTTAGTTCAAAGATTCTTCCTGGGATTCAGTCTGATCACTCAATAGTTGTTTTAAATTTTAAGGACTCGCAAGTAAAAAGGGGGCCAGGGTTTTGGAAACTTAATTGTAATTATTTACATAATGATTCAGATTTCATTAACACCGTAAAAGCGAAAATTGAAGAATTTAAAATTGTACATCGTTATTCTGAATGCAATCCTAATATTATATGGGATTCTTTGAAGTGCTCAATTACAGCGACCTGTATAGAGTATAGTTCTCGGAAAAAGAAGGAAAGAAATTCCAAAAAAGAAAAATTGTTTAAGAATATTGAGGAAGTTCAGATGAAATTAAGCAGAGATACAAGTAATAAACACTACATTGAAGAACTGGAAAATTTGAATTCTCAATTAAATAAAATTTTTGATTATGAAACTCAAGGTTTAATCATTCGTTCGAAAGTTCGTTGGATAGAAGAAGGAGAAAAGAGTTCGAAATATTTTTGTAATCTTGAAAAAAGGATGGGTGAAAAGAAAAGTATATATAGAATTAAAAACGAAATTGGTGCTGTTATCTCAGATCAAACTAAAGTAGAGAATGAAATTTATACTTTTTTTCAGACTTTATATAAAAATCATATTGAGGATAATGAAGAAGTTGTGGATGATTTTTTGGAATCCATTGATATTCCTACTTTAAACGAGAATGATAAATATTTCTTGGAAAAACCACTTTCTAAAAAAGAATTATATGATACGCTTTTATCAATGAAACACAATAAATCTCCGGGATTTGATGGGCTCCCCGCAGAATTTTATGTAGTTTTTTGGCAAGATATCTCTGATTTACTTTTAAATTCCCTAAATTTTTCCATGGAAAATGGCTTTATGTCTTCTTCCCAGCGGAATGGTATAATCACTCTGATTCCAAAAAAAGATAAGGACCCTTTGTTTTTAAAGAATTTTAGACCGATATCTTTATTAACCGTTGATTACAAAATTCTTGCCAAAACATTGGCAAACCGTCTTAAGAAAATACTAGATCAATTAATTCATACTGATCAGTCTGGGTTTATGAAAGGGAGACATATTGGGAATAATATTCGATTATTAATTGATACAATTCAGTATACTGATTTTCATGAAATACCTGGAGCAATTCTTCTGTTAGATATTCAAAAAGCTTTTGACAGTGTAAACCATAATTATTTATTGAAAGTTTTAAAAAAATTTGATTTTGGAGATAAATTTATTGGTTGGATTAGGTCAATTTATTTTGGAAGAAAGAGCTATGTCTTAAATAACGGTTTTTTAACAAAACCCATCGACATGGAAAGGGGAATCTTTCAGGGTTGCCCTATCTCCCCATATTTGTTTTTGTTAGTTATTGAAACTATGGCTCAAGCTGTAAGACAAAATGATAATATTAAAGGTATCCCTGTGGAGGGAAAGGAGTTAAAGATATCCTTATTAGCCGATGATTCCACATGCTTTGTAGATGGATCTATAAATTCTTTCAATACTTTGTTTAATTTGTTGGGCACTTTTGCTGTTTGTTCTGGTTGTAAACTAAATATTTCAAAATCTGAGGCTGTATGGATTGGTTCTAGAAAAGGCTCCCTTGACTTTCCTTTCTCTGAAAAAGGCCTTAAATGGACGCAAAATCAATTTAAAACCCTTGGTATAACATTTTCTTTGAATCTAAATCAGTTATTTAATTTGAATTTTTTGCCCAAATTAGAATCAATTAAAAGTGTACTTAATTGTTGGCGAGCTAGGAATCTCTCTTTGATTGGGAAGATTTGTGTTGTAAAAACCCTATTATTGCCCCAACTCCTCTATCAATTTTCAGTCTTGTGTATAAAGATTCCTAGTAAGTTTTTCAAATCTTTGAATACTATATTGTATAAGTTCATTTGGAATGGGGGCAATGATAGGATTAAAAGGCAGTATTTATGTAATGATTACTCCCAGGGTGGTTTACGAATGATCGACCCCTCGATTTTTGCTCTTTCTCAGAAATTGAATTGGGTTAAAATGTTACATGATGAAAGTTTTGACAGTTTCTGGAAACGTATGGAGCTTTCAGTTCTAGAGAATTTCTCTCCGATAACGGATATTTTGTGGAAAACTAATGCTCCAGAATCTATTTTAAAGAAATTGCCATCTGTTCAGTTAGCCGATTCTTTAAGGTCCTGGTATTCATTCAGAGAAAAATTGGTTAAAATTGAATTTGGATCAGCTTATTCTGAAATAGGTGCATGCCAGTCTTTATGGTTTAATAAGAATATTCGATCCAGATCAAAACAATACTTTGTATATGATAATTGGTTACAGAAGGGTTTGATTTATATTAATGAGTTATTGGATCCTGTTCACCCTGGGAGTAAATTATTTGAAGAGCTGGTGCTTGATTATGATATAGATAAATCTGATAGGAGGAAATATAATTTTTTAATGAAGAATATTTCACAAGAATGGCTCACACATTCGGAAATAAATCAAGATTTTATTTTTGAAACGACTGTAGGTAAACTTATGCAAACTCGTAAGGTTTCCAAGTATGTATATGATGTAATGTTGGAAAAGGTCATCCCAGTTAATCATTTTTCTTTTTGGAATGACTCATTTAACCTAAATTCTCCCATATGGGAAAAAATCCTTATGAGAAATTTGACAAGCACCATTGATACTCGATTACGATCCTTTTTTGTAAAACTGTTTTATAGGGCAATAGCATTAAATGAATTTCTATTTAAAATCAAAAGAAAAGATTCATCATTATGTTTCTTTTGTAATAAATCGCCTGAAACTTTTTTACATTTGTTTATTTTATGTCCCCATATACTACCTTTATGGCAAAAAATAATAGATATTATAAATCACAAGGAAAAGAAAAATTATATATTTTCTAATTTTGAGAAAATGTTCGGTCTCTATGGAGACTCTTATATATCATATATTTTTTTATCTGTAAAGTATTTCATATATGTCTGTAAATTCCAGAATAAAACCCCTACTTTTGAATCTTTCCAGGCTTACTTAAATAATAATAAAGAAATAGAATATAGAATTTCTAAAAAGAAAGGTAAACTTGGTATTCATTTTCAAAAATGGAGGTTCGACATTTAATTTGCACTGTATATTTTTTCTACACGGTATTTTTGTCATATTTGTTATGTGATATTTTAAGTATCCACTTTGTTTTGCTGCACTTTTTATTATGTGATTCTGTAATTCGATTGATTTTTTTATTCTTTGCTGTAAATGGCATTTGCTTTTTACCAATAAATACTGAATGAAAAAAAAAAAAAAAGAAGAGTGTCTGTGAGGAAGACTATTTCTTACAAACACGAATATCGATCGCGCTTGCATTGTATTTTATAAGGAAGTACCAGTCAGGCGATCGCGACCGGGGCATAATACACAGCCTGTGCAGATCTGTCAGTTTCTGCGCTGGTTTGTTCTTCGGTCAGCTTAGTGCACATTTTCTGTGTTCACCATTCTCCATTTCGTCAAAAATGCATGCCATGGCGTTAGATCGGCTGTCGGACTCACTCCTGCAATATGGCGTGACACCCTTTCTTTTGGCGGGATTCACGTTTCTACTCACCTTTATTGTGGTGAGATCGCGAACGACGAAGGCGTACTCCAACCTCCCGCCCCGGGGTCCGCCGGAGTGGCCCATCCTCGGCAGCCTGCCGAGCCTCGCAGGGGACGAGATGCCGCACGTTATCATCGCCAATATGGCGAAGAAGTACGGTCCGATGTTCAGTATGCGAATGGGCTCCTTCTTTACCGTTGTCCTCAGCGATTTTGCCCTCATCCGACAGGCTTTCGCCAAGTCCAGCGACGATTTCAGCGATAGACCCAAGATCACTATGATAGAACACGTAGCAAAGGGAAAAGGTGAGCCTTTTCATTCTGCAGAGTACATTATAATCACATTATAGCATGTTAGTAGTCAACTGTACAGCCAGTTTATTATAGTCATGTACGTAACACATTGTTTTAGCAAGTCATTTTAGATGTAACCACCAATACGCGCTGTGTCTTGAATGATACGATTACCTTCAACAACATTAATAATTGTTATCACGCAGTTATATATACCTCTCTGAATTTTAAGTAGGCCTACAATGACAGCCAAGGGCTTAACAGTTTACAGCTTGCAATTTATAGTTTAATGTTTACGAAACAGTGCCTCTATACTAGGGGCACTCACCAAGCAAACTGAGCTGAGATGGTACCATAATATTAAAGCATCACCAATAAATTCGAATACTGATTAGGAGTGGGGATCAATTTTCGAATCAAATCGATGTGTGTACGGGTAGGTTCACTTTGATAATGAGCAAGGCAGCTATCTGTTTCGTATTGGTGTCACTAAGCAACTGATACAGTTTACCAGCATGTTCTTTTGTCAGAGATAATGAATGGATTGGCGAGGGAATTGTTAGCAGTGACAATTTGCATCATTATTTCGGGAGGATAGTTTTCCGGCGTCAGGAAAACAGGTTTAAATGTGTGCGTGTGTGTCACACACAAACACACTTTACTATAGCTTCTGACCATCCGAGCATTGAGAATTTCGGGTTTGTAAGACGAACACTGTACTAGGGCTTTCTATAGGTCAGTCGGTAGAGCACCGGGCTAGCATCCGGAGGTCTCGGGTCTGAATCCCGATGGAATCCCATGTTCTTTGCTTACATTTCCACTAATAAAAAAAAAAAGCATGAAAGCATTGAAATTGCCTTATATACTGTAAGCCGTTATAGACTGCCTTGAACTGGTTTGATTGTTTTGAAGTGCGATCAATCAATTATTGTTATTCATTTGTTACACATTCTTCTCTTTATGTGGTTATCTACATTGAAAAGCAGAAGGTTTTTTTTTTTTTTTCTTTGGTTTGGCTTATTTCTGCACTTTCTTTCTCCAAATACAATAACAAATGAAAACAAAGTGATTATGAAAAAAGGAGAGTTTAACATACAAATCAATACAAGAAATGTCATTTCCATAACATCAGTCTGCAATGACATATTTATGAATCAAAAAACATATTAAGGCATACTGTATTCATGAACAAAGGAGAAATCAATACAGGGGACTGTCATCATAAGCAGAGCTTGACGTGGATGAGGCCCTATCTATACTGTATATGTAATACGAAATATAATACTAAAACATCAATTATAAATCTACTCATCAAACTCCTAATCTTAATATACGAAACACATTTTGCTAAAGAAAGAAAACAAGACAAAACAACGGAAAAGAAAAACAGTGACTTGGCGCTTTAAAGAAAGAAAAAGCGCTGAAAGCGTTAGAAGCGAAAAGAAGCGTTATTTGTAGTTTTGTCGAAAAACCATAAACCGATCAAATCAGAGTAAATAAAACGCTTTAATACGTTTGTTTGTTTCTTTTTTCAAGCCAAGCTAATGTAGATTATTATTAGTCTTCTCAATGGTTTACTCCTACGTGTACTTTGGGCACTTCATATCCAGTGATAAACACAGTTAAAACAATTGTTTCATCATAACTGGTACAATGACTGCCGTCATCACACTGGTAATGAAATAGTTTTGACGGTATTAGTACAATGATTATGACAATTTTGATTAACGATTCTGATTTTGAACGTGTGTATTGCGTAATAAAAATCATTCTCAAATAACCACTAATCAATCTCCTGTTTCATCTTCATCCCCTTCCTCCTCTTATTTCCTTTCCTGTTCGTATTCTTCCTTCAGTTTTGTCATGGCCACGATTAAACTCGTTGTTATTGCTTGCATTGAAGCAGCCTTTTGTCAAGGTCCTCTCGCTGTATGTTGGCTATACGGTCAAGCGAAGCGAGCCCAGCCGAGCGCGACAATCCCACCCTCTTCACCATACAGCGAAAGGGCCTTGACAAAAAGCTTGCATTGACGCTGTCTTGATCTGTGCCCAGGTCTCATCGTGTCCTACTTCGGCCAGATGCAGCAGGAACACCGGCGCTTCTCCCTCTCCGCTCTCCGCTCTCTGGGCATGGGCAAATTCAGAATGGAGGAGACGATTGCCGAGGAGGCGCGCCATCTTGCCCTGAGCTTCGCTAGTCGCAAGTCCCAGCCGTTCTTGCCGTTTCACGACATCGTGGTGTCCGTGTCCAACATCATTAGCTACTTGAGCTTCGGGAAGCGGTTCGACTACGAGGACGAAGCCTTCAAGGGTATCCTTGAGGCCGTCTTCGAGAGCTTCGAAATTGGGGAAATCGCTGGCTTGTTTAACTTTATTCCATTCCTGAGATTTATGCCAGGGAGTGGTGCTGGGCGTATGCTGGAGCTACAAGCGAAGTTCGACAAGTACATGAAACCCATGGTGAAGACGATTAGTGAGGAGCGCGTTCCTGGATCTCCGACGTGTTACGTCGAGATGTACGCCGATCAAATCCTGGAGGCTGAAAAAGAAAACCCCGGAAAGCACACTTTCAGCGACCAAAACATGTTTCACGCCGTAGCAGATTTGTTCGTGGCTGGAACGGAGACTACGGCGACGACACTGAAGTGGTCCCTTTTGTACATGATCTTGAACGAGAAGGTACAAGAGAAGGTACACGAGGAACTCAATAACGTCATTGGCAGGGATCGCCTACCTAGTCTCCGGGACAGGCCAAACTTGCCGTACACAGAAGCGACACTTCTGGAGATCCAGAGGTTCTCTACCATCACGCCGCTGGGAGTGCCCCACGCACCCGTCGAAGATACTGTCCTAAACGGCTACGACATCCCCAAGGGTACCGTGATCATACCAAACCTGTGGGCTGTTCATCACGACCCGGAGTTATGGGAAAAGCCCGATGAGTTCAACCCAGAGAGATTCCTGGACAGGGAGACTAACCAGGTTCGGCAGAGGGAAGAAATGATTCCCTTCTCCATAGGTAAGAAACCAAACTGAGGTTTTAGCAACTGCTACATACAACAAGGGGAAAGTAGACGTACAATACTCATCAGAATAATTCATACTTGTAAATTAGATTGGCCTGAATAAGATTTCTACGCCATCTTTTGCCGGAGAAGCGTAGTTACCGTCATTGATGTTTATAATGTGGCGTATGTTTTGTAAGGTTTTTCGACACAGCTAGAAATACAACGCTTCTTAGAGACAATATGCAGGTTGACTCTCCTGCTTTAGAATTTAAATATAAAATGAATGATATGCAACAAATGAATCACTACACTGATCAGTAGAAAAAGCTGTTTTATTGTCTGATGAATGCTGGAATCTGTCGTGTTTGTTTGTTGTTTTTTTTTAGAACAATGATGTCTTGTCAGTCCCGATTGAAATACACTAGTACAGTCAATATCACGTAAGTCGGAGTTGCGCAAGTCGATAAATTTGCCAATTGGATGAAACATATCTTATTTCCCCGGACAGGTTCAATATACCACGTTAGTAGTCGAAAATCGCGTAAGTAAAACATTTCCAACGGTCCCTTAGACTAGAATATTTATCACATAATTATTCAAGGTTGATATCGGAGCTCCCAAGAAACTTTACGTACTATCAATCTGTTTTTTTTTTTTTTTGGTCTTTTTTTAAAGGGTCAAGCCAACGAAAACTATTGTTTTTTATCATCACTATTTTTAACCCCCTCCAACTGTAGATTTGAATACTTTAAGAGATTGTGAAATAAACATAAAAATCAATTTTGAAATTGAAGTAGATCATTCCGTGAAGAATGGAGGGGGATGCATTTTGGGTAAGCTTCTGGGAAGGACGCGTCTTAACCCTAGCTGGTCCGGCATTATACAGTGTAGTTACAGAAAGAAAGAAAAAGATAAAAAAAAAAACATGAAAGCGGCCCATGCATGGTGTACAACGTATACAACGAACAGCCTTCGGCTTTTCAAAATTGATAGCACTAATTCGGGGTAAGTAGGGCACAGCGTTGGTTTCAAATCGGTATCTATTGTCCCTAATAAGGTACGTGTAGGTTCTATTATTTGAAAGGGTTATAAAGATGTACTGAACTACATAAAACGAAATCAAGGGACGCAGAAATTTATCGTTGCACTCACGGGAAGTAGACTAAAGATGAATAAATTTATCCAAAAATGTTTTACTTTGACTTGGGACAAGGAGCAGTATCAGTTATACATCGATGAAGTTTGAGGGAAATCGGATAATCATTTTATAGTAGTAATGAATTCTTCTTTTTGGGGGACCACCATCGCTAGATAAGAAGTTAGTTGTTAGGGTTTGTGCTATGGTACATTATTGTGTGATTCACATCCCACGTACGTGAACAATCCCGTTTCATTCATTCATTGCAAAGAGAAGATTGCATAACGCAGTGAATAATGGTCCCCCATACCCCCAGTACATAGCGTATTGGACCCTGTATGGTAGACCAACCAGTGCAGCTGAATATGGGTTATCCAGCCACCTTGTTCAGACGGAAAATAAACAAGCACACAAACAAACAGACATTTGCAAACAATCAGCGATCGTGTCAAACTGCAATTACTGAACTGCTGAAGGGTGACGTACAATGTACGTGTATACTGTACTTGTGATCTATAGTCAATAAACGGCGACGTTCATGCTAGTCACTACGACGTACTTAGACCTTTGGAATCATAACGACACCGTTTATCGATACCACAAAGTCAACATGTTTTAGTGGCACATTTAAGCGCTCCTTTACATAAGACAAAAAGAAGTAAAAAGCGTCCACAATGACACGTCGTTTCCCGTACACAGAAAACTATACAAACGTACATTGAATCATGGATCAGTTGCGTTTACTTTCATAGAGGAACGGAGCCGAGTGACATTTTAAATAGAGATGTTTCTCTACTCAGAATGAAGTCGTGTCGAAAACAATCTTATCTTAACAAGCCAAGTACAATCCATGCAGGCACATTGCTGTGTGCCTAATGAATGCGACTCAGTATAACAGATACATACAGTGAGCAGTTGCCATTGTCGATGCCTAGTAATATTGTTACGTCTCGTGACACACTATTGCAACTTTTTCCTCAAGTCTACATTACTTTTACTCGTACGACAGCGTCATTAATAGCGTTGTAATGAGCAGGTTCTATAGTACATTGTCTAACTGATAAACCTCTTTATTTGAGAACATCGAGACATTTTTCCTCTTCGTTACTAATAACGTGAACTATCTTTTCTCTTTGCTCCCCCTCCCTTTCCCTCCCCCATCTCCCGCCCCCCCCCCCCCTTTATTTGCAGGACGTCGTAAGTGCCTAGGTGAGCAGCTGGCCAAAGTAGAGCTCTTCCTTTTCTTCACTCACATCGTTCACCGATTCAAGCTGAGCGCGCCAGAGGATAGACCGCCACCTACGTTGAAAGCGAGGCTAGGCGCAACGACCAACCCTGAACCGTTCGACATCTGCGCAACTTTGATAGACACCATGATATGATAATTCAGACGAAGACAAATAGAGTGAAATGACAATCTGACACTCGGGTGAAGCATCCCAAAGGTTTTGGAAATCGAAAGACTCAAGAACATTCCTTTTTATGATGCAAATTCATCATTGCGCTTGGTTTACACGCAGATATAATTTGTGTAAAATGTTTGGAATACAAGAAATGGGAATGCACTTATTTCAATTACCTTTTTTTTACATCTTTTTGGAGCATCATGAGGACACTAGTTTATCGTTTCTATGTTATTTGCTAACGAACAGATTGTTATCATAAGAAGGTATAAAGATTATGTTACTTCCTAACGTGTGATAAATCACGTGTATGTTTAGTTACTCACATCACGAAGCCACATTCATCTGAATAAACGAACTTTATTTCGCTGAGTATTTGCCCTTGTTGTAATTGTTCAATAGGTGCGCTAATATCCTATGACTCGGGAGCAGCGCAGCACAATGTTCTATAAGCAACTCTCCGCCTTATCTGGTTTGCTTTTGACAAAGTGCGTTTAGGGAAGTTGGCACAATGTCAAATGACTCGAACATATGTGACTCGTAATGATACACGTGGTATAGATCGCAATGGCTTTTCCCAATAGGAAACCGCAAGGACATTTATGTTTACTTCCTTATTGAATACTGTTGTAATTGTGCACACTGGTTTTAACAACGGGATCTGATATTCTACTCGAAGTGCATGTGCAATGAGTTTTGCTAAATGGTCCCTGCATTTTTTTTTTTTTTCAAATCGTTATAAAGGCACAACTAGAAAATAATGTATGCCAACTTAAGATATGAAATAGAAAAATTTGGAAAATAGTTGTTCTGGTTGTATATCTTTTATGGGAAAAAAAAATAATAGTTTTTTTTTTCCTGTCGGTTTACTTTGTGCATATTACCGATAAGGTAAGCACCAAATGAAGGTGATATAATAATGATAGAAAGTGGTAAGTCCCATTATTCAGTATTCTCTAGTTGATACTCGATATGAAAGAACAGACACAAAGGGAGAGTGAGTGATAAAAAAAGAGAAAATTGAAGGAGAAGAGGGGAAAGAAGAAAAAGTGACGAATAATTGAGAACGAATAGGAGTAAAGCGAATAAAATAAGTTCTAAAGCAACTAAAGAATTCATAACAAAGCAAAACAAAGCACAACAAAAAACCTACCAGTACTTCATTATCATACAGTTTATTACCGCAAGGTAAACTATTATCCCACACTGGGCGTTATATTATGAAGTATTTCTTTTTGTTTACCTGGCATTCTTCTACCCCCCCCCCCCCCTTTTTTTTTTTCCGGGCGTCGTGAACCACTGTGGCAGTGATCACCGCTTTAAAGCAGGCATATGGTCGTAAGTGGCGCTATACATTTTCTTCACTTAACGCGTGAATTGACTGTTGTCACACATCTAAAATAGTTTTCGATTGACGGAAGTCTTACTTCATGATAAGTACATAGATAGATTGCTAAAAAGCAACAGCTCGAAAGAGAAAAGATTGAATTGTTTTCTAATATTACATTACTGACGTAAACTATAGTTTTTGTTTTGTTTGTCAAAAGGATTTATTTTGCTTAAACTCTACTCGGTGGGCCTGAAATCCACAAATTAAGGCTTTTACATCCAACAATAATACTGTACTTATTTTATGAATCTTTGCCGAAAAAAAGATAATACTATTTTCTGCATGGCTGTATGCTATACATGCACTGAATTTAAATACAAACCTTCACAGCTGGAAAATGCGTAATATTACATAAACAAATTCATCCCCATTATCAACTGTTAATCCGTTTTAATCAAGGAACTATATCACTGAGCCTTCTAATTTGAATTACTCTTTCTTCGATTGTTTGTTTTCATATCTTTCATACGACGGAGTTATTGTACATTTTATGGAATACAGGTGAATCCAGCAAAAGCGGTGAATTAATGAATAGGCACAAAAATGATAGCAACACTCCCGAGGGCAAATTGAAATCACATCTATAACTGCATTATACCCGACGAGGCTTGCAACCTGAAGTTTGTTTCTCTTTCTTAATTTAGCTACAGTATCTGTTTTCTTTTTAATTCTGTCTTTATCTCAGCTCCTCATCTGCAGACAATTTGATGTGCTGTGGAAGTATGTTGCCTTTTATGGCAATGATTTTTCCCCTTGATATGACATCGTTATAACCCACAAAATACTTTGCAGAAATGCAAGCATTTTCTGGTCTAAGTATAATTCCGAGACTCCAAATGGTAGTATAATAATTATGTGACCGTGCATCACAAAACGAACACAAAGTCGCAGCCCTTGATTTTGCGTGAGGACCTCAAAAGGGTGAAACAAGTCAACCAAGTCAATCTTGAGTTTTCCATACTTTCTGAAAGAGCTATCCTTTGTCTATTATACATTATTCATAAGTTTGGGGTCATAAAACGAACAGAAAAGTGTGTTTCAAACAGATTTCCTACAACCCTTTTTTTTTGTAGAGTAGTGCGATTAGGTACGTCTTCAGAGTTCCCTTTTCATTTCTTTAAAATCCTTCACACACCCTTCAGTTTCAACTCTAATAACTTTTGAATAGATAATGCTACCACCTTGAAGGTTGGCATTTATTACGAACAGAATGTGTTAATTAAGCATGCTAAATTTCAGCCTAAACTAATAATCCCTTCATTGTTGTTGCTCCAGTGTGGTTTACATCCTGTTTTTTGTCCGATTCATAGCACAGCCACAGCACGGTTTCTAAAGATTAAGCGCTTGAATAGACTCTTTACTTCAGAGCCTCTTTTCTCAGTTCACACCTTTTCAGAGTGTGTGCATTCTTTCCAATAATTAGATAGGTTAGGAGAGTCCATTTGAATTGAGTTATACATCATTTAAAGCTTAGAATCTGCGCTTTCAATATCTGCCCTTATCTAGAAATCCATGTCTGGCGATTATTTGTGGTTTTGCGATGCAGGGTCACGTAGATCTTTTCATGCATGAACTCTTGGGAGAATAGAAAAAACATGATAAAGATTAAAGGGATGGGACAGTTTTGGTTGAGACCTAATTTCAGGTTTCTGACATTTTTTGGTGGAATAATGAGAAACCTCTTATGAAATATGAAAGAGCATGTAATTCTATAAGGAATTCAACGTTTACTTGATGAAAATTGGTTTTGAAATGGCTGAGATATCAAAAAAAGAGCGATTCTAATAAAGTGTTTGACCCACACTTTATTATGATCACTTTGTTTTACTTTGTTTTTGGATGTTTCAGTAATTCAAAACCCGATTTTCATCAAATAAACTTTGAATTCCTCTTAAAATGGTTTGCCCTGTACTAAATCATAAGTGTTTTCTTGGTATCTCGCAAAAAGTTAAAAGCCCAATTCTCATCTCCACCAATACTGTACCATCCCTTTAATCCTCTGTTTGTCACATCATAATACCTGTCCATAGGTTTGTGTGTGAGATTTGTGCACATTTGACTTTATTTAAGGGTTAAAGAGTGACAGTCTCCTATCTGTCTCATCTTACTTGCAACTACAAAAAAGTGATATCTCTTCGTCGCGTACGTTCAGATGACAAGCCTTAACCTCGAGGTTAGGAAAACTCGAGGTTAGCTCGATGTTAAGAGCCACGAGAAATTTTATGGTTAGCGCTCTAACCACGAGCCGCTGGGGGTCCCCACCGTGTGGACCCAAAAATCAACGCACTCAAAAGGACAGGAAGTTAAGATTCGTCGTGTGGACGCACGTCGAAGTTAAGGGGCACCTCGAGGATAGGGCTTGTCGTCTGAACGTAAATTTCTACACTGTATGAACGCAAAGAAAAAAAATTGTGCATTCAGACATTGGCGTATGTTTTTCTGCGTATATCTACCTGTCTTTATCTCTTTTTCAATTCACGAGGATATTATGTATTACCTTTTGTGCCTGTGTTTTGTTATTGGTATGTTTGTTTGTATGTATGTACATGTATTAGGTGTGTAAGAAAGGGGAAGAGAGTGCGTTCGTGAGGGTGAGTGTGTAAGTGCTTGTTTCTGTGACTGGATAGTCATCGTGCACACTTTAGTTGTTGTTTGTTTTATTTTGGTTTGGCGTAAGGTGTTTGTTGGAATATGCATTTTTTTAAAAAAACATCATCGATTAGAATCTGTTTGTCGTTGATTACAGTAAACTGTCGACCTACTGTTTAATGCGACTACATTGCCCTGTGGTTTTCAAGCGTTATGCCGTAGGGGACTGCACTGAATCGATTTGTCAGTGGTCGTATTTTCTTTCTTATCTTATGAAATAAGAAATAGGCCTACGTTGATCTTGATACGATCAACGGTTGGGAGTCCCAAGATGCGCTATGAAGCAAGCTGACGGGAATGTAAGCATTGGCTAAAAATATTGCGAAGCAAAGATAAACAAAGAGGGATGCTATTTCACGGATGCCGATCAAATTAAATAAAATCCAGAGGTTTTACAGCATACGCACGCCTACCAAACATCAAGCCATCGCTGCGATTTAGTGCTCCAGATAGAACGCGGCTCTGATAAAATGACAACCATTGTGACGTCGACATATTTCTACACGGTCCGACGCACATGTATTTGTGGCGAATTCAATAGCATATTCGGTGGTTGCGTTGAACTTTTAGGAAGAGAGGTTCCGGATGAGGACAACCCAGTTACGATTGACGAAGAATACAATCTTTCGCAGCCACAGGGCAAGTAAGGCATATGTGTACACGAAGTATACTGCGTTGTCATTATGGGAAATATCAAACTATGACGTCCACGTAGGGATGGTGTGGTATGAAGGCATTTTCCAACATTTGGAATGGCGTCTTTACAAGGGATTTATTCGTACATAATCATATCTATTGTGACAGTACTGAGGACGCAGGCACAAAATGCAGGTGAGTTAGTGGGAAAAAAAGTTATCATATGTGATTTAAGTGAACGGCGATAAGCCACACCTATTGCGTTCGGTCTTCCCGTGGGAAACACAACGCCGTGTTGGCCCTAAGCCGAGTGTGCATAGTGGATCACGGACAAATGTTATGAAGTAATTCCTTGTCACTGTTGACTTGTCCGTGCTACCGGCTAGAATCATCTGTCTTACTTTGTTTTATTATTTTCGGGATATTAACTCTAATAAACAAAATGGCTGCCAGACAAATTGGGAATGCGAAAATATCAAATTGACGTGGACGTAACAACAAAGTGCTTTCATGACAGAACTGTCGGTACAGAGAAGCATGGAAGGAAAAAAAAAAGGACAAAGAAGAAAGAGAAAGAGAGGGTCAAAATGCATGTAAAGAGAAGGAGGAAGATATTCTGTTTGAGCCATATTCTCTCTATGATCAGTAATCATACTGATAATGATAATATTAGTCTCCAAACCTATAAAATATAATGACTGTAATATGAGATATAAAGGAATTGGGATACGACGTGCACGTACAGTAATTATGTGACATGAGAACCATTTTAGCCAAATACGCTCACCAAATCTATCATAGGTGACAATTTACAACTAAATACTGGAAAGTAACTGGCATTGAGTCAGTCTGCATCAATTTAAGAAGCCTTTATTGGTATTGATGTTGTGCTTATGTTTTATATTAATAAAACAAGTAACAAGGGAGCGTCGAACCACTGTTTGATAGCAACAACAGAGGCACACACTATAATTGTTGTTAGGGTAGTTTTAAGCTCTTTCTAGACCATAAGTTTTATCTTCGACGTGTCTCCTTGACATCAATGAGATACATCATGTAATTCACGAAATTCCTGCACTTTACTATCACCTCTCCTCTAGCTACAAATACCAACAATATTACACCGCTGGCACTACCACAACTAGCAACGCCATCATCACTGATCATCGCTAGACTACACAATCAACTCAACTATGCAACTACCAATATCATCCCAGCATAAACCATCTCCTAACATGCACCATCCTCCCTAAAACCAATACCATTACCAATTATGATGAATAATCATTACCGCCACCACCAATAACACCATTATCAACACATTACCAACGGCACTAACTCAATCTTACTGACCCTACTAATATCACTACTACTTATCCCATTATCTCCATCACCAATCAATGCCTATACCACTACGCCTCAGTCACCGTTACTAATATCACTACAATCATTACAACTGCTATCATTATTTGTCACCAACACTAACACATTTTCAAGCACCAAGACAATTAATGTTATCTAATTCATTGGTATCAGCCAACCTTTGACATCTAGTATGCTTTTGAAGATATTGAACTAATGTCCATTCCTTTTGATGGTATATTACTATTCCATTGTAGTCCTCCTAATCTGAACTGTTCGTGTTGTCAAACCTGTGGGTTAATGGCGACAAAATGGGGAGTCTGAGAGCAGAGTTTGCTGTGAAAAAAAGTGACATAGTTTGCTGATAAGAATACTCGTAAGATCATGCAACATGCCTTTTATACATTCATATACAAATATCAGCATAAATACGTTATACTAGCGTACTCAAAACATTTTGATTCCAATCTTGTCAATCCATTGCGCCTACATTTGCAATGGGGAAACGCATGCCTAACCAATATAAACTTATCTTCTTGTAACTACTCTTGTAACTACTCTGTATAGGGCTTTGTAAGGCTTTCAATTTTGTCGTCAATATTCTATGTGTGTTTTCACTTTACTGTTATAATTATACGTTTCCATGCCCGCACATGGTAACATTAAGGATATGTGAGGGAATGCATTATGTATATGGCAAACTCTGCATGCTTTTTTAGCTTCCCCTCCGTTTTCAACATCATTTTAGTAAACATCCTACATCCATGCTTCTTAAATTACTGTTTTTATCATATATATATCTCTAAAAAAATCAAGTGAAAACATTCACTCTTGAAGGAGTGAATACAAAAAAAGAGTGATTTAGAGTGAAATTGGAGTGAATTTTGAGTGAAAATGTTCATTTTCACTCATTTTGGAGTGACCACAGGGATCACTCGAAGATTTTGGAGTGATCCTGAGGTCACTCTAAAACGAGTGAAAATGAACACTTTCACTGAAAATTTACTCCAATTTCACTCTTAATTCACTCTTGAAGGAGTGAATATTTTCACTCGATTTTTTTAGAGAGTATATATATATATATATGTATATATATATATATATATATATGTGACCCTGCACCTCAAAACAAACAAAAAGTCGCCAGACATGACTTTTTAGTTAAGACCATATTCTAAAAGAGCAGACTCTAAGCTTTAAAATGATGTATAACTCAAATCAAATGGACTCTCCTAACCTATTTAAATATTGCAAAGAAAGCACAAACTCAGGAAAAGTGTGAACTGAGAAAAGAGGCACTGAAGTACAGTGTCTATTCAAGCGCTTAATATTTACCAAACCGTGCTGGCTGTGCGATGAATGGGACAAAAAAACAGGAAGTAAACCGCCAGAGTAACAACAATGAGGGATTATGAGATTAAACTGAAATTAAGCATGCCTCATTAACACATTCTGTCCATAATTAATGCCAACTTTCAAGTAGTAGCACTATCCTTTCAAAAGTTATTAGAGTTGAAAGTGAAGAGTGTGGACAAGGTTTTTTTCAGAAATGAAAAGGGGATTCTAAATATACACCTAATCACACTATTTTACTAAAAATGTTCGAGATAAACTGCTAAAAAAACACACTTTCCTGTCCGTTTTATGATACCAAATTTTAGCATAATGTAAAAGAAGACCCGCTCTTTCAGAAAATATGAAAAAGTCAAGTTCGGCTAGGTTGACCCATTTCACTTATTTTCTGTCCTCACGCAAAATCAGTGTAAGCGACTTTATGTTCGTTTTGAGGTGCACGGTCACATATATATATATGTGTGTGTGTGTGTGAGTGTGTGTGTGTGTGTGTGTGTGTGTGTGTGTGTGTGAATAACATGTTTTCTACAATTCTCTTTGGTGAAAATGAGAATAAACAGATTAAATGAAATGGAAATTTCTAAACATCATGACAAACAGTGCAGAGATCTGCCATGATATGCATGATTTGGATAATTTCATATTGATTCATGAATATGCTCATTTGTTTGTATTGTTGTTGTTGTTATTATTTTTTCTTCTAAAATTGTATGTTTACGGTAAGAGGGTTTTGGTTTCTCGTTTTATATATTTATGATTTGTTCAATATCCTTAAATGTGAAAATCCAAATCTGCATCCGGCTTTTAAATTTGGCGTCAATCACGTAGTGGTAACCTTTCAAGTGCCTATACCGTTAGTCGCAAATTTCACAGTTTTTTTTTTTGTGTTTCTGTGTTGGTTTATATGTTTGTTCGATTTTAGAAAATAGAAGGAAAGCATAGCTGGGTGGAGTAATGCAGCAATCCTGGCAAAGGCCATTGCGATACAATGGACATCAATAAATTTACACGATCCCCGACTATGATAAAAATTTCGAGAACTTAAAGCACATGTACTGTTTAAACGGAGGGAAAAAATATCAACAGTGTCATGCCTTTTAAATTTGAAATCCCCCCAAAAATGCAAGGTTTGAAAGAAAAAGATAAATAAAAGGACCCCATAAAACATGCTAAAAGAAAACAAAAACAAAAACAAAGCCCAGCAATCTTAGATCCATCAAGGGGAATTTCAACGCATGCATAATCAGGCAGTCAGGCTAGCAAATGCTGTAATGTTTTGCTAGTTTTTTTATTAGAATATTAGTTTTCATTAGAATGAAATTATATGATACAGTTCTGGACATCAGGTAAGCGATAACTTTCTTTATCCATTTTCCTCACGAATAAATCGAATTTTTCCCGTCTGGAAGAGGAACTTAATACCACAAGGTAACTTCAATTTGTATCAGAAAGAAGATAGTCTGCGTGCTTTGTCTAGATTCTTGAAAATGAAATTTTGCCGTTCACAAGAAAGGGGAAAGTACAGAAATGTGATCAGGTGACACTGACTTATTCGTTTTAATCTGTGTATACCCTCCACTTTTTGTCTCTATCTTTCCTCATTTTACGTTTAAAGATTAGTGTTTCCTCCTTCTATTTCCATTAAGAAATCACCTTTCATCTGCATGCGTTAAACATTGCATGAATAAACGGCACAATCAATCAATCTCTTTCTCCCGAAGGTGACATTCGACTTGTCGTCGGCTCGTCGTTGGTAGAGGGTCGATTGGAGGTGTTTTATAACGGTGTTTGGGGGACGATATGTGACGAGGGCTGGGACGACGTTGATAGATTGGTAGTGTGCAAGCAATTAGGTAAGTTTACAACGAAAAGAAAAATGTCGAAATCTTGAGTTGTCTCATTCTTTCTTTGAGTCCTAGCCCATTTATGTTTTTCTTAAGCCAGACTCTCATTCCATTTCATCTTGTTCCATTCCATTTTATATTCTGTCTAGTAGCTGTATTCATGATTCTTCTCATGTTTTTTTTTTTATAATTTATTGTCATGAGTCATAGTCTTTGTTTTCTTTTTAGGCATCGACTCTTTTCATTGTCTATCCAAATATGATTCAACAATCACCCCTGTACGTTTTGTTCGAGCTCCACAGAAATAATTGCACATTTGTTTTGGGAATGTGATGTTACCCAAAGGTTTATTGATCAAATAGAGGAAATTATGTTCCAGAATCAAACTCAAATTCCTAGAAGTGCTTTTATACTTAGTTCTACAGAAACCCCAAAGTGTTTTAACGTGGTTTATTTGTATGCAAAATACTTTATATTTTATAAAAGATGTAAAACGAAATAATTTCATTGTAGCCAATTTTGTCAATTTTTAAAGCAAGCGAAGAAAGTAGACGAATATCCAAATTATGTCTGAAAGAAACTAAAGGTCTCGTATCTAAGATCAATTCGAATCTAATTTATATCATTTAGACGTCTTATAGCTGCCTGTCAATTTTGTATTTTGTCTTCATGACAACAGTATTGTATTTTACATTTATTTTGTACCTGAAGGTTTAAGTGAAACAAAATTTCTTTGTGGAAAAAAAAATGATTCACCAATCGCGAGTGGATTATCATTATCATTTCTTTTTTTTAACGATGGCCTTCGTTTGGAAGAGGGAGAAAAGGAAAGTCACTTGAGATTAGTCTGCAGGTATATATAGAACTTGTAGGTGTTGGTTATTTGTAAATCTAAACGTATGTGATGAAATAATGCCCAATTCTTCTGGTTATCATTCAAGGATCTCTGCAGGGCAGTTTATTAAATGTAACAGTCTTTCTAGTTGTCAGAACAAAGTAAAATTTAGTTTATCATAATATTGCAACTTTGAAGCATGGAAGCTAGTTTGGAGTTGATGTAGAACTGTAGGATGTATGACATAGGGCACTCTAAATAATACTGTTAGCTTTCATGCACAAAATCATTTTTTTAAATCAATTTTAATATAATTATCAATTATTCAGGTTTCCCAGTCGCTACCTCCGACACCCCATCGTATCCCGTCGCCAGCGCCTTGCAGCAGATATGGCTGAGGGACGTGGGCTGTGCTCCTGGGGACGAGACACTAACAGATTGCGTCACCAATGATCAATGGGGAGATACTATGACGTGTTCACATCAACGTGACGTCACAATCCGCTGTTCTGGTAATGAAGAAATGATTATAAGAACGTACTCACAGTTGTCATAACAATAGGAATATTCTATCACGAGTACACTGTGGTATAGTGGACAGAGATCCTTGGCTTAGTCGTAGCGCGTCTACCTCCGGATCCGAAGGACCCGGGTTTGATTCCCGAGTAAAACTGGCCATTGTTGTGTGTAAACGCACCGTCCCCTTTAATTTAGAAGCGGAGTATTCGGTCCCTTGGATTTAGGACATAAAATTGAGGTCCCGTGTGTGAGAGAGAGAACTCATGCACCGAAAGATTCATCACAAATAGCAGGGTGAATAACGCGGTAAAGTCTGTCGTCCTGCCTCACATCCAACTGGGCCCCATTGAAGACTAGTTAGTGCAACTGGTTATGGGCTATCCAGCCATCTACTCAGATGGAATGGACACAATCAGTCAATCAAACGATCAAACATAATTATCATTATGTTTTTATCATAGTTATTTTTATCATTAGTATAAGTATTATTGAGATTATCATCATTATCATTCTTCTTCTCTTTTTTTTCTTCCTATTTTTCTTTTCTTCTTCCTATTGTTATTATCATTCTTCTTAATATTATCGTCGTCATTATGATTAACAGCTGTAGTAGTTGTCGTCATTGTCATACGTATAATCATTACCAATGGATAATCACTGTTACTGTAGGCAGACCTCTCCCTCTCTTTCCCTTTCAAACGTTCCATTCTCTTTTCCCTTAATTCGCTAAAGGTCTAAACCTCAAGATCGCCCCAAATTATGTCGGATGCTTCGATTTATCAAGCATTTCTAGCATCACGAGAAGCGTCAATCTGGGGTCGACAACGGCCATTGAAGACTGTCTTGAAAGTTGCTCCGACGACAGCACACATGCGGCTGTATCCGGTGAGACTTGTTATTGCGCCGATAACTTCGTGTCTTCATCGGGAGTAGGCCCTCCGGAGTCTGTGCCCGACCAGATGTGCTCCTCGCCCTGCCCGGGAAACCAGGCACAATTATGCGGAGGTGGTAGCGTCTACGTGTCAACATTTACAGGTTGGAATTCACTCATTTGGATTTTGTGTTTGCCCTACATGTCTCAAATTCCATTTCTTTCTTCTTCTTCTTCTTCTTCTTTTTTTTTTTTGGGGGGGGGGGTATTTTTGTTTTGAGTAATATTTCGGTTTTCCAAAAACTATACTATTCGTTTTATTTTGGGTTTAAGCTGACTGTTGCGTACCCAATAACACCTCGTTGTAATCATGGTAATGTCAGTGTTGAATTTTACATACCATGACGACTTGAAATCATTCCAAAAAAAAATTTGCTTTGAACTCCTCTCAGTCTTAAAACTTTTGCTGAGTTTGTTAGAACGTTTCTTCGAACAGCACTCAGTCCATTTTGTCGGTGATCGGTGCAAAGCATGTTGTCTGTCCGGTCTCAATGGAAGAACAAAAGCGAGACGCTAATGCAATCGTGCTCGGGGAACAGAGGAAGATGGACGTTACGAGTATAGAGGTGGCACTGAAACAAGAGACTTGGAGACTACGCCAGTATTGATGCCTATAGGTGTAGCTAATGTGTCACGTTAATTATGCATCAGGCGCCGGCATCTCCTCCCTCCAGCTCTATCAGTACAAGTATAATACTATCTCTGTCTGTCATAGGTAAGCACTTAGAATACATTACTTATTCCAATACATATTTCTCTCAAATTCTCTGTTTACTCGGCCACCAACGAAGTCGACGTTGACGATGGATACATCGCGTCACCATGGTTCCCAGGCAACTATGTGGTCGTCCCGGATATGGAAGCTTCTGACGTCGTCGTAGCCAGCGTGGACGTCAAAACGAGCGGAGAGCTGATCGTTACGATCCTGGCTCTCGAGCTGGCTCCAGGCGATAGCGTGTTCATCGAGGCAGGCGGCTCGACTCTCGCCATCGACTCGGGGGCGGTCTACATGAGGGAAAATATTTTCTCCAATGTTCCGTCTCCAACGACGTTGGCGGTGACGTTGAGGAAGGCGGCGAACTCGCCTGGGGCTTCGGGCTTTCTGATAGCATACAATCGTAAGTTATGAAGAGCACAGCGTACAGACCTGCCCCTTTTAATCAAAAGATATACTGGTAACCGATTATACATTTCTTTACCACACAGGCTGCCATGGACTTACAATCAAAAATCAACTAATCAACTATAAAATCAATTATAATTCTCTATAAAAAGCCGGCCCAGATACATTGCAGACAAAACTGTAGTGTTTTCAGCTTCATTATTGTTGATTAAGGCAACATTGTTTTGTCACATATTTTCGAGAAAGAAATTCAGACTTGAACGAGCTTTTAAAGATGAAAAGTGAAAAAGTCAACAACCTTTCAGGTTTTCCAAAATTTCCATCGTCAAAATCCACAATCATGACAAGATCCTTCAGCTGATGATTTGATTATATCGCCATTATGTGCTTTTGGAAACCTTAACATGGTAAATACCGTTTAGTCGTATAAACATCCAACCACACACAGAACTGGCGACTACAACCCCTGACCCGACGTCGACCCAGGAAGCATTTACCACGACATCCGGGCCGAATCCGACAAATCCATCAATCACGCCATCAGGGAGTGCCACAACTAAAGCCCCGACAACTCAGATGGGTATTAATTCTGCATCGACTTTAACATCCACGTCAGCTCCACGTAAGTATCCCGAATCAGTATTTAGCAGATAAAGGTCACCAGGAGTATGAAAGAGTATAATGCACCTATTCAATATCACTGGTTTAAACATGGATTCTTAAGTGGCATAAATGAAATTGAGAAAATGAAAATAGTATGGTAATTTCAAAGTACCAATCAAATTTTTGTCGTATGAATATGCTGGCTATGCGATAACTGAAGCGGCAAGGGTCATTCACAAACAATAAAACTTACTGAGGGTAAGTTGTGGCTGAATACTGGATGATGTGCGCTCTTCCCGGCTGTTTGAAAAGTGCAATACCTCGAGTAAAATAAACGAAAGTCCCGCGGATGGTCATAACGGTCACGTGTGGCCCACACCGTTTAGTTTTAGGGCTCACACCCATAAATATTTCCCCATAGGGACGTGTGTTAAAAATCAAATTTCAAAAAATTCTGTAAAATAGCTGGGAGAAATGAGGTGTTTCAGCTTCACTAACCTGGATAAGTTAGATGTACCCTTTCATCCATCAAATTCTCAGGGTGGATAATTCAGTTCAAATTCTGTTCAGGTGTCCGAAAAGCCAGACTACGAGTTCTTGTCACTCAAAAAGTCATCCATTTTCCGTACACGTACCCAATGAAATATAGTCCCCTCAAATTCCACCAGAAAAGCTTTCATCTTCTAACCAAAATGCAATTTGTAGAGGAATTCATACTCAATATCTACAGCTATTCAGTTTTTTGCCAAACTACATCATTGATTTTTAATTATTTTTTTCTTCATTTATTTTGGTATCTTTGGTACGAATTTGTGAAGGGGTTTCGGACATTCCATTGTATTTACGGGTGTGAGCCCTATAGGGCTCACACCCATAAATATTTCCCCATAGGGACGTGTGTTAAAAATCAAATTTCAAAAAATTCTGTAAAATAGCTGGGAGAAATGAGGTGTTTCAGCTTCACTAACCTGGATAAGTTAGATGTACCCTTTCATCCATCAAATTCTCAGGGTGGATAATTCAGTTCAAATTCTGTTCAGGTGTCCGAAAAGCCAGACTACGAGTTCTTGTCACTCAAAAAGTCACCCATTTTCCGTACACGTACCCAATGAAATATAGTCCCCTCAAATTCCACCAGAAAAGCTTTCATCTTCTAACCAAAATGCAATTTGTAGAGGAATTCATACTCAATATCTACAGCTATTCAGTTTTTTGCCAAACTACATCATTGATTTTTAATTAATTTTTTTCTTCATTTATTTTGGTATCTTTGGTACGAATTTGTGAAGGGGTTTCGGACATTCCATTGTATTTACGGGTGTGAGCCCTTTACGCTATACTAGTTCATATTGCAACGTAGAGGGCACATTAAGTAGTTTTCTTGTAATCTGTGATGAGATCAAAGCGACATAACACATCCCTGTCAATGACACATCATTTCTGTATTAAAAAAAAAAACCAACAACAACAACACGACACCAATTTTAACATCAATCTATATTATTTATAAAGAAAAAGTTTGTTCGCAAACCAATCATTCAATTTAGAATAATAATAGAAGAACTTGCAAACAAAGAAATACCAGTAATTGGAAACGGTTTCAACCTGGGTTTTTTTTTATATATATACATTATATATATATTCTTTTTTTTCAACAACATCAGAATGCATTCTTATTTAGAGTTTTTCCAGTGTTTGAGTAGAGGGTTCTTAACCTCTTGTTATGTGGCCCCTTCCCTCCCTCCCCGGCTAAACAAAGAAACAAAGAAACAACCAACCAACCCAACAGGCAAACAAAGAAGCATGAGTCAGAAATACTGACTATGATATTCAAAGTGATGATAGATATAAGAAGGTCGAATAAAATGATGCAAATGCAGAAATGAAAGAAAAATGGAGAGAAAAAAAAACAACAACCAACAATCCCCCACCGTAATTGATTTGAATTTGGTCAGGTGTCATGGAAGTTTCATTCAGATATTACCCTGTTTAAAGTGAATCAACATCTTTGCATTGTTTTCTTCTTCTTTTTTTTTCTCTTGTCCATCACTAAATTCTTCCTCTCTGTTTTTTGTTTGTTTTGTTTTGTTTTGTTTTTTTAATACAGTTGTGTGCAACCATCCCGTCCTTAATGTCGGTACCATTTTTGGGGAAGAAAGGAACCGGTACCCCGTGGGAGGCACACTGGTGCAAAGCTGTCCCAGCGGATACACACCTGAAGGGAACACTACGCTCACCTGTAGGACTGTTGGAGACTGGCAACCCACGCCCGGCTGTGAGACCACGGTGTTTACCCTTCAAGTTTGGCTGGTGGCAAGTGAGTACTCCTAAAGTACTTCGATTGTAGAAGTCATTAACCCGTCAAATCCTGGAGAGATTTTGGTGCACAAATTTCACTACGTCACAGTGAATCATCGCGTCTAAATGTCATTGGACACTTTTGTTTCTTTTGTAGTCTGATGAGGATTCTTGGAACCGATTAAGACACATACACAATGGTAACTTTTCTGCTCATTGGCAGAGCTGCTTTTGTTCTTCGAGTCAGAAACGTTAGATTATATACTTATAGTTACCCATCACTGTACTTGAATGAAAAAGCAAATGGATTGTGCTTCTACTGTACATGATGAAATGGAGAGAGAGAGAGAGAGAGAGAGAGAGAGAGAGAGATGGAAAATGATAACAAAGTAGATGTTTGTATTCATACTGAATGGAGAAGAAGAATATTTGTCATGAATTATTTGCACAAACATTCGTTTGTTGAGGGTTATAAGAATTTGACAAATCAGATTTCTTGAAGAGATAATGATATCTATTTCAAACTCCATCCATTTACATGGGTAGTAAAGATCTGTGTTCTCTAATCATGACTCGGTATCACATTTAAAATCCACAAAGATGTCAAGGTCAAGGTCAGACTCCTAAGGAAAAACAATTGTCAGCTTTAGAATGTTGTATTCAATAACGACTCGGCAATGCGCCAAAAGAGTCAAGCCTGCATACCCATCAACATCTATTATAGAAACTATATCATGCGATATATGGGAATGTAACTTTTGTGACAATAGCCTTGAAGGCTCTTGCCAAGCGCATTAAGTCGTCTTTTATTTTGTGTGGAACAAAATTGGCATTAAAATCATTGTGAAGGCATCCTCGGATTATCTTATGACTTAGTATACACGGCAACAATCTATGACAAGACTATAAAATATAAATTGATGGCTAGTTTCAAATTTCTGGCAAGTAATTTTCTTTTGATTGTTGTTTTCAGGCGCCATTTTCCCATATGTCATATACGTCATGTGAAGACGAAGAAAAATTCCTAAACGTTACATCGTAAATCCAGATATGTCTTAAAGATACCATTCTTACATATATACGTATACGCTTTAAACCCTCAAATTCAGCAGAAAAGAATATTAAAAAAAAAGTTTTTACGAATCAGCCGAAGTTCAAAATCATATAAATTTATGACAACACCACCCCAAAATGCATTCAACTGAATTCTTTGTTTAGTGTTAATAGTATTATAAGAACTATTTTTTTTTACCATCATATCATTGTAACGTTTTTCATTATTCATATCATTATCATCATTAATTATTTGCTCTTTGGCATTCCGTGTCCTCAGCAATCGCAGCCGCCATAGCTGTTTTCCTGATCATCCTCATCATCATCTTTTGCGTTGGACACGCCATGCTGGGAAGCCCCCGCAAAAGAGAGTGAGTTGAGACAGATAATAAGTTGATTGTTTTTCTTCACAAATATGTTATTCTCAAATTAACATTCACGTACAAATAAGTATCACCTCATACGATACCTAAACAGATCTTACGATTTGACAGGCATGTGACCGGCAACCACCAATTTAAATGATATACAATTCCAGATAATACTGAATACAAACCCTTTATTTTGTTTTCTAACATCATCTACCTCCATTTGAATTGGCAAAAATCTTCGGAATTCAAATTGTTTCTGGCAGAAAATGCAGAACACTTTGCATTAAAAACACTCACACACACAAACACGCATTGGAACTTTTAAGGTTTTCTGTAGAAACAAGTATAAAAGTACTTCTATTAATTTGAGTTTTATTCTGAACACAATATCCTCTATGTGAAAAAAAAAAAATCTCTGTGTAACATCGGATTCCCAAAACAAATGTGCAATTGTGACTGTGGAGCTCAAACAAAACGTACAGAGATCTTTGTCAGTTTGTCGGCAATAATAAGCTGTTTTATTGCCTGTAAATTTTAATAAGAACTCTCTGACATGTCCATGGCTGTCATAACGAACACAATCTCAAAAAACATTGTCCCATCTTCCCGGATTTATATTTGTATGATCATGATTATAGGGGTATGTGCACTTCGACCGTACTCATCTACAGGACGGGACGATAGGTTTTAACGGTTCAGACTCTCGTAGAAGAAAGTAATGGGGTGCTGAGTGGTCTACAATTGTTCGATTATAAAAGCTTTTGAACAGAAATGAAATGTTGACCAGGCAATTGCATTACAGGACATTCTATCTGCAAGGTACAATCACGCAAGGGCATAGTTATTTTTGACGAAATGCCACTGGAAAGAATCGATTGAATTCATAGCATTCCAAATGTTTACAGCATAACAAGAACTTGCTTTAAAGGGACAAAACGCATAATTTCTAGAGCTACAATCAGGACAATGTCGCAGAATATAACCAACCCGGCAAAGGCAATAAACAGCAGCAACGATATTATGTTTGTTTCGATAGATTGTTTACTCATACCCGTGTTTCGTTTTTGATTTTTATCACAAAGGAATATTCTGAGAGAAAGTGGAGACGGACCGATCACCAGTCTATCAACCGTTAGACAGACTGACAACAACGATTACAACGCTGGTCCTACCCTTATTCCAATCACTGAGGACGCCGCGGCGGGTAGAAACTCTTCAGCAACTTACGCGCCGAGCAATCCATCCACTGTTGCTGCGAGTACTACCTTGGTCGCAATTCCGGGCCCTCCAGAGACCCCTCAGCCTCCTTCTGACGTGCCCGAGCCCAGTCCACCAGAGGAACCTCCAGAGCCGACTTCCCCTGCCAGTGGTTCAAATGACGCCACGCAGCAGACGGAGCCCATGGAAATCACTGTGACGCCGCCGGCGGAGCCCCCGTCGCCGACCGAGAGCTATCCCCCTCGCGACTACCCGGGTGCGCTCCGGAACTCGGTGATCACGAACGGACTCACGTCCGGACAGTCCAACGGCCAGATCAACCATCTCGGCAAGGAGGAACGTAGGGCGGTGGACGCTCTCTTCAACGCGGTTCGGGACTACGACGACCCGCCCAGTCCCGCCCCGTCGGGACTCTACGGTTCTGTCCCGCCGAGGCATATGCGTAGCCCATCCGTTATCTCAAACCCGGGTCGAGTGACCGATAGTGTCCCTTCCAGTCCCTGGTATAGAGTCTGAACAGATCAGTACAGTTCGGCAACCCTGATCTAAGAGTCGGATAAGCAATGATAAAATGTTCTGGGCCCTATAAAGTTGTTCATAGTGTTACGCACGACTTTAGGAACGACTTAAATATGGCAAGCCAAATGGGTTTCCTAATTATTGTGAATTTCAATAGCTAAAGTTGAAATTTGCAGATAATAATGATTGCTCTTACATGGTTACATGGTTTCTTTTTTTAATTTGAAAGAGTGTTTTTGTCCCAGGGTAGATGAAATATTGACATAGTACAGTCGTACTTTGTTAGATCGTATGGGGAAAATGGGAACATATAGTTGGCCCTTCATATTCAAGTCGTTTGTAAAGTCATACGTAACTTTACATCAGATTTTATACGAAACAGGGCCCTGTTTTTATAGCCACTCCCTCCCCCTCTTAGAAATAATGAATTTGCTCGTTTTATTTATGTTTTCATCGTCTACTCTGTCTTTTATTGTCCATGTCTGATAGTCGTTAACTCCCCCAGCTATCATGTGATTCAGCACCGTGGAGTCACATGTGCATTATACATGTGTCAAACTATGGCCGAAGAATTTGGTAAATATATTGTTGTATTTCTACACTCATCCTCCCTTTCACCATTCTCCTTCCGCCACCCCCTTTCTTTCTCTCAGAAATATATGAATATGGATTTTTTTTTTTTATCTATTCGTTTTCATTGTCTATTCCAGCTTTGATTTTTTCATGTCTGATGGCCATTAGTTCTCCCAGTTTCCATTAAGATAGGATTCTACACGACGTGTTCCAGTGCATTATTCATGTGTCAAAACTATGAGAAAGGGTAAAACCCGCCCATAATGCTGCAAATGGAATACATTTTCTATCATGTCTTGATAGTCTCATTATCCAGTCCCTCTGACATTATGAGATTATTTTACGAAACTAAATAATGATGAGAAAGTATTGGACGTGCGCAAAATGTTTTACCCCTGCTTCGCGGTTCAGTGACCTTTTACTGAAGCCTTTGTCTCTCTCCCACCCTGGCGGCGGCGCTCCTCTCTCCGGGACTCCGAAAATACTTTACCCCTTTCTGTATCATTGACCCTGGACAATGTATACAACGCTATGGGACTTTCTATGCCAATCGGACTCAAAGCACTTAAGGACTACTTTTTCTATATCACTGGATTCATTCCTAGCAACCTCTCTTTAGAAAACGATGCTAGACTTTAATCTCTTCTGTTATTTCATCTGCTTCTATCTCTTTTTCTCTCCCTTACATCTTCTCTCACACACATCCTTATACACATGACAGGCACCCTCCCGTTTTATAAACCTCCTTTCCATCCCTAAAAATAACTTAATTTCAATCGAACAGCATTTTCAACGTCATCATTAATTCATCCTGATAAGGATGAAGCATCGAATTCCAACTCTGGTTCTAACCCATTACCGTATGATTGTAGTAAGTGAGTTAAAATCACCTGAAAGAATTAGACATTATTATCAAAAAATGTATTGATCAGTACTGTATTTTTATCACTGTTACATTGTACTAGTATTATTACTGTGATTGATTCCTCCTCGTTTACTATGTAATATTAGATCTAAAGATGAATCAGCATGGATTTCAACTTTGTCTGTTTCGATCGAATACTGCAGTGATGTGTGTTGATATCTAGATAGACACCGTAGCAAAGAACTGTTTTTTTTTTTGCTTTATTCCGTGAGAATCATTTCGAGAACACGCCCGCCATTTTGGTGGCGAAGCAACTACACGCGGTATTGCCCCCTCTGTCGGTGATAAATTTGTAATGTCGATGGAATCGAGAGAGTCGACAACGATATTGTTCACTCATTTTGCTTACATCAGTTTGCTTTTCAAGAATGTATTTTCGTATACTATTTTTTGTTCTACTCAATAAATGAAATATCCAGTCAGCTGAAACAGATGGTCTGATTATCGCAATTCAGGATAGCGTCGATATTTTGGTTACAATGCAGTTTTGTTGCTGTGGAAGGAAATCTTACCCAAAAAAAACTGCTGCTTGCTGTGCTAACGCTGTATTGCAAAATGATAAGGTGGTGACGGTAGTCAAAGATTACGTGTATAGTATGATAATAATGGAGGCGTGTCTATAAACGCGATACAAAGACATATAAAGCTCGGCTAAAAATTGGGGATAACAAGTCAGAGAGTGGAAATGATGTCTCTCTACAATAATGCTCTTCGGACAAAGACCACGACTTGTCGTTTAAACCGATGTTTTATGCTTTTTACATTTGGTACAATATTTTTCTTTTTTTTTTTCTTTTCATACTCTCTAGGCACTGAAAATAAAAAATAAGAGAGAATGGTTAAGTGTTCCCGTTGATTGAATCAAATTTCAATATCGATTTCGATGTCTTGACGCAAAACCGCGGACAGACTCTGTATAGTGTCTGCAGGAAATGATTGATTGTTTTTTTTTTCTACTTTGATAGGGGCTCTAAAGTGTTTAAGGGATGGTGTGATGAGAGTTATTAGGATACAAGTTGTCTACAAGAGATCTCTTTTCTTTTGTTTTGTTTTTGCTTTGTTTGTTTCTTGCTTTTTTTTGTGCTGTGCACTAATCTTTATTTTTTTGTCTCTACACAAGAAAGAAAAACAAAAATAAACTTTGAATAAACACTTTCATGATAGACTGGCCCCTTATCACAAATTATTAAAAATCATAAGGGTAGGCTGTAAGAGAGAACTTTCTGCTGACTACAACTTTGACTGCGTAATCGAAGATACAATTCTGTAATCTGAAATTTTATTTTTTATGCATTGCCTGAACAATGTTGTAGCTCTCAATTTTTTTATTTCCAAGATAAATGACGAGGGATCATTGCAAGGATTGCATAGATGCATTATCGATCAATTGTTTGTAACCGATGTTACAAGATGGGTGGCTATTAAAATGTTGGCTACTCGTGTCTATTAACATTATTTTTTTTTTCCCATCGCATATGGAAGTAAGATCTGAAACTAACTTCTTGGTTCAGTTGTAATTTCGGTAAAATATGATTCTGTGACGTAAAAAAAAAAGAAAACCTTATGAGGAAAAAGAAATATATCAAGAGACATGACGCATTGTAGATTCACCATATTGTTATTCAGGTTTTATATTCTCTTACATAACAAAGAATTCATTGTTATTACTTTGACTTCTCTTATTAAAAAAGAGATGTTTCTGTTAATTACAGAACACATATTGAACATGTCAGGGTGTATAGTCCAGAAGTATGTCTATAACAGAGTAATACTTTTTGAACTTGTTTTCATTCAAGATCTTGTACATTGTTTATTAGAATAAATGTCGATGGATTCTGGAAAAAAAAACCCGAACAACTTGTCATTTGCAATTTCATTACGCATCTTATCTGTTTAATTACCATGTTGGAAGGTATTGTATTATCATTACCGATTAGTTTTACCTTCTAATGTTACCGTCAGAGAATAGTAGTATAGAAAATAGATGATGTAACTTTAGAAACTGTATAACGAAATGCTGGTAGTAGTAAAAGATAACTAGTTGGGGGATCCTTCGTTGAAACTGAGCAATAGAAGTAAAAGCATATGTGACCGTGCATCACAAAACCAACAACAACTGATTTTGTGTAAAGACTAAATGAGATAAGCGATAGCAGTTTGAAAATTAAATGCAACCCGGACACATTCGAACCAAAGAGCTGCCATTCACGTTGTCGTTCTGACGCCTTTGCTTGTTAAACATTCATAGCTAAAATCGTCGGTTGAGAATGATAAGGGCGTTAAGTGACCACAAAACCCATAGTGTTCGAGAAGACTTAAAGCCCTTCTCATTCTCAACAGACGAAATATTCATTGTGCAATATGTATTGCTGCAACCAACTTCCCCTCAAAACGGAGCAAGTGTCATATAGAAGGGAGAAATAACGATTCAGACAAATCTTGGAAGGAATTAAGCAAACAAATCAAGCAGTCGCAATAAAAAGCCTGGTAAAGAGAAAAATAAAAAATGGGAATGAAAATCACAAGAAAACCAAGCAAACAGACAAAACATCTTAATACATAATGACGAAGAAAACTCATCAAAAGATGCTGGAAAATGCGTGAATAACTGTCATTTACAATTTAAATCAAAAGAGTCTGAAGATACTCCCTCGTTCTCAGAACGCTGTGTGTTTATGGAGCCATACCATTCGCGGGTGCCTATGCGCTGTTCCCGTTTCAATGGACGCATGGAAATGTGTGGTGCTGGGCACCACACAGTAACAGGTGCCGGTTGATGTTTTTCTGACCGCCACTAGGTTCCATTTTTTGAAGATGAGTCCCGAGAATACTCGGGCAGGAGTCTATGGGAAATGCGTGTTATAGCAAAATCAGTGAGTCCTCGGAGGAACACGTGATGATTATGTGTGCCATTCTCGATGATTGACACTAGAAATATTATTTGCTGGTATCCTGTAGATTTTTCAGCAAGCCTTATAGCCCTGATAAATGTGTCCTTGTATAATGAAAGACGCTTGAAGTCCGTGATCGAAGATTGATAATGTGTTTAGAATTTATACACTTCATTAATCAAACATATCTGACAATTTGTCAGATGATTTAAAAAAAGAAAATCCAGCTGGTGCGAGATAATACTTAAGATTTACGGAGAAGTGATAAAGATCAATTTCATTTTCAGTAGCATGTCTCAAAAGAAAATAATGGAGTCTCACGTACAGAAAGCAAAAGATTCTAAAATTGTAATGATAATCATGTAGCTAAATAACTTTCGGAAACATCAAAACGCAGATGGATTGTAAAGCTCGTCTACCATAGTCTATACGGAAAGATGTCGGTGTGTGTGTGTGTGTGTGTGTGTGTGTGTGTGTGTGTGTGTGTGTGTGTGTGTGTATGTGTGTCTGTCTGTCAGTCTGTCTGTCTGTCTGTGTATTTTTCGTATTTTTGTGTAATTATTTTTAAGCAATCACTATAAAACAAATCATCAGTTCCTCCTTACCCAAGCTTCCGGCAGAAACTTAAATATTATTGTAACATCATGAGAAAAATGAGGCACTGATAATACATACCCAGGTAATTATTTTATGCCTGAAAAAATATCTTGAACATGATTACGTTACCACCAAAAAAAAAAAAATGCTATACTGTGCATTGCTTGAGAAATTACATTAACATAATAGCATCACATAATAAAACAATCAAATATTACGTCAGACTCGATGGGATAACGAATGTGTGTTTGTGTTTATTTAATGCCGTGTATCCTCTCGAGTGTACATGATGTATAATACATGTGGCTATTGAGGTCGAATACCTGTCCAGTTATCTTGACCTGCGGCCCAACCAAGAATAATAGTGTGTGCTTACGTTGATTTACTCGATGACTCTCTGTATAATTTGCTTACACCTCATAAACCTTATTGTTATCGCCTTATTTTCAGAATGATGACTATCATAACGCTAATCGAAATGATACTACTTCTACTACTACTACTACCACTACTACCACTACTACTACTTCTACTACTACCACTTCTAAAACATGTACTACTAGTAGTAGTATTGCTACTGCTACTACTACTATTACTAATGTAAGCATTATTTCTAATGGTAATCTGCATTATTGGTATCATTATTTAATATATATAATCTTTATCAACACCATTGTCATCAGCATAATTTTCGATATCATTAGATATGATACTCATTGCTATTATCAACATGATCATCATCATCATCATGATCATTATAATCATCAACGTCATCGTCGTCGTCGTCGTCGTCGTCAGTCAAATAGACATCTGACAATAGCAAAGAGATAAGAACGTGTATGATTACATTTTTGAAAACAAAAGATTAATACAATGCAAAGAAATAATACAGGCTGAGAGGATACATGTGGGCCAAGGCTAAGAGATTTTAAATTCATTCACATTACTTTGAAGCACGTGTGGGCGTCTCCCTGAGCTTCTTATATTCATATTCTTTGATAAAGACTAGCACACAAAACAAGGCAATACATTGGTGCATTTTAATTTAAATGCATATGTGTTTCTTTTCTTTCTTTCTTTTTGGACATACAACAGCGAATGAAGGATAAAGAAGAGGGGCAATGCATAGGAAAGGAGGAAGAACAAGATTATGGAATGATGGAAGAGAAAAATATGAAGTGGAATAACATAGAAATAAAGGTATATGGAGAAAACAGTAAAGTGCAGGGAAGGAAGAAGAAGAAAGTGATTACTCAAAGAGAAAAAAACAGATGAGGAAAAAAAGGGACAAAGAAAAAAATGAAGAAATGATAACAAGAAAAATAGGGGAGGACAGGAAAGATAGACAAAAGAGAAGAAGACTGAGAAAGAGCAAGAAAATGATGAAGAAGTTGATTACGGAGGAAAAGGAAAACAGACTCATAAAAGAAGATTTGCAAGTTTAGTTGGCTGAACAGCCTCTTTCAGTCAGGACGACGTAAGTACAATATTGTACCAGTGCGCGGTCGAGCTGTGATCGATCGTAGATGGAGTCGCCACAGAATTGCAGGGAGTGGGCAAAACTTCAAATGAATGCACACAAGGCCGACTGCCTCTGTGTGAATGTGCGTGTGTGTGTATTGCTTGGTGTGTATGATTTTGTGCGTGTGCGTAAGTCGTGTTGCGTGTTTACACGCCGTATGTGTTAGCAGGTTGGATACCGCGTCGTGCAACCTCACCCCGCGGAAGCTAGCTGGCTTTACGCTCCTTACCCACTCCCCCTCATCAACAAGCGACTTGACGGAGTGCCTGGATGCTACTAATAATACACCCATCTTTCTTCACCGTATTTCTCGCTTCATCAAGAAAAAATATATGCTGGCAATACGTTTCCGCGCTTCGTTGGGCTTCATCTAAAGGGCGTCACCTCTCGCCATCACCATCTTCTATCGGGAAGACAGCTCGCCTGATAGCTTGGGGATAAGATAGATCTCTTACCAGGCAAGGGGAAGTCTTGGTATTGAACACAGATATATGCACGAATTGTCTGTTGTTGTGGATGTTTTTGGATTTCCGCGCCACTTTGCTTTGACAATATTCCAGTGGGCTGATCTTGGAGGATACAGGTTGCACCTAGATTCCAAGGCAAATCGACTGCCGGAACTTTGCCATAGGACCGTGGATGAATACTTATGGGATTATGGAGAATCTGGCTAACAAATGCATGGCAATCGTGTCTCTCTTGATGATGATGCACCTTCAACTGGTGACATCAAGTAAAGGTAAGTCAAAGGTAAAAGGGGAAGGCAAGAGTGATCGCGAATCGCGTGCATTTTTTGCTATGTGAGGTAGATGCGCATTTCGCATAATACGTGTTGCTTCGCAGGGACACGCAGCATCTATGCAAACAAACGTTCGACAGAGGAAGTTCACACACACACACACACACTCACACACACACACACACACACACACCCTAACGCAAACAGACTCACGCACATACACACATACATGCACACACTCACACAACTCAGTGGCCTCAAAGCACCACCGGTTTCGATTTTAAAGCTGTAACAACTTCCAAGTCAATAACACAGGGAAAACAGCAAATGCAGTTTCGACACGGTCACACGTTTGTAAGTGAAAATAGTGTATCGGAGTTAGTAGGCTTACGTACTCATATCACCGATTCTGACGTCGATTTTGATAAAAGCTATGTTTTCTCTTATCTAAGTTGTGTTTGCTATTGCAGTATCTTTTCTGTGACACAATCTTTCTTTCTCTGTCTGTCTGTCTGTCTAACAATTTCAGCTGAGTCGTTATCGCTCATCCACTTCCAAAGATTCATTGCATTTCGATGATGCGAGATGAAAACAAATGCAATCATGTATCTGTTTTCTTTCCTTGTGTTTGATTAACTTCAACAGAACAAATTCACTATCTGTTTGCAACAAATATCTAACGTAATATCAATTCTGAATAAGGGATTGTATTATATGAGGGAAGGTTGCATGTGATAGAATAGTTTACCATCACCAGACTTTCTCTTTTATGAAGTAGCTACCACAGTATGAAGACCTATACCACAGTATGAACAAAATGTATACATACCTCCACATCCGGTAATAATAATTAGCTGTTCAGCCCCGACCATTTTCTAGTCACTTTGCTCACTACATTGTACCCTGGAATCGTTGTAATTGAAAGGGCTTTGCTGGATCAGAAATAAAGCTCGAATGGCAGCTGAATAATAAGCCACCACGGTTGGTCGAATGCAGATGCATGCTACACAACATTTACGAAGATTGAGATTCAGAGTCATTTATTGTCCATATTTTATTATAGGAAATCCTTTTTGTTGACATTTATACAAATAGGAATATCGACATACATACATTCATTCATACATACATACATACATAAATACAAACATGTAATACATACACACATGAATACATTTTTAATGGCGGCGATGATAATAATGTGTAGTAGATATGGCAGAACTATCGATGGTAGGGATAATGATAATATTGGTTACAATGATGATGCAATGATTATTATGATAATAATATCTATGATAATGATAACCATAATGTTACAAAATAAACAAGCAGAAGACAGAAAACAAAGATAAGGCCAACTGTAGGAACAGTTAGCACACACAAATCAAGTTTTAGAGTATCCAATTTCTATTTCATATTCTCTACCCAATGTGGTTTGACCGAATATACCTGCACTTTCTTATGATTGAAAATTTATAATGTTCTCTGACGATCAGTTTCTATAGCAAAATTAGAACTAGAAAGACCAAATGGTTCTCTGCAAAAAGATAAATAACAAAAGAAAGGTAACACAACAAGAGCAAAATTGATTTTTATTTTCTTGATCTGAACGAACAGAAAAGACACGTTTGTTAGGAGTGATTTTAATATTTCTGAAGTCATATATATGCGAGGCGGTTTAGAAGGGAAACCGCAGTAGGATCGAGATTATGCTTATTACCCTACGCCAAAGAATGGATCGGATTTATTGGATGCCCGCGACGGAATTCGACGTCCACATGAAAAAAGGCTAATTTGCATCACAGCATGAATAATTTGTAGGTCACCAGTGAATAGCATTCGTACATTTTCTAAAGCCGAGATAGGCTTCCCTGCACTCTACTTGATGAGAATTCGATATGCACGGCCCGTTCACTTATATTTCACTTTTTGTGGAAATAAAGTAAAAATAACTTTGCGGATTACATTAGATTCCTTTACATGTTTCTACAGACAGACATTGAATATAATTACACGTCGAATCAGTAGACAATGCCCTAATCTTATGAAGATATCGGATATCAAAGGACGTACAATGTACACACACAAATCATTTGCCGTATTATGTAATTGCTCATCAATGACACCAAAAGTGCATACAATGTATTTTATTTGTTTTGATTTGACTTGATTTGATTTGATTGATTTGATCTACTGGTTACTGTATTATAATTGTCCATGCACATACATGCACGTAATTATAATACATACATTGTTGTACCATACATAAACAAAGTTGTTAGC
The DNA here is from genome assembly GCF_040938485.1 of Diadema antillarum. Classification (NCBI taxonomy): domain Eukaryota; kingdom Metazoa; phylum Echinodermata; class Echinoidea; order Diadematoida; family Diadematidae; genus Diadema; species Diadema antillarum. The sequence continues at coordinate 1,035,778 of NW_027270966.1, forward strand.
AAAATATTTGTTCTTCACTGTCTTTACCAGCAAAACGTATCAGGAATGCAATGAATAGTACAGAAGGGCTACATTATATAATCATCTTATAAGGAAAGTGAAGCATGCATAATGTATGTTGTGTGTATGATTGTGTTTGTTTCCATAAATACACGCGCGTTTGCAAATGAATATCCAGTATGTTACGTGAGAACGCTGTGAATATTCTTTATTTTTCGAGAAAAAGAAAATGCATAACGATTGGTTTAAGTGGCACAGTATTCGATCCTACAAGTAGTATAATAAAGCAGCATACGATCATCATGAACTACTCTCTTCTTATTGACTAAGACATACAGTGGGATATTAGCACACTGCACACAGGGAAAGTTAGTATGTAATTGCCCTATCTGGGCAACGGTACTGAGAAAGGGGCGGTTCTATTTCCTTTCCGTATATCGTTACGATTTCTGTCTCAGTGTATCCTATCAAACGGGCTACACAGAAGAAATATATTATGTTACCAGCATAATTGCTAAAGGGGGCACTTTCCATGGCCTTTGCCACTGTGTCAGTGGTTTAGCGTGTGTGTGTTTGCGTGTTGTGTGTGAATGTGTGTGTGTGTGTGCTTCAATGTGCATGTGTATAGATATATCTGCGAGTATAGTCTTATCTCGATAGGCCTCTTTCCAAGTGAGGTTCACCCGGATAGGGAACACCAATGTTTGAAAAGCTTGTTAACACACGAGGCTTTGGCATTCATGCTAATAAGAGGTCTTGAAAAGGAGAAGGTGAAAAAGCAACGAAATAGAGAGAGAAAGAGGCTGGGTGAGGGAGAGAGGGGGAGCTGGATAAATCTCGGCAGACAAGGTAAGGAGCAAAGTTGGGGAAAGTAGGAAAAACAGAATAATAGCCTGAAGGGTAAAAATAACACTAGTTATGGGGCGAGGACTTATGCATGAGCTTGCTGGTCAGGATAAACATGGCTCTAATGGGCAATTGGTTTGAAAATTGAAATAGATGAAAATCACTACTACACCACTTTCGTAGCATGGCTCAAGGCGGGAGCAATGCTACATTTTACTTTTTCTTTTTTTTAATTTTATTTCATCTTTCCTTCTATCGCAGAACAGTGATGGAGCCAACGCATAGCTTTTGTGAAAGCTCACTCAAATGACACGTGTTTCAACATTGTTCATTACTTAATTCCTGTTACAGAAAAAAAAATACATTCGTGTAGATTCTTTGCAAAACTAAAGAATGATGTAATAATGGAATGATAAAGATAGGCATGAGTTTATTTTCCTAAGACAAAGGCAGAGAAAGAGGGAGAGATTGTGTAGTACATCCCCCCTTTTTTTTTGGGGGGGGGGGGGGGGGGGTAGGTGGTGGTGGTATGGATGAGTGGGTCCAGAGTGACCCGTCATAAAATCCCCGTTACGTGCCGAACAGCCAACAGAGTTTCCTGATTGGTCGGCTGATCCCTTCACCCGCGATCGATTGTCGTGATTATGCGTGCGAGAGATGACACCTAATACAAGTGGACGGATCTCCGCATACAAACACGCCATCCAGGCGCGAACTGACGAATTGCCGCCACCAACTGCGTAGTATAAGGCTACATGACTGTGTATTACAAACAATGCTAGTAGTGGATGCGAGGTCCTTTCTCATTTCGGCACAAAAGCTATAATGTTGTATCTACCATTACAAGTCTTTTGCTCTAACCACTTCTGAGCAGATTCCAATATAAGTGAGACTGTTTAAAACAAAACCACCCACACACAAAGCAATCCGTAGCCTTATTCACATAATGTATTTGCAAACCTACAGAAAAAAAGGATCAAAGCAGAAATGATAATGCTTATAATAATAAACAACACGTACAGTGCTGAGAGAATCATATCGTAATGCTCTCCGGAGAAACCGTCGACCAATGCCAATTTCACTGTCAATCATCGCTCACTACTCACGCAACAAGGCACACACAATACTAAGAAAGAAAGAATGAAAGAACAAAGTGCTTCGTCTCCCGAAACCTGTTGGAATATGTATAAGGACAATGAGGATAACCAAGGAGATCCATAAGGAAGTTAAAGAATCATTTTTTCTTTTTGTTCAACAACTTTATTTCTTATGAATAGAGTTGTGATTCAATCAAAGACTATGGAGGGTTTTAATCAACTGTCTTTATACTTGGTATTCTCAATGATTTTTGAATTCATTCCCCTCTCTTCCAAGTGCTTCTCTCATTCAGCTTTGCCTCCTCCCCCCCCCCCCCCCCCCCCCCCCCTCGGCCGCGCCACCGTAGCTTCCTTCGGGAGGCAAGAAGATGCTCCGAAGCTGGTCATAAACCCGTCACGTTAGTTATAATTTATGATTTCATCAGTTCCGTGTCGCTTCACTTCTCTCGGCCGGATCAGTCTCTCTCAAAACACAATGCAATGACTCTTAGCAACATGGCAAAGAAGCAGAGAGAGAGAGAGAGAGAGAGAGAGTGAGATGAAAAAGAGAAGACAATAAAGACGAAAATAGATACGAGGTTGAGCACAGAAAAGGAAAACAAATCTCGCGCACTTTGCGTTTGATTTCTGTCTCTTACAGGTTACATCAACTTTAGATGTCGAAAGGTTGATTGATATGAAGCTGGACTTACCCTGCCAAAGTGTTTGATATTAATTTAGCGTTGCTCCAAAATTGTGCCTCATACAGTATTTGCAAGTCATTTATGATCAGCTCTGTCCCTTTCTTCTTTAGGCATTATTATTAGGATAGAAGTATAAGTATAGTTGCAGAGGAAGTAGCAGTAGTATTAGCTGTAGTAGAAGTAGTAGTAGTAGTAGTAGTAGTAGTAGTAGTAGTAGTATACTGTAGTAGTACACTGCAAAAAGTCCGTTGTTAAATAGTGAACACCGAGCTGGTGTTAAATTTTCTGTGCTCATTTATGGTGTTAAATTAACACCTCCGGGTGTCATGTCCAAATTTTAAACTGTTTTTTTTTTTTGAAGAGTTTCTTAGTAACTGCACTTCTTGTTGATTTTAAGTTTAAACAAGACGATCAAGAATTTTACATTAAAATACTAGATTTTTGAAAAAATGTGAAAATAAATTTACACCAAAGTAACACCAGCTGGTGTGGTCTCTTATTGAAGCTGGACGGGTGTTAAACCATAGATATTAACACCAACAAATATCAAATCAACACCATGTGGTGTCATTTTTGAATTAACACCAGTACAGTGTCAAAATAACACCAGGTACAGTGTCAAATTAACACCACGAAGTGTCAGGTGAACACTTTTCAACTCCATCACAGTGCATTTTTAACACCTGTGGGTGTGGTCCTTTATTGAAGTTTGATCGGTGTTAGATTTAACACCCGTGGTGTTAAATCTAACACCGATGTTTTTACAGTGTAGTTGTTGTTGTTGTTGTTGTTGTGGTTGTGGTACCGGTAGTATACTAGTAGTAGTATTAGCAGTAGCAGCAGCAGCAGCAGTATTGTAGTAGTGGTACTACTATTAGTAGTAATAGTAGCAGTAGTAGTAGAAGTAGTAGTAGAAGCAGAAGTGAAAATTGCACTTTCAGTTGACAGTAGCTCAGTTTGGGTATCTGGTAGCAGTGGGTAGGGCCTGATCCTGGTAGGACCTGAAATCGCATATTTTTGGTCAAAAAGCTAAGTTTGTTTTTGTGTGTTTGTATGTTTGCCTGTGTGTGTGTGTGTATGTGATTTGTGTGGAATTTCTGGCAGATTTTATTCTTCTACATTTGTAGCTTCGAGTCATAAGTTTAAGTGGTTGAGTCGTATTTCTCACCTTTACTGCAAAATCTCAGTTTGAGCGCATGTGAAAGTGTGTATTCAAAAACTGAGAAAAAATAAACAGTTAGTAGAGAAAATTTCGCAGAGACATCGATATTAAAGAAAGCCATGACTAAAATGTGTCCCTCATAACCAAACCACCACGAATAATTAAGTTAAGTGCAGATTCTGAGAGAGCAGACTCTAAGCTTTAGATTATAACTTTATCTAGTTTCAATGTTCGATATGAACAACAACAACAAAACAAAAACACACATTTCTCGTGACCGTCTGATGCATCTGTGTTGATTTTGGAAGTATGACGTATTCATAAATGCATATAGATGTATCTTTATTCATGCTGAAATGCAGATACAATGGTGATGATTGAATAATAAAAATGGTGAGAAAATACTTGTCTGTACATTTCAGAGAAACAAAAAGAGTGAGCAGAACGTTGTTGCTGTTGAATTACAGGACGTTAAAAATAAGGATTACCTTTTGTAACTGTGGATACGTTTTAGACTATTCAATCATTTCGCAGGATGCTGAAGTGGAAAAGACACTGATGCATTCCGATATCATCGTTTACTGGATGCTTGGGATTTTGACAAATTGGTTGTGTAGCACAACTAGGTATGTGTCTATTGATGGACTCGTACTCTATACAATCCACGAACTTAGATTATCTCAAGACTCCTCACAAAACACCAACAAAACACATTAAAAAAGAAATAAATAGTGCATTACAAAGTTTAAAAATCGGACGACCTCATGTGTTAAATACGTAAATCTATTGGAATTGATTGTAAATAAACCGCAGCCTGAAGGCAAGACTAGCCTATGGTAATGGACGCGTAATGCGGGCCGTCTAATGAAGATAGCAGCGGCATTGGGGTGATTTAACGTTCATTTACGGCTGATGAACGAGCTTGAGAGCCTCATCAAACTATGCTGCGTAAGATTAACCCTTCTGTTGATACAACCTTCTCTGCAGTAAGCCTGGAAGAGTGTTGACAGGAGGCTAATTAGGTCAATGTGGGATGATATTACCATGGTGATTCGACTAGCAATTGTTATGATAATGATGCTATAGTGATATGATTAATTGCGATGACATTTTTGTTGTAAACGTTACCATTAATAAAGAAGATTGGACGATTATTACCATTATCATTATTATCGTTATCACTTTCATCATCATTATCATTGCACTGACATGTGTCTGTGTTATCATTAATGCAATAGGTCCTCCATCGCTTTGGTTTTTGCGTATTATGTACACTGCAGAAACATCGGTGTTAGATCTAACTCCATGGGTGTCACATCTAAGGCCGATAGTGTCAATAGAGGACCACACCCACAGGTGTAGAAAGTATGCTGTGATGGTGTTGAGAAGTGTTCACTTGGCACTTCGTGGTGTTAATTTGACACTGTAGCTGGTGATATTTTTGACTCTGCGCTTGTGTTAATTCAACAATGACATGGCATGGTGTTGATTTGATATTGCTGGTGTTAATGTCAATGGTATAACACCCGTCCAGCTTCAATAGGAGACCACACCAACTGCTATTACTGTGGTGAAAATTTGTTCACACCTTTAAAAAAAAAGATCAAGTACCTTTATTATCTGAAAATTCTTAATTGATCATCTTGTTGAAGTTCAAAATCAACAAGAAGAACAGTAACTAAGAAACTACCAAAAAAAAAAAATATATATTTTGAAATGACACCCGGATGTGTTAATCTAACACCATAAATGAACACCAAAAATTTAACACCAGCCCGGTGTTTCGTATTTAACACAGGACTTTTCGCAGTGTATTATTGTGTAGGCCTCTGTATGAAAGTATGTATATATTCCCCTAACCCTTTGTGTGTGTGTGTGTGTGTGTGTGTGTGTGTGTGTGTGTGTGTGTGCGTGGGGGCATCTGCGTTTGAAAATCCCAACATTGGTTCCCTTTAATGTAGGGTGATGCCGATTCTCTTTGTTATTCCATGACAGTTAACCAAGTTTGATAGTCTCCTGCTTTTCTCTATTGGATTGTCTTTATTTTCTGATGTGTTATATCACTTAGATTTGAAATGTATTCATAAACCTTCTGAAGGGTCTCATGCATGTCTATTAAAACACAGTGATGAGGACACAGTTATAATTGCCAGTATATACTGTATTCTTTCTACCACCATGTTATATTTCACGACTCGTATCTATACATAATATGCATACTCAAACATTATGTATAATCATTTTTCTATATGAAAATCAATCTACACAGATTTTTTTTTCAAAAATAGCATTAACAATAATAAAACAACAAAACTGCACATATATATGCACTTGCACCCTAACTCACCTTTACACTGATGCATTTTGAAGCTACCCTATTCCGTTACCTAATTTAATATGTATTAAATGATTTGTAAAAAAAGTACAAGCTACATGCTTTTCCAAAGGCCGCCATCAAACTCAAGCTTCAGCTTAAGATGACGGTCTCCTGCATTTTGTATATTCATTCGATTGAATAATCAATGATTTCCCTATTATGATTTGTATGATTATAATGTACTTATACAATATTTCATTATTGGTATATTATACATGATTATATTTATATTCATTTTGTGTTGAATATAATGTGATTAGTATTGGAAAATTGTCTGTTACGTTGTATATACTTTGTGAAAAATGCAGAACTAAATTAAATCAATCTTTAGCGGTCATGTATTTGTGTGTGTACGTGGGGTGGGGTGGATGTTGGTTGGGGTGGGGTTGCAACATTTGCCAGCCATGATGATATTAACAGTAATGTGCCCCAAAACGGTATGATGTTAGAAGAAATCATGTCACCAACACTGACCTAAGGGTTTTTCCTAGAGCTGATTAGCCATTGTGATAGTGTTTCTTCTGTAGGTGTCTTGCTGGTGAAAGCAAAATTCTAATAATTCTTGTCCGCACGATCGTTCCATCATCTCCTTGGCATCACCCCACGGCTCATTCAGTCAGTTTTGACAACCTTTAGGATTAAGCCACAAGTGATCTCAATGTTGAACAGAGTATTTTTTTCAGACTAAACAATACAACAATCAAACACACACGCATGCACGCATGCACATACATGCACACAATCTCTGAAATGAACTGTTCCCAAAAAGTATATCTTGAGAACCACTGGGTCATTAGAAACAAAGAGGGGTTCAAGGTACAAGTGTAGGTCACCATGTCCCCATGATCTCTCTCTTTTTTTGACCGAATCACTTGGAGAAGCTGCTCTGTTTGATCAATCCGAAACAGTCACGACGGCTACCTGTCTAACGCTGTCGTATCAATCTGTCAGATTTGTGCGAAGGGGATTCATTGCCTCTTCTCCTTCTCCTTCTTCGTCTTCTTCTTCCTTTACTTTTTCTTCTTCTTCTTCTCCTTCTTCTTCTCCTCCATCTCCTCCTCCTCCTCCTCCTCCTTATTTTTCTTTCTTCTTCTTCTTCTTCTTCTTCTTCTTTTGCTTTATCATCTTCATTGTAAAGGCTACCAATTCTTTTTTTATTGTTCCACTCATGCTCGTTTTTATTTCGTTCCTGCTTCTTCTTCTCCATTATCCTCTTTTTCCCTTCTCCATCTCCCTCTCCTTCTTCTTTTTCTTCTTTTTAATCTGAAAATATGCAGCAGAGAACAGAAGATTGTGATTTCAGTGTATCCGGTGTACAACGTAAGCAAGGGTAGATGTGGAAATGGTATATAAACTACGCGGGTATAAGAATGTACGAAAAAAAAAATGACTAACTGCCCCAACGTTCTTTTCATGTAAAGTTGCAAGATTTGACATGGGGTTATAGTGACTTCGGCCACCCTGTCTTGTGTTCGGCTAAATGCCATTCATTATTTTCGCATTGTCGGTCAAGTTATTGAAAAAAAAGAAAGAGGTAGGGGAAAGAATACGAAAATAAAAGCTATATAACATATCCATCAAAAGGATAAGGATAAACGAAATATTGGTAACAATGAATCTCAGCAGTGGGTAAGCTCCAAAATATTATTAATTCATAAAGAAAAATAAACCAATTACATGGTAAAGGAAGTTGAAGTGTGAACTATGATAGCACTCGTCAAGGAGAAGACACTTGATTAATGTAATAAATTCAGTTCAATTCAACTCAGTTCAATTCAATTCAATTCAATTCAATTCAATTCAATTCAATCCAATTCAATGCAATCCAATTTTCACGTATATCCATCCAACAATAATAATGCAATCATGTAAGTTCAAAACACAGTACGGTATCACGTTATTTACCATCTTTAAACCTAAAAAGGTTGAAATCCAAACTAACTCTCTGATTATAGCATACTTTACACTGTATGATATTTAGTAACAAAAATTATTAATCATGGTATCTCATACGTTGGGCAAACGTGACCAGACGATACAGTAATCCATTAGAGCACAAGACAGCTTTTTATACTGATGCAATCCACGCCTCGTCTACGTGATATGGTTTCTGACCGAAAAACACTCCAAGATGCCCCTCCTCCTATCCAGCCTATGCCCTCGTTCAGTTGCCATGGCAACTAACGGCCTCTAGGGAAAACTCGTCTATCACCTATCAAAAGCTACCCCAAAAGCGAGCCCCCTCATTGCTATTCAAAGGCGATCGAAAACCCATAATCAAATGACGTGATAGGACGGGGACTGCATTATAGAAAGAAACACATTGGTTCTGGTAAGTTTCGTATGTCGAGAGAAAACTGTTATAGAAATATGTAACTGCCGATTCTCCTGCAAAAACATAAATTTTTATCTCTCTTGCTCTTTCTATATCTATCTATAATTATCGTCCTGTCTATCTATCCATCTTTCTATCTATTTATCTATCCTTCTATCTATCTATCCCTGTACGTGTGCATATAACGTGTGTGGTTGTGTAAGGGTTTGTGCGTGTCTGCACGTATGCACTTTGCATTTGCCATAAATATAGGAGTATTATCGTCCACGATTTTTAAGCAGAAGGATACATCATGTATACTGTACGTCGGTACGTAAAGATCGGTAAGCACTGTCGACATCATTCGTTATTCGTATAGGAAATAAGAAAGATGGACAGACTCAAGTAAAATAGAGAAAAAAAAGAGAAGAGAAAAAGAAGATAGACATGAGAGAGGTTAAAGAGAGATAGAATAGAAGGGAATGTGTTTAAACGATGGAAGGGGGGGGGGGGATTGTTCGAAGAATTTGACCAGCGAAGAATAAGAGCTCAAAAGACATGAGTAAAGTTGAGAGAAATATGCTTTGAAAGTTTGTTACGATTTGAAACCTTCTCGCATCAATATGTCGTCGTTGATTCCATATACGTAGAGAGAGTCCTTCTTGGTCTGTCCGATAAAGTAGTGACGTGTTAAGGACGAATTGTGATGTTACCACATAGAATAAAACTCTTGAATTATGCAAGCTTTCCTTAATCCAATTTGAAGGGCAAAATACAGTGCGGACGAGATGAGAGATATTCCCCTTTCCACTCTGTATAAGACAAGTGTGTGGGAATGTGAATATCACTGTGTATGTGTGTTTGTGCGTGCACGGGCGTGTGTGTGCGTTTGTCTCTGTGTGTGTAGTGTTTTGTGTCTGTGTGATGCACTCCAACAGATATCAACACACTTTCTACAAGTGAACAAGACAATATTGTGGACGCTCACAAAATGCTTGTATAGTCATATCGACATGTTAAGGGCGCACTCATCTATTCTTCCTTCTTTTATTGTGACGTCATATTAACCCTTTCAGTGGCAGAGGCATGCATGCAGGAGAGGGTGTTCATGGTATAGGGTTTTCCTCTCTAGAAGTACGATCAAGGTTAATGATTTTTCATGTTTGTGGACAAAGCTTGATAATTTGTTTGTTTGTCTGCTCTTTGTACACACTACAACTGCTTATGCTCTTCCTCCTTTGATAACCTAAAGCTACTGATTATCGGTTTATCAAATTATTTATTTGTGTTTGTGTGTGTGTGTGTGTGTGTGTATGTGTGTGTGTTTGAAAGACGGCGCCGCCTAATGCCACGGCTTCCACAATTTGAAAGTCCTACAAAATGTGTATAAGGTATAATTATTTGTGGTTTTATTACACTACACAATGGGCATTTAGTGGGTAATTTGACGCGGTCTCGTTGTACAATGCAGTTTATAGAATGGTGAATAGGTCTATAATGAATAGATGCAAAGGTTACATGAGGTTTCATTTTGCCAATTGTTCCTGAGAGCATGGAAGGACCTTACTCCACCACGGTAGTAGTCACCAATAAAGTATGAATGTGTGAGTATGTAGACCCCCCCCCCCCGATTAACAAAGAATGTTTGTGTGTATACCTTAATCGCATGTATAATTTGTATTGTCATACATATACATTATATATTTCATATGTCAAATGCTATTGCATGTATATATACATATTACATATATATATATATATATATATGGTACCTTATAAGGTACCTATATATATATATAATGTGTGTGTGTGTGTGTGTGTGTGTGTGTGTGTTTGTGCGGATTGTCTATTCTGATGTCGATTTTCTTAGAATAAGGATAAACTTCATAGTAATAATGTGTTTATCATGGATCGCTTCTTGACATTCAAGAAATAAACTTCAAGCAAGCCTGATCACTAACGTCGTCTCCTACGCTTTCATCGGCTTCAATCAAGGATCTGAAATTTTGATTGAACAAGCGGGGGGGGGGGGGGGGGAGGCGGAGTAGGAGAGATGTCAGGGCCAATTTGAACACACTAGTTGGATCTATCCGTCTTGCATCTCGTATTGTCGTCCCCCTTTTTGGCTATTCGACAAAAAAAAAATATATATATGCCTTCTCTGATACAGCTCTCTTCAAATGCAACGCAGCAGTTCAGCGATACGTTTTTGTTAAGGCATCCATATACATGGGTCCGACTGCCGCTGTAATCAGACTAATTCGGAGTGCATAACTCAGCGGGAGTAAACGGTTTTGGGACGGACGATAAGTCAAACAAGAAAGGCGTGTTGAAGAGCTCAGCAGCTGCAGCGAAGGGGTGGTGTTACAAACCTAGCAGGGGTGGATAAACAGCTTTCGCCTTTACAATAATCCGCCTTCCTCTTGCCACGATTGCTGCTTTAAGGTGGAGGCTTACAGCAAAAGACCGGTGTCCATTATAAATGACAGACACCGAGTTTGAAATTCTTTCCTTGATAATCACATTTCACTCTCCATCTCCTTGCTACAACAGAACATATTATTTCTTAATAACTGCAATGCGTTGTCCGTCGAATGAATTCAACTTTGGTGCAGTCAACGTTATTTCAGTAGAAGCATTTTCAAAATGTATGATGAATATATCTGTCATCTGGAATTCAGTCTTTCTCGTGAAATACGACTGTGACAAACAAAACACACTTTCAGAAGACAAGTAAATAAGAATGTCCTACGTTACCAGCTGCATGGTTCTTTCCTGCGCTTTCCAGGTTCGCATGTTTATTTCATTTAGGCCTATGCCTACAGACATCACTTAGACATAGTAACGAGTCGCTCCATGTCACCAGAATAATCAAATTTGTATGCCTTTAACTATCATGATGCAGAGTAGGCCTCTCCTACTTTTCCTGTTCAATTTACTTCATTGCTCTCTCTCTCTCTCTCTCTCTCTCTCTCTCTCCTTCCATTATATCCCTATAGGCCTACATGTACTATGAAACCTACTGAATGTGCAGAATAATCTTTTTTTTTATTATAGCATTGTATATTGTTATATTTGTGCGTTATATTTACTGGACATCATAGGACTCAACGGAATTGGGGTAAATGCTACTCGTATGTGGTCCGCTCACTTTCATATACAAAAAATAACAAAAACAAGATAACCCTATTTCTCTTCAAAATACCTCGTACAACAATAGCCGATACATTGTATATTCAATTCAGTTCAATTTAATTCAATTCAATTCAATTCAATATTCATTTCATACATGTTCGACAAAGAATAAGCCAGGGTTTCGTAAGCAAAAGAAAGCAAACTGAGAAAAATATGCATTGTGAAACCTTGTAGTGACTATAGAATAGATTGTCATGAAAAACTGAAAGGTGAAAATGTAATAACATTACGCAAATTGCGAAAAAAAGGAGGGACCCATCAAAAAGACAAAGCTTGTAGTATCAGAATATCAGAAGTCGGAATAAAAAAGGTGCACTGAATTATGCCACGCTCTCGTGTAGGTTGATTCCCCAATGCATGACTCATGCGTCACAAACGGCCCAATGGTAATCAACGGAGAGAATGGTCGAAATATACTTCATTACTCTAATGGGACGCTGCGGCATTATACGGCTTTAACTTTAATTGCAATGAACCCGGTGTTTAAACTTGAATGTGTGCGTTTTCAATCAGTCTCTCATTTTCGTTTTTAAGCCTGCATGTTGTTGATGTTTTTTAATGATATTCATTATTTGAGGAGGGTCACTGCACTTTTCAAAGTTAAGAAATAAAACAACATTGTTTAGGGATGTGTTCATTTCAGGGTTTGAGTATACAGCACCTCTGGCGGTGAAACGTCGCTTCTTTTTCCTTTGTGTGTGAAGCGCAGGATGGACACGTTTAGCATAATGATGCATGGAGGCACAGCACACATGCAAACACGCACACACACAAGCTAGCATACATGTATTACAAAATGACACAAATTTTGCATGTGTTTATATGTGTTCATGCATGTTTAGTTTCATAATCCTTTATGTGAGTCATTCATTCAGACAATGCTTAAAGTTACCCAGTTTTACATTATTACTCGTAATTAAATAAAAAGAACGAAAAAAGAATAACAATAGCACAATCTACCAAATAGAACAATTGGTTTACTTTTAAGATAATTATGTTTCAATACATTCAAAGCTTATACAATGTGTAGCAAAGCAAATTTGCGCTCCTTATTATGCCTGCATGTTCCTTCCGATCCTCTCTTTCCATTTACCCGTGGGTAAACTAAACGAGTTCCTTGCAATTTGCGGTACCCATTTGGGTAGAATTTGACCTCTTCTGCACTGCCAGGAAGTGCATTCAGAAATCGTCATGCATTTTTTCAATTTTCTTTTTTTTTTCTGGTCATAAATCAAGAGCACAGAAAAATCTCATTGACTTCAAAAAAAGAAAAAAAAAAGAAAAAAGGAAAGTCATCAATGGTGCGCTGGATATCTGCTTTTGTTTTTAGTTCCCTTATGCTCTATAATGATATTCGATTGTTTTCATCACAGCATATATATACATCGTCATCTGGTACTAGTCTTACACATAAATGTAATTATTCTGCCGACACGGTACTACATTCTGCTGTGCATGCACACAATCATTTGCACACACACACACACACACACACACACACACACACAACCATTAATTTTGCACACGCACAAACATTTGCACACACACGTTATTATACATAATCTTTATAGAAGCCCTATATTAAATGTGTGTGTGTGCGTGTGTGCGTACGTGTGCGTTGATGGATGGGTGGGTGCAAGCATGTGCATCTGCGTGTGTGTGTGTTATGACTAAGTCCCGCCATAACTATTGTTTAGATAACTGCATCCTAATTGGTATTTGTCTTCTGATTTCTGTGACAAGTTGGTCTAATTAATCTACTGTTCTAATATTGGGTTTTAACAGCAACACAGACTGTTTATAAATCGCTACCGACTGAGATAATAATGCAGAGAGTATTTCAGCTGTAAGTTCACTGTTAAAATTAAAGTGTTAAGATTTTGGAAATTGCACAAAATAAGCAGAACAAACACAACTGCACATTATCATCTTTTATATAAAGATATAGGGTATAATGTATACATTATTTTATGCAGACATAACAAACCCATACCTTTCTCACAAATGATTTCAGACAGATCTGAACAACTTAGAACACCTTATCTATTTTAACTGTTTATGAGAACCGTGAAGCGTTTGGTCGTTGACGTGATGATATCAATGATTTCATAAAAACTCATACCAAAATATGCATGATAAAACTGGGCTAATTCGAACTTATTGGTATGCAACTGCAACTGCTTTGCAGTGCAGCGAAAGCAAATCGGGACGCCAGATGCTAAATGGTGATTGTACATTCTCTAATTCAGATTACGTACACCACACAGGCAATTTGACCACTGGTTATTCTGAATATAATACTGTTGTCTTTTCGGCCCCCTGTTATACTCTACTTTCCGTAGGCATATCCTCCAGTCCCCTAGGTAAGGTGAATGCATACGTGCCGAGCGGTCTAATATTATTAAACCCGAAGTCTTTCGTGATCACACGGCGTGTAACCCGATACACACCGGATATCGATTACGAAGCGGGTAGTCTGTGCCTCTCAGCCAAAGCCCCACTGTGACGGTAAATATGAAAAATCTAAGGGCGCCAACCTGTATATCATTGGAACATTTCTTTTTTTTTCTGTCACAGTGGTTGGGTCTTGTTAATATCACTATTTACACATTGTGTAATAATGTTGTCAATGAACACATATTAAATAGATTCAATTCGATTCAATTAAATTCAAAAAAAGAAAATGAAAGTTGCAAGTAAATGTGTTTTTTCAAAGGCAATTTTATTCACCAGTATGATAATCATATTGTATCTATCAAATTTAATCAAGAGAGTATTCCTGTGTTTGATGTTAGAAAGAAATATAATACATGATCTATTATCATAAAACATTTAAAGAGAGAGAGAAAGAAGAGACGAAGATAGGGGGATCCTTAGAACAATATCACCATTTATCTATTAAAAAAACAAATAAGAACGATATCAAAACAAAAAAGTAGAATATATTCCATGAGTCATTGGGATATGTATTGTTAACATACAACCACAGCAACACAGAATCATCCCTCATAATTTGAGAATTATCTTCCGAAAAAAGGGAATATCGTGACACGATTACATCCGCATAAAGCAAAAATATCACAAACAAAATTTTAAGGCACTGTAAACTATACGTGGTTGGAAAAATGACACTACTCTAGAGTAGCGAACATGGCTGGCTAAACATCTTTCAATAACATAAATGACATAGACTCTATAACACGCACAGCGAAGCAGGTCCTGCTGAAGTGCATGTGCAATGAAATGAATATGGGGGTCGTAAACTGGCTGCAGGTATTCTATTATGGCGAGTGAGCCGAGGACCGAATATCAAGCCGTCCGATGGCGGGTGGCGAGCGGCAGGGAAGTATCTTAATATATCAACTTCATTAACAAACTTTACGTGACTGCATTTCAAATCCCTCGATGTGGTCCACAGCGAGTAAGCCAAAGGTTGAAGCGAATATAACACAGGTAAGGATATGATAATTAATTGTAGAGGGAATATTATGATACATAGTGTAATAACATTACGGACAATATGCATATGGGACAAAGTACAGTTTTAGTTATAATTATTCATCTATTTATCAACTGATATTGCCACATATTTTCGCTTAATGTTCCTTTGTATAATATGTTTAATCATATATACGTATATGATTACATAAAATATACACAAATTTCTTTCAAGCTAATTTCATGCTCATTTCATTTAATCTGCTAAAAACATATTCAGACAAAAATTCGAAAACATAAAGTCAACTTGACATCACAAACATAACGTAATAGAATGTAGAGACAGCAAGGGAAACATAGGTTTTATGGACAGCTGCCCCCATAAAAAGGGTGTTAAATCAAGATTCAAATATAAATCATTAATATATTCAGAACTCAAACTAATCAGACAACCCACATAAAGAGAAATGACCTTTTTCTTTTACAATCTATGACTTAAAAGTTCTCTTAAAGCATTTCAAGAAAGGTTCATTTTAATTCATTTATGCAAATTATTTCAAAATTACTCAAAAAGTGTCATTGTCTATGCAAACGCACATGAAGTGATAAAGACAGATAATATATTCATATCATCTAAGAGTTTAATGAACAAAAAAGTTATCCCATTTTTTAGATGTTTATATGAAATCCAAGCATCCAAAACTTAAAGAAAATGATTAAGATATTTGCGATAATCTTGAAAATAACTTTCAAAAAAATCTCATTCCGTAACGAATGCGTATCTTTGAAAAGATTCCCTCATGTGTGTGTGAGACTGTGTGTGTGTGTGTGTGTGTGTGTCTTCCGTATGATAAACTTGAAAAACAATGATAATGGTTTTCATCTGCTTTTGCATTCAACCTCTTAATGAGATCATAGCTATGCTTAATGAATTTGTGTCTCCTTTTGATGCGTAGAATGCTTTTGTAGAATAGATTATGTTTATCATGACGATAATTTCACTTAAGGCACACGTAAGAATGAAACTCAACGTTTATCACGCAAATTTCCTCCCATTGTTATAGGGTCTATAATATTCTCTAAACACAATACAATGAATGAATTTACAAAACTCACACAGCATACAATATAATCGATGATAATTCTTCTCAAGGGATATTGTAGAGTGATATTGTATGCAATACGTTGTGATGTTTGTGATATTTCATAATTGCAAACGAAGCAACTGGCCGCCATCCTCCTCGATAATCAAAGACCAGTAATTGAGAAAACAGGTTGCTTTATAGAGATAGAAATCTAGATGTAGTCTGAATCCTGTCGCATTCACTCCACCTGACACATCAATCCATACGGACGAGAGGAGTGTGGAATTACCTGTGTCTGTGTATGACATCTCGTTTCTCATGCCTTTTACGACATCAATCCGGGATGAGGAGAGCCGGAGCGTGTGTGTAAACGGACCGAGCTGACCTTTGAAACACATTTGTAAGGGATCTAAATAAACGTGCGGAGCGCGAACAGGGGAGAGTGATGGCGACGCCACTTCATTTTCTTTAACGACACCCAACTGTGATGCGCGCACATTGCTCGCTTGCGAGGCGCTGGTGTAACCCGTGAACATTCGTGTTATTGCCGTGTGAGATACGAATAAGATTGTTGCTTTCCATTATCGAGGCAAATCGTTCAGGTAAATGATAAACGTATATATTCACATTTAATTACATTATAGATAGACTGAGCGAGCAGGTTCATTCATAGACGTACATTATTATGACATAATGAGAACACATGTCCATCACACTTACGCTTGATTATGTTTTATCATTACTTGCAGTATGACAACAATTATTGATGATAACAGTTTCTCCTAAATAAAGCTAGACTTTTTTTTTAACATAAACACACACGCGCATAGACACGCAAAAAGAAAACAAATCATTCGCACACACGGTGAACCTAATTGTTTTGAATCCACTCAAATTACATTTTTTTTTTAAATATCCACTGAAGTTTATTGACAATCCTCATTGTATTTGCTTGGTCGTCTAGACCATTCATTTCCTTGAATAGGCCATTACGTTATCAAATCATGTCGTATTTGAACATATTATAGAAGCGAACGCTCCCACACAGGCACCCATCCAGACATAAACATATCATGCACTCATGCACTCAATCATGTACTGAGATTATATGATGACCCTTTTATCAGCTAGTGATCATAGCTTGCAACGAGCTCAAAATTAATTTCATCCGCAGCATTGACACTTGGCGTGTCTTCACACGATGCATTGTGGCGCCATGTCTTCAGGGGGCGCCTCAAAATAGCCAGCCTTTATGTCTTTCTAGTGTCAAATGGATCGTGCGTGAAAATGTTCTTGATGGAACGCGCTTTAATTTCTTTCAGCGCAGTCGCTAACAGAACACATTAAAGAATGAAGCACACACACACACACACACACACACACACACGCACACACACATACACACTTATAGGAAATAATCTAATTTCTCTTCCATAGTCTTCACGCTACGTAATTGTATTCTTTAGTCTTTCTGAAATTCATTACACTTTTATTTACATTTCATTGCACTTAACTGTCTGAGATGATTAGCTTACTTACACACACACACACCCACACCTACACACACACACACACACACACACACACACACACACACACCAAAACACATTATACATTATAACAAACACTTTCTCAAACATTGCGTGTGGGTCTTTTTTTGTATTTGTCTTCAAAGCTTCGAATAAACATTGGCTATACGCTTGATCATTCACCACACAGATGACTGAAGACGCCATTTTCTTTGAATGCCGTCAGTTGACGCCATATTTCTTTGGCGCCTCGGAATGACTTACCATCGCGTCTTCCCAGCTTCAAATGGGTCACGAATGATGCGTGTTAAACGTCACCCCGTGTCGCTCGCGTCAGAATCATTCAGGACGGTGAATTCATCATAATGGTGATGGAAAGCACAGATGTCGTGCTTGTTGGGGTTGCTGGTAGTGACCTCGGCTCTCCACGCGAACTTTGATATTCCGGCAGGGTGGGGTATAATCATAGACTTGGTATACGTAACGCTGCAAAGGTGACTTCTAGGTCATCGCATGTTGTTAATGTTGTTTTGATAGCAAAGCGTAAACGTGAAGAGCACAAAACGATTATAAACAAGCAAACAATAACAACTTACTAGCACGTCTGTCTATACGTAAAATGCTTTCTTGGTTGTTGTAAACGTTGTTAGTGAGAAACATTCATAAACTTGTGAAGCAAAACCGCTTTTTGGAATTGCGATGTTCAGTATGTGAAGTATGTGCTAATGATTATATTCTAATGCAAATAGTCTACTTCTATTCTATAAATAATATTCTATTTTATTATCATTTCTTACTTGACTAAAACAAACAAACAAACAAACAAACAAACAAACAAATAAGCAACTAGATAGACTGAATATCAATTTCTTATTCCCAACCAACTAGAGTAGTTCTGAGTTGCGATATAATAGACTAACAAGTGGCAAGATAATTCGAGCGACTCCGAGTTTAAATCCAGCTAATTTTCATTAGTCTGTGTGTTTGAATTTATGGGAGTGCTCGCGCGTGTGTGTATGTATGTGCGTTTGTGGTGATCACAAAATTGATATGCTATATCGCACAGTAATATACCATTGCCCCATCAAGCCAGGGAGAGTTCCTTCATTCAACCGGCATCCCGTATAAACTCACCATGGTCGACGAATAATTAATTCTCGAGGGACGTCAAGTAATTACGAGTCTATTAAAGCTTCTATGAAAGCGGGGACACTGTCGAAGTAACGAGGAATGATGATAATGAGTAAATGGCTAAAACAGACAAGAAAATAAGATGCACCTGGAAATGGGTGGATGGCTGTATACGGCGAGTGTTTTCCATCCCCTGTGTGTGCATTGTTGAAATCTAGCTTCAATACGATGACAACTATCCCTACATGGAGTTCTCAATACCTCTTATGTTCATAAGCAGTGTAATAAAAAGGCGGCCGAAGAAGAGTACTTCACACAAAACAGCTGAGTGCATCAGTGTCTCATGTCTTAGCTAATTTTATGCCATTTATCATGATACAAAAGGTGCTCTTCGACGTATTCTGCATGTAGTTGTCTTCTCGCTCCGGTTAAAGGTATGATACGGTTTCGTTTCAGATGGGGTTTGAGGCTTCCAACATTTTAATGATGATTTTGAGAATAAGAAATCTCTTATGAAATATGAAAAAACAAATAATTTTAAGAGGAATTCAAACCTTATTTGACGAAAATTGTGAAAAAGCTGAAATATCCAAAGCCACCAATCCTAATGAAAGTAGACCGACCTTTTATTAGGATCGTTTTGCTTTGCTTTGTTTTTTTCTCTTGATATCGCAGCCATTTCAAAACAGATTTTCAGCAAATACACTTTGAATTCCTCTTAGAAATGTACACTTGTATCATTTCATTCATAAAGTGGTTTCGAAGAATGTAAAAGCTATATATAAGCTGAATTCTCACCTCAACAAATGCTGTACATTTCCTTTAAGACACTTTCTAAAATTATACCGCTAGCCCTCGACCAAATAAATAAACAAACAAACAAATGAATGAATAAATAAATATTATATAAACATATATACATACTTACATAATTAGAAATAACGGAAATAATGAAGACATACACATACATGTACACCTAACCGAATCAACAAACACCTAAACTCACCTGTACATACCATGAGCACATTCATGATTCTATCGCGCACCATTTCGATTTGTACAAAGGAAGCACAAATAAAAACTAACATCACAAATAATGCAAAGAGTTATATGGCAAAACCTCTAAAGCTTTTTTTTTTCCATTTCAGAAACCATACAAAGGGGTACCTGGAGAAGAAAGAGCATGCATTCTCACTCATCAATGTTGCATAATACTCATGCTTGCATGCAAATGTATGTGATTCTTCAAGGAAATTCGAGTCAATAACAAAGCAAAGAAAAACCAAAAAAAGCAAAACAAAAACCTGACGCTCTTCAGTAAAAATGACGTTTACCTATTAAACAAAATGATTCATATCATGACAGTGCACGTGAATTTTGTAACTTGGCACGAGGAGGTGGGTGATGGGTGTAAAGTAGAGTTGGGTTCATTATCATAAACATAGTAATGACACCAATTATTTTTTTATTGCAGTTTTGAAGTGTATGTTCATTTGAAGAAATAAATCGTTGTAATGACCGCAAAAAAACATACAAACAGAACAAATATGAAACAAAAACATGGCCATAGACAATAAAATACAATTCAAGAGACACGCAGGCCGAAGGGTCTGTGTATCCAGCCTAGAATTCCCACTAATGCGTTTTCTGGTTGGGAGTGGCTCAGTATGGTGTGCTAAATTTTTCATAGCGCCATTTTCTCGCGGGCCCTGGAGAAGGCGACGTTCTCCATCAATTTCCACTAATACCTCAGCTCACCCTAAAATGGAGGGATCGTTGGGTGTTGAATGCGTGCTCGGCTAATGCAAAAGAGGAAGTAAGAGATGGATTGATAGAAAGAGAGAGAAAGAGAAAAAAAAAGATGACTGAAAAGGGGAAATAGTTAGAAATTCAACTTCGCAGGTTATTTGCTGTGCTTAATGCTGAACCTCTCAGTTGTATTTTCGAAAGTTCGTCACGCTCAGCTCGTACGAACAATGAAGATTTGATATATTATTAAATTTGCAGTATCTCAATTTTCTAATTTGCACGCGCACAATTTCTTTTGTTGTTGTTGTTGTTGTTATTGTTGTTGTTATCATTATCATTATTGCTGTTGTTATAAATTTACTGCACTGATAATCATATCAGAAAATTTTTTGCATAGGCCCTATTCATTTCCTTTTCAAACTGGACGAGTTACGAGTTCATTTGAATTGATTTTAAACAGAGAAAAGCTACACGATTTATACTGAGCTTAAAGTTTGGATATCAAAACGCACTGTGAGGACTGTTTCTTTTTTTCTTGTGTGTGTGTGTGTGTGTGTGTGTGTGTGTGTGTGTGTGTGTGTCAATTTCAGGTGGCTTGCCACCATTAAGCAACGCTAATTCATAAAATACTGTTAATTCAACAGTGTTCAACAGCGATTACATCTTGCGTATATACAATAAAAAAGAAATTATTAGCAAAGTAGAAAGCAAGCCAAATTGAATTAACACCCCCCAAAATAATGAATTTGGGATGGTATTCAAATGCCTGAAAGGAGACATGTGAAGAGTTTACTGTTTTTTATAAACTCAAACCGGAAGTTATTTGCAGGTTGTGATATACATCCTAAACAGCTTTCCCCTTCTCTCTGCTATTTCCTTGCCCTACATTGCATAGATTACATGTATGTGTCTGTTATGGCGGGTTTTTTGTTTGTTTGTTTGTGTTTTTGTGTGTGTGTGTGTGTGTTTGTGTGTGTATTGTGTGTGCCTGTTTGTGTATTATATATTTGTCGATTCCGAGACAATCAACGAACATCAAAACAGAACGAAATTCAGTTCCTCCAAAGAATGTTTCTTTTACTATAAAGAGGAAACCAGCATTTGTGTATGTGTGTGTGTGTGTGTGCGCGCACGCGCGCATTTTGGTTTTTTTTCATATTTGCCCTATATGCCTTTTTCTTTTTAATTTCAATCAAAAGGTGTACCATGCTCACTGTCAATGAGTTCATCACACACACACACACACACACACGCACACACACACACAGAAAGAGAAAGGGAAGGAGAGAGAGAGAGAGAGAGAGAGAGAGTGAGGGGGATAAAAAGAGTGAGAGATTGGCAGACATTAAAAGAACAACCTGCACTTAGAGGAATCATAATTTATGATAATGGTCTTCGGACTTGATGCGTATAATCAATCCTTACTTTATCAATGAATGTAGTAGTCTATAACAGGACCTGTCTACATTGATAAACCTTGGATTTGTAAATGCACATCACTTGTTAATATTGGTATTTTCCTCTGTATGATTTACCATGAAAAATAAAACAGTGCAAAGCAAAATAACACTTTACAAAGGGCTATGGCAGAGATGATATTTCATATTTAAATCAAGACCACTTCCCCTGCAGAGTCAATCCAATTATCCCGAATGAGATGTAATGCACGACAGAAGAAGAGTAGATGCAACCTTCAAGTGAAACGAGGGAGCGTGTTTTCGCTGATCCAGAGTGGTACGATATCTGAATCGAGCAAAAAAAAAAAATCAAATGAAGAACACTCTGCTACGCATATGTTGCCCTTTGGAGAGTCCGCCAGTCGAATCGCAGAATTTCATTAGCCGCCAATTGATCGGCCAGGTACAGTATGAGCCCCCGATGGGATCGTGTCCCATTCGTGGTCACTGCACAAGAATACAAGAACATGTTAAAGGTAGCAGCAATCTATTCTTAACGACCGCTAGAGTTGTCTTCGTGGCACTTATTGTATCATATGAAATTGTATACACAAATATACTGATAACATAGTACTGCATGTATAAGTGCACATTATGCATGCATGTATGTATGTGCACACACGCAAACACGTATACAGAGGCTATATTCAAGTATATATATAATTGGAATTATATGATTACAAGTGTATATAAAGAGAGAGAGAGAGAGAGAGAGAGAGAGAGAGAGAGAGGGTCGGACCGACATTCAGACAGAATTTCAAACTGTAGGCCTACTGTCTTTTCTTTTTCTTCCATTTTGCTAATGCAATGCAGAATCTGAGAGACAAAAAAAAAACCAAAAACAAACGATATTCGTTCACTTTTGCATGCGCCTGTGTGTGTTTATTATGTTCATCAATCAAACGATGCCCATAGTAGATGCTTTTCCTTGCGAGTGAGAGTGTTTGCCCTGATAGATGGCCCTGCTTGGAGCCCCCCCCCCCCCCGATCATAACAGGTTACAGCAGGTCACGTGATAATTGTTTCTCCATGACACTTTATTTCTACTTTGGTCGCGAATTACCAGTCACGTTTTGCCTGTTAGAATAATATGTGAGCCCGGGACAGAAAAAAAAAGAAAAGAAGATCGATTGAAAAAAAAAAAATGTCAACACCTCCTGCCAAATACTAGTCAGATTATCAAGCTAAGGATCTCTGGAGATTATCATTTTGATAACGTTCACCCGTTCTTGTTATCATCATAATCATTATCATTATCATACTATCAATATTATCATCATTATCTTCACTATGATTCTTTTAATCATATCAATGCACAAATGAACACGTAAAGCACATACATATATTTACGTATAATACATACATACTGTACATGTCTATGAGGTACCTGTAACCTGTACTCTCTGGTTGTTGACAGGAATGTTTTGAAAAAGCGAAACAAACAAGTGATCAAAATCTCTATGACAGTAATAAAGAATAATGTATGTAAAACAAGTGTATAACGCAGAAATAAACCATCTGCATTTGATTGGCAACAACATAACATTTTATTCATGTTCACATTTTCAAGGTTCCTATTTCTGATTACTACTTCCGCTGTACACCGGTATCTGCATCAGGGCAGCAAAACAATAACAAACACAATTAAAACGAAAAAGAAACCAAATAAATGTGACATACAAAGCGCTCTGTTTACTAGAACAATGTCCCAGTAAATACTTGAATGATGTTTAAGTGGCTTGTGCAAATTGATTTTTGCTCTCTGTGTGTGTGTGTGTGTGTGTGTGTGTGTGTGTGTGTGTGTGTGTGTTTGTTTTCATTTGAACGTTTTTGAAAACAACATTATGACGTGTAAAGTTTTAGATACATAATATATCTTAGAGAACACTGAAAACGATGTATATATCCATGCTGCTCAAGACATACATACGTATAGGCCCTACTGAAAAAGTCCTATGCTATGTATTCCTGTGCACAATGTTATTATGATACTGTCTCTCACCAAAAACTTGAATTAGGTAATTTGGGATAAGAATTTGGAAAAGCCCAAAAGTACACCAGGTCACTAATATAGTGGGAAGAGGAGTGATAAAGCAGAACAAAGTAAAAAAAAAAAGAAAGAAAATAATCAGATATTCACCATGCTCACCTTGATTCCATCGCAATGTTCTTGTCTCAGACGCGACATTTAAGCTTTTCCAAAATGCGAGAATTTAGCTCTTATGTTTAAAACAAAACAATGAATGAAGGCAGGAACCAATAGACAATCTTAAAGGGAAACAAAAATGAAAAGGTAAAAGTTACATGCTATGAGTCTCTCACGCATGCCATTTAAAGGGATCATATAGTTTTGGTTGAGACCTAATTTCAGGTTTCTAACATTTTTTGGTGAGATAATGAGAAACCTCTTATGAAACATGAAAGAACATGTATCTCTATGAGGAATTCAACATTTATTTGATGAAAATTGGTTTTGAAATGGCTGAGATATCAAAAAAAAAGAGCGATTCTAATAAAGTGAGGGACCCACACTTTATTACGATCGCTTTGTTTTACTTTGTTTTTTGATGTTTCAGTCATTCCAAACCCGATTTTCATCAAATAAACTTTGAATTCCTCTTAAAATGGTATGCTCTGTACTATATTATAAGTGTTTTCTTGGTATCTCGCAAAAAGTTAGAAGCCCGATTCTCACCTCCACCAATACTGTACTATCCCTTTCATGATACAGTGGTAGCACATTTTGGACAAAAAATGGCAGAATACATTTTTTTTTTCTGGGTTGCGAGGGAGAGAGAGAGATGGAGACAGAACCGCATACACAAGGACTGCTCAAATTAATGTTATGTTTGAAAATGTACCAGTACCAAGGAGCGGTGTGTTATGGGCATCGATTTATTCGATTAGCATGCCCATGAGTTGTGAAATAATACGCACACTATCATAACACTGTTGATTCCTTCACAAGACGCTTCATTGGTTGAAATCGAAGAAACGTATGTTCTGGCCATCAATAAGTTTGTGTGAGTACAACTACAGCATGCCCTGGGAAAAGAGAGCATGCAGGAAGTCATTTCTATTTGCTAATAATAATCAAATCAATTTCAAATATAAGGCGAACTGGTCAAGGTGGTACAGAATGTCATTAATTGACAAGGACCATAGTAGAAAGAGATCGCGTTGTGTTGCCATTGGTAGCGTATAAACCCGCCCATCATAAAACATGCATTTGACGGGCGTGTGTTATTAGCGTAATTATCGCACGCTGGATGCCCGCGTTGCTGCGCAGAGCGAAACAAAAAAGGACAGAAAAAAGGCTTGTGAGTATGCGAGCAAGCATGGCGAGCCTCGACGTGCTATACATTCATATTCACCACGGAGTTATGGAATGCTGTGGCGTAATACGTCTTAGAATAAAAGAAGATGTATTAATATATATATAGGTTTAAGTGCATGCCTGTATGTTGCACCAGTTCATTGTGATCCTTTGCCATTTCGGTTTGCATTTTAATAGACCTTAATGACTGTGTAACACCTTGTTCATTACTCTTTTGAAAAGTATGAATGTCTGTTTGTGTGTTTATACATGATAATAATCATAAGAATTGCATAATGTTTGAAGTCACGTACAGTTTCCATTGTTATGTATTAAAGGCACCCTAAATGCGTCTGTGTGTTTTTGTTCAATTGTGTTCGAGTGGGTGTGTTTTGTGTATACCTAAATCAAACCCTACAAATTGTTGAATGGTGGCTTTAAATAGCTCATCTGTAAAAGAGTGATGAGACACGGAGGCAGTCTGCAGGGAAACAAATTGTGATCACGCTTTTCATAATGAATAAGACACGTCCCCCAATCTTAGCCTTGATCCAAGACCCTATTATGTAAAAGGTACAAGAAAAGATCTACTTTGGTGGACAGAAGTATTTTAACTTTGTTGGTATATTGGGTTTCACTTTAAGGAACGTCATTGTGGCCTAATACCCCCCCCCCCCCCCCAAAAAAAAAGGAAAATAAAGTTCGGTTATCGGTCGTATGATGTCTTAATGCAGTTATTATTGTAAAATGTATCATGATGTATACATGCGTTTTTATCAGGCACGGGCCACCTGAAAAAGAGCCATGGACTGAAGCAGGTTCTTGCTAAAATAAAATAAAGTGAACTAAACTGAATAAGAAAATGGGGGAGGGGTGCATGCATACTTACGACCTTCTGATTACGAACCTTATTTCGTTTTCGGAGTAATGAACCTTTGGAATGACGACGATTTTGTTTCTTTTATTTAATTCTCGGATTACCAACCTTTGGAGTATCGAACCGTAAGAATAAGGAACCTTGGGAATAAAAAAAAAAGTTTAACTATTTGCAAAGAGTGTTTGACCAGCCGCACGTGCCTATTTTTTTTTTCAAGTTTTGTATAAGAAAATCTTGTAGCGTCTATCAAGATGCTATCATGGCGTTGACAAGATCAGTACTAACCCCATTGGGGCTTAAAGGGTATTAAAAAGAGTTCCAGAAAATTTCACGCTTGAATAAAAATAAAACAAAACATCCCATATGCAATCTCTTCCTTTAGACTGAATAATGCATCTACCAAACAGTCGAAGGTAAATTGTGTAATTTGTAATGTCCGACCCTGGACGAAAAATTGCAATATACCATTTACCATTCCTCAGTAACTCTGAATAGCATATCAATAAAATTTTCCACACATTATTTGCCTTTATTTTTTTCTCCTTTGTGTATAGTGTGATATGCGCATCATAAAGCTATAACGCTTCACACCACAAATAACCTGATGCGACCTCGGTGATCACTGTCGCGAATTGATTGTAACCCCTGTTTCGCGGTTTCTTGATTACATTATCAATTCAATTTGCGCCAGATTTTCCCCGCCTAGAAGAAAGACGTAGTAAATTCCGCATTAATGAGACAGCCATGATTTGGCCATGTAATGTCAATTACACCCCCAAGTCAGCGAGCTGAGGATACCGATGAATTAATGCCGCCTGAGGCATAGATGAAACCTCACGAGGAAAGAGTTTGAGAGAATTCGAAATGAGATGCATGAATCGTCTCAAGAGAGAAGTATGTTAGTCTGCAGTATCAGTCTTAATGAGAGGGGAGGGGGTTCAAACGCAATCTTATAATTAATAACAAACTTTCATTCAAAATCATATAGAAGCAATTTTACGAGTTTTGTCGTTAAACGAGGTATAACTCCCTTCTTTTATGTTCAGTTAAGATATTGACAAATAATTCTGCCAGAAAGCAAGAAAATAAGGGCTATCTTAGTATAACTTTGAGAACATATTTCTTGTTATGTTACGAGTATATCCCTGGAAAGGTTTTATTTCGCTGTGATGGACTTTATGATGTCTCTGCCGTTCGCGAAGCTTTATGCATATGTGCTATTTTCGAGTGTTTATGTTTGTGGATATATCTGAAATTCTTACAGCATTAAAAATAATTTATGTTTATAACTCATTTTCTCTCAACATATTATACACGATACCTTTTTCACTGCAATGTAGGCCCCTTGTTTTAAGATCTCAATGTTGTTGTGTTCTTCAATTTCTCTCTCTCTTTCTCCCTCTCTCTCTCTCTCTCTCTCTCTCTCTCTCTCTCTTTATACCACGTCAAGCAATATTCACGGGGACGTTTTACGCAAGATTCGTGCTCACGACGTGGCTAGACCCCGGCCTCAGAAACCCAACACTGCGATATAAATGAGTAAATAGACCCAGAAAGTGACCTCCGATAGTCGATTATGTCTATTCTCCGCATTTCAGACGCACCGATTTTACCGCCATCCGAGTCGTACAGAACGCCTCACCAAAGATTCATTAAATTCCATGGTAATTTCATGTCATCGGAAATATCAGATAGATACATGACGTGAAATACTACGTCATTTTACATTATTGAGGATTCGAGAGTCGAAAGTTCATATCAATTTTGTTTGTTTACTTTTTTATCATGGCGTAAATAATAATAATTTTCACGCAGAAAAGAGCATGAACTTTTGATTTTATACAGGTGCTAGAAGAGAACAACTCCTTTTTCTACTTGACTGTTCCTTTTCTGTTTTCTATTTTATGTTCATAATTTTCCAAGTATACATGGATTTGTAATTCTCTGGGACGAATAGTGTTGGATCATATAAGTCTGTCATGATTAGATGTAGACATTCTTTTCAGAATGTGTCTTGACAGTGACTGTAGAAGGGGTGTAATTCCTAACGATTTCCCTTATTAAGGGACAAGTAACTCATAATTACCTTTGAGCTGTCCCAATATGTACAAGCTCAATGTGTCATTGGAATGTTTCATGTGTAAATGCCGACGGAAGGTAACCTTTCACATGAAGAAACGCTCTAACTCAGTCGGATGAAGTGGGCGTTGTCTTGTTTACACTCGCACTGCCGCGGTCCTACATGAGTGCAATAATCGTTTTCGCAGGCAGCACGTATATGCATCCACTTGGTATTAATATAGGCAAAGCACTGGACGTGCGGTCAGTTCCTGTCAACCCTTCTTCAACTTTTAACACAGTCTCTAACTTGAGACAGCCACCTAGAGCAGTGTAGGCAACGATATTTATAAAATGAGGGTGAATGAATTCAATATGGCACAAAATGTAGTCTTAGAAGAGGAAAGTATGTCTACACAAACAGCAACAATTCCCTTGGCCCAGAAAACAAACCGACAAATAAAAAGTTAAGATTACACCTTTCTCGCACAAGGTTAAAGACAGTAGTTAATTTGTTAATGGCATATAAATCCATAATACCCGCATTTTTTATACTGATGCGCATTTACCTGCAGTGGTACTGTTTGCACAGAGACTTTTGTGTCATCCTTTTTCAGTTTTTAGTGGGTGACTCACTTGTATTCTATTTCTGTCTGTGTGTTATTCTTTTTCAAGGAATTGGAGAGGGGCAGAAGATTATACTGGTAGGTTCGGAAAGTTACGCAAAAATCGATTATCTGTTGAAAATTTGAAGGAACAAAATGTTTCCAGATTCATGATTGTGACCCTGCGCCACAAAACCAATGAAAAGTCACCAGACATGTATCTTTAGATTAGGACAGATCATGAAAGACTAGACCTTAAGCTTTGAAATGATGTATAACCCAATTCAAATGGACTTTTCTAACCTATATAGATATTGAAAAGCGAAGACATATAATCCTCAAAGGTGATTACTAAGAAAAGAGGCTTTAAAGCATGGAGTCTATTCAAGAGCTTGATTTTAGGAAGTACAGTAGTTTGTCCATCTACGATGAAGGCTGCACGCTAACCTGTGACGTCTCTCATAGCAACCCTAACTGTCCCATTGTACAATCTTCTGTTGCAAGAACGCTGTTTCTGTACTTCGCTAATAATAGTGCAGGATATGTTTATTGCTGCTGTTGCTTCTGCAACTTTGTTGTTGTACATTATGTTGTTTATATTTTCCTCCTTGTCTTTGCTATTTTCCAAATCTAATTCATCAGAGAGTTGTTCATTGATGCGTGAAAGCCATCAAGTAATGAGAGTTGATAATGATTCCACGGTAGTTTTACGTTAAAGGGACCATGAGACCCTGCACCTCAAAACAAACAAAAAGTCGCCAGACATGAATTTTTAGTTAAGACCATATTCTGAAAGAGCAGACTTTAAGCTTTAAAATGATGTATAACTCAAAGCAAATGGACTCTCCTAACCTATCTAAATATTGGAAAGAAAGCACAAACTCAGGAAAAGTATGAACTGAGAAAAGAGGCTCTGAAGTACAGTGTCTATTCAAGCGCTTAATCTTTACCAAACCGTGCTGGCTGTGCGATGAATGGGACAAAAACAGGAAGTAGACCATCAGAGTAACAACAATGAAGGGATTATCAAATTAAACTGAAATTAAGCATGCCTCATTAACACACTCTGTCCGTAATTAAAATCAACTTTCAAAGCAGTAGCACTATCCTTTCAAAAGTTATTAGAGTTGAAAGTGAAGAGTGTGGACAAGGTTTTTCAGAAATGAAAAAAGGATTCTAAAGACACACCTAATCACACTATTCTACCAAAAATGTTCGAGATAAACTGCTAAAAAAACACACTTTCCTGCCCGTTTTATGATACCAAATTTTAGCATAGTATAAAAGATGACCCGCTCTTTCAGAAAATATGAAAAAGTCAAGTTCGGCTAGGTTGACCCACTTCACTTATTTTCAGTCCTCACGCAAAATCAGTGTGTGCGACGTTATGTTCGTTTTGAGGTGCACGGTCACATATAGTTTTGGTTGAGACCTAATTTCAGGTTTCTAGCTTTTTTGATATGATAATGAAAAACGTCTTATGAAATATGAAAGATGAATGTTATTCCATGAGGAATTCAACGTTTATTTGATGAAAATTGGTTTTGAAAAGGCCGAGATATCCAAAACAGAGCGATTCTAATCAAGTGTGGGACCCACTTTTCATTATGATCGCTTTATTTTACTTTGTTTTTGGATGTTTCAGTCGTTCCAAACCCCATCTTGATAAAAAACAATAACTTGAATTTGTCTTAAAATGGTATGCTTTGTACTACTTCATAAGTGTTTTCTTGGTATCGCAAAAAGTTAAAAGCCCAATTCTCATCTCTACCAATACTGTACCATCCATTTAAGTGTGCGTGCAGGCAAAGGTGGTAATATAATGCACGTGAAAACGTTGCTTTTTAGTGTGTCTGCAAGGCCAAGAAATGAATTGCTACATTTTATAGGAGACATTTTGTAAGAACATATTGTTTAAAAATGAACTCTTTGTTGTGCACCTACAATCCAATAACGAAAATTTACATTGCAGTTGCAATATTATGGATATCATTCATTGACTTGAAAAGAAAACAATACATTACATATACAAAAAGATGTACTCTCTTAATCTATACCCTGAACCAATAATATGGTATGAATGTAATACTTTTGACTTGGCTGACAAGGAGAAGAGAATGCAAACCTTATCCCATAGAGAATTTGACTAAAATAAAATACATTTAGTAACCATATTCTAAAATGTTACCGATAATATCTGGTCAGCATAACAACATTCAAGGAAAGCAATACATTCCCGGTTGTTACTCTGACAGTCTGAAGGTATAACTTTGCACAAGTTTGACATACTTTTTCGTACTGTCCATGTAGTAGACGTATGGGGTGACAAGTCAAAAGCGTGCTCTTCTTTTTCATCATTCATTCAAATGTTGGACCAATCTGTTATAACGATCGCTTTGTTCAACTTTGTTTTTGGATGTTTCAGCCATTCCAAACCAGATTTTTATCAAATAAACTTTGAATTCAAATTTGAATTCCTCTTAAAATGGTATGCTCTGTACCGTATTTCATAAGTGTTTTCTTGGTATCTTGCAAACAAAATACAAATAAAATAAAAGCCCAATTCTCATCTCCAACAATAGTGTACCATCCCTTTAAGGTATATTACCACTTTTATGATAATACATGTATCTTGTTTTGTTTTGTGTTTCATGT
Organism: Diadema antillarum; assembly: GCF_040938485.1. NCBI lineage: Eukaryota > Metazoa > Echinodermata > Echinoidea > Diadematoida > Diadematidae > Diadema > Diadema antillarum. The sequence continues at coordinate 1,067,352 of NW_027270966.1, forward strand.
TGCACTACCAGATGGCGCTATTCGGCTTTGGGATGGCGGCTATGAGTATCAGGGCGCTCTGCAGATCTTCCACAGCAATGCGTGGGGCACGGTGTGCAGCGAAGGCTGGGACTTCCAGGATGCCGAAGTCGCCTGCAGGCAGCTGGGTAGGTTTGAGTATGTAGTTAACAAGCACACTTACAATGCACCCCCCCCCCCCCCCACACACACACACACACCCACAGTTGCTTCTTTTATTTCTTTCATCTTTCAGCCAACCATTTTTTCAAAACTATCAAAAGAATTCATTGCAATATTTTTTTTTAATTAAACAAAATCTCTTCCGTTCCTTTTATCTGTTTCCGTACCATTTGTTTTCGTACTTTTTGCTTAAAGATGAAATATTATCTATCTTTAACCTTTGATTGAATAAGATCTTGAGATCATTAGATTTTTCATACCATTTTACCATATAGCAAAGAAAATTATATACGTGGAGAGCGACAGTTGGATCAGTCTCAATGCTGTCCGAAAGAGCTGCAGACCATGTGCCTTTTCGCTGTTTAATTATACAAACTGACATTTGTAACATTCTATTTATATTTTGTTCAAGATTTTTTTTTTCTGCCATGACTTCGCGATTTTGATAGATGAGCTCTTTGTTGAACGGGCTGCAATTGGAGTTGACAAGAACCTTAAAAGAAGACAAAGTATTTGAATGGATTTCTTCCAAAAAAAAAAAAAATCTCTCCGCCTTTCCTAAACTGAAGTAGCTATAAACCATTTCCCTTTCAATGACCACTTTACAGACTTTATGGATAGTTATTATCTTTTTTTTTTGTACTGGAAATGGCAGGTGTATAGGAGCTGCAGAAAAGACATTCATACCAAGAGTTTGGTGACAAAGTGAAATAAGCATTGCTATTAAATATTTTAAAAGTAAGTGCTTCTTTAGAAAGGAAGGAATAATTCCTTTCCAGTCATGCCTCACTTGCTGCATAACAAGAAATATTCGTGAAGTTATGATCACAATTAATAGCCCACATTTTCATAAAACTTGCTTTGTTTGTGTAGAAGCTTTTATCGCAAATATCTTACATTAACAAGAATGGACTTATCTTGTTTTTCGATCTTACTCTTCGCATTTTATATTGACAAATTCGTTGACCAATAGATGATGAAAATGGACAGATTAAGACAGAGAGAGAGAGAGAAATAGGAGGGGGGAAAAGGAGAGGGGATGAGAAATCAGACTATTAATGAAAGTCGTTCGATGCTATTGTTTTCGTTATTGTTGTTTTCTGGCAGGTTATCCTGGTGCGTCGCTGTCGAACACCGAATTCGTCACCGAGCGGCCAAACGGCGACGTCTGGCTGAAGGATGTCCACTGCAAAGGGAACGAGGAATCCCTTCTCGACTGCGATTACGAAGGGTGGATGATCGACGATGAGGATTGCCTTCATGGACCGTTTGTACAGATCCAGTGCAGAGGTAAGACTGTCAAATAATGCTTTAGTTTTATCTCTCTCGTTTTACATCTTGGCTGATATGTTGGAAACAAAATTTGATTTGAATTTAATGGAAACAAACACACAGACAGGGTATAGGAAAGTAATAAAAAATCAAATAAATGTACAGTCATGACAGACATGCACAATTATCATTCTTCAAGTGAATACTCGTTCCCAATGTATAGCAAGCCAGAGTTTAAGGTCGCTGAACTAGGTTCATAATTTATCTGTTCTTTATGTGAAACATCACTCATCCAGTTATTCATTTTAAACTGACGATTTTCTACCTCATCTACTACCATGAAAGAATAACTGACTAATGCAAACACATATTGTGCCAGTCGTTCACATTGTAATGCCACAATCATTTAATCTAATTGTTATTACAGTCCTGTCAATTGTTATATTCATCCTATCTTCCAGAAGAAATGTATTATAACAATGATATAATGGATATAAACTGACCAGCGCATTATAAGTATTCATCAATTAAGCAACATGTATGTGCTTATAATCTGTAGGCCTATGATTATACACTGTAAAAACATCGGTGTTAGATTTAACACCACGGGTATTAAATCTAACACCGATCAAACTTCAATAAAGGACCACACCCACAGGTGTTAAAAATGCACTGTGATGGTGTTGAAAAGTGTTCACCTGACACTTCCTGGTGTTAATTTGACACTGTACCTGGTGTTATTTTGACACTGTACTGGTGTTAATTCAAAAATGACACCACATGGTGTTGATTTGATATTTGTTGGTGTTAATATCAATGGTTTAACACCCGTCCAGCTTCAATAAGAGACCACACCACCTGGTGTTACTTTGGTGTAAATTTATTTTCACATTTTTTTCAAAAAATCTAGTATTTTAATGTTAAATTCTTGATCGTCTTGTTTAAATAAAAAATCAACAAGAAGTGCATGCAGTTACTAAGAAACTCTTCAAAAAACAGTATAAAATTTGGAAATGACACCCGGAGGTGTTAATTTAACACCATAAATGAGCACCGAAAATTTAATACCAGCTCGGTGTTCACTATTTAACACCGGACTTTTTGCAGTGTAGGTTATTTCCACAGAATACAAGTTCATGACACATAAGTTGTTAAAGTTACCACACACATACTACCCCACAGGTTCATACAATACTTAAATGCGAATTAACATCATGTTGTACATTATCAGATTATATTGATAATCCGAAACATTACAAACGGTAAATTTATAAAGACGGAATTGCAGCATATACCTCAATTATACTTTTCATTTCGAAAATCTCCAATTAAGTGTTGCAACGACAGTGAAAACATCAAGCCTACAATTTAGTCCACCAATTTAATAGTCCGCCAGTTATGATTTTTTTTTTCCATTTCATTTCAATTCATTTATTTCATTCCTTCTTTCTTTTTCGTCAAACATAACACGAAATGAATCAGAAGATATAACATAGGCATGTATTCGACTTTACATGGTAGATAATGGTTAACAAATACGAAATTATACATGCATACCGGCAAAATACAAAGTTATGTTTGGAGAAAAAAAGAAGAAAGAACTGAGAGGTTCACTGAAAAGCATGCTTGTAAATTGTGAACCACTCAAAGGATTCTTGTGAATACATTGAACTTTTTTTTTTTTTTTTTTTTTTTACAAAGACAGGAGAGAACAAGACAGGACAGAACAAGACAGTAGAAACACAACGACATTACATGACTTTACAGTAGGGTATACCATGACAGTAATAAAACACAAAAGAATAATGGAAAGAAAGGAGAGAAAGAAAAAAGGAAATGAAAGCAAAAGCCAACACGCTGAACATCGGGATCAGAAGAGGGAATTGAGGAGCTGAACATCGGGATCAGAAGAGGGAATTGAGGTGTTTCAGCTCGATCAGCCGAGCAAAGTTTGTACAAATAAGATAATGTAAAAAATACACAATGATGAAATCAATGATTGACGTAAAAGTAGATTAACACTTAAACTACGATGTCATTTATCTGTCAAGTATGAAATAAGATTGATAGTTGTTAGTTTGCTTCATCTTTTCCACCTGAAAAGATGGCTGGATAACCCATATTTAACTGCTCTAGCTGGTCTTCCATGGGCCCAGTAACATGTCGGATGTGAGGAAGGACCTGTCCACTTCACTGGTTTATACACCCTGCTCTTTGGGATGAATGATTGAATGACTAAATCAAAATCTTTTGAATACGTGAATGAGATGTCTTATTCGTTTGACCTCCATTTTGTGTCATATCCGAGGGACATTCTATAGCCTCTGGCCTCGCAATGGGGGAAGGGGCGGTATGATTTCACATTTTTATTTGCAGTCATTCTCGAAGAATGCTGTTGTCGCGTCTGCCAAAGCAAGATTTTCCTCACATTACACAATGTACGTATCGGATGTTTACTGGAGTAACATTTCAAAACTGAACTAAACTTTGAGACTCACAAGCCTATCTTGTATTGAATAATGCAACTGTCACTTGATTCAGTTTGTGAGTCACATGTTTCATAACTTTCATCAGGAATGTTACGCTTTGCTTTGTATTGTATTGTTTTTGCTTTTGCTTTTGCTTTTGTTTCGGAAAAAAGTGTCGGGTTACCTAGGCTGTGCTGACGTCACTGAAGGTTCCTCTTTGATGGTGGGAACTTCGATAATCATGCCCAACCTGACGGCGACCGACTGCATTGCTAGCTGCCGACGGGACGGTTTCCCCTACGCCGCAGTGCAAGCCCCCGAAACGTGTGTCTGCGGTACGCTGGGCGATGAGCCCACTTTTGAAGGCGGCGACCATGTGGAGAAATGTAACCGGACTTGCCACGGGGATCGGTTCCAGATTTGTGGAGGCCAGAGCAGCATGAATGTCTACGACGGTAAAGATATAGTAACTTAGCTGGCATATAATGAAACCAAGAGTGTGGTGGATGGCGATTCATGCTTATTTAGAGAGGATACTCGGTTAGATTCTCGCACAGAGCGGACATCTTGGACAGTATATTTTGCTTTTAGTCTCCTTGTGACCCAGTTAAAAAATTAATAAAAAGAGGTGGATTATATGATTTTATATAACTTTAAATTGCAAAAGTAAAACATATACTTGTGCTATTCTAAGTCGTACTGAGGGTTCCAAAGGTATATGTGGCATTGTTTTTTAATTTGTTGACATGTTTAAATCTACCTATCACGGAAGGCACACTGTTGCTTGTTCAACCTTTTAAGCACAATCAATGTACATATTGATAACTTATTGATAACTTAACTAACGTTATCAATATGTACATATTGATAACTTAACTAAAGTAAAATGGAATTTTTCTCTCTTTTGAATCATGTACATTAAGTAATCTATATACTGATGTTTTCTAGGGTATTACTCAAAAGAATTGTGATTCATGTATGGAATTATGTTGAAGAAAATAAATCGAACGAATGAGTGAAAAAACAAACAACATTCGTTCTCCTCTTTGCACAGTGGAGCAAGGGAGTTGCGGTGGCAAGTACAGCGGAAAGAACATCAGCATCTCCTCGCCGGGCTTCCCGGGCAAGTATCCCGCGGGGTTCACGTGCCGGTGGGAGGCAGACGTCTCGGGCAACTCGTACACCACCATCAGACTTCCAGTGCTGGACCTTGTGAACGGTGACCAGCTCACCATCACCGTGCAGGGGGAAAAGTTTGTCCTCGGTCATGCCAGCTCGTTCGAGAAGCGCGTGGCGCAGAGCATCTCAAAGGTCAAAGTTGAGTTCACTTCCGCTTCCGACTCCATGGGCGGCGGAGGTTTTATGCTGACTCTGCTGGGTTAGTATTAATTAAATAGTCTCTGCTTTCTACTTTAATGACTGCATGTTTGTCGAATTCAGTCTTTGACTATTTGAATAGTCTTCTTTTTTAACGTCGCGTTCCCTTTATGTATGTATGTATGTATGTATTTATTTATTTATTTATTCATATATTTATTTATTTATTTATTTATTTATTTATTTATTTATTTATTTATTCATTTATTTTACGGAGTAAATGTAGGCTAATTTTAGGGGGAATGGGGGGACGAAGGAATTAGGGTTTACCAAGTAATGTTTAAACGTCCACTTGCCCCTGGTTGCTTGCTTGTTTGCTTTGGTTTGAAGTATCATTGTTCCCCGTCATAAACTCTATTCATTTAATAAACGTCTTGAAAACAAGGACATAGGATAGGCGATATTTTAGCAGAAGTTTTTGCTTAAAATGTTCTGTGTAAAAAACAAATTGATTTTGTAAAGTAAAAAAAAAAAGATTTTTAAAGTAAAGTAAAGTAGTATTGTTTTTTTAGTAAATAACATTAGTATTGGATTAGCCATCAAACCATTATTACAAATATTGTCATTTTCTCATTGAATGTGGCCAAAAAAAACAGTTACATCGTATGTCAAAATAGGCCCTGCTCCTTCCTATTATCTCTGTAAGAATATGATAAGGACATCCATAGCTTATCAAATGACAATTACATAATCGTTCTCTCTTGACTAGTGTTCAGGTGTATATAACTTCTCATCCATTTCTGACATTTTCAACAAGCATCTCATAACATTTGCAATTAATGTTTACAATTATATCATATTTCGATACCCACAGTATGTGGAATATGCTTATTGTTGCTTTTTTTTTCATTTGTTTTGTACAAGTGTATTCTCTTAATGTGAAAGTCAAAATAAATGCAATGAAAGGAAATGAAATGAAATACATAATTAACAATTTTGTTGACTTATTTTCTTCAAAATGTTCACCAATCACTCTACGCCTTTTTAATATTCTGCTAGATGACAGCTACTGCCCAGACGTCGTAGTCAACAACGGGTCCTTGGTGCTCGATAACGATGTCATGTACCGACCCGGTGAGGAGGTGGAGGTCGACTGCGAGTCCGGATTTATGCCATACCGGCACATGACTGCTTGCCAGAAGAACGGGCACTGGCACCCAGAACCACGATGTGTCGGTAAATTCACACGTTCCTCACCCACATCAGACTGGTTAAACACTAAACCATGATCACAACACTGTTGTGATCCACAATGACTTCATAATAACCAGTGGACCTGACTCTTTGATGATCTGTTATGCACCATGTATTGATTTTTTTTTTATTTCCCCTTAACGTTATGTTAGTAACAAGTCGAGGGAATGCGTATTTTTCCCTAAAACTATGAAATTTCATGGGATTGTCTTCATTATTTTCTTTTTATCATAGTAATCGCATTTAAAGGCAAAAAGAAAAAACCCGTTGAAATTAATTTAAAAAAAATACAAGCTTATAATTCCATATTTGAAATAAACGGATTGTCCAATACTCTAGCTTGAGTGTTACATGTTTTGCTTATGTTGCTCCATTCACTAAATTGTCACATTTGTTAGGGTGAGCTTGTCCTATAACGTATTTTGAACACAGATACTTACCAAAGATGTAATTTTTGACAACGCTGTTTGAGATGCAAAGTTACAATTACCATGATTATTTTAGGGATACAGACGGATTTTGAATTAACAATCTAAACCACCATGTTGCACTGATGCCACTAAGATTTGTACAATAAATACTTTATCGCTCTGAAAAAAATGGAGTCAAGAGGTGCAAATACTATGTTGGTGCCTTTTATACAGTGTTTCATGAAAAGTTAACAATTCAATAACAAGACCAAGGGAGACAACTTATGGAACTAAATCAATTTAGGTGTGTAATGTTACATAAACCTGCAGTCATGGCTGTCGTAGTCTAAAATATCGCCCTTAATGGAAACGCACACCTTTTGGCACACTGCAACGAGTGAGGTCCATAGTCGATTGGAAATAGTTGTAAGACCACAAAATGCTAAAGATTATAATTTCGTTGAATAAGATGAATATGGTAATTTTGGGTTCCCTTTATAGGTTTCTGTTAGTGCAGTATACCTTTATTGATATGGCATAAAGGAAACCTTATATACCACAACTTTCAACTCTCTATCAAAAAAAAAAATGAGTGAAAATAACTCACTCTTAAAGGAGTGGATAAAAAAAAGTGAATTTAAAGTGAAATTGCAGTGAATTTTGAGTGAAAATGTTCATTTTCGCTCATTTTAGAGTGACCTCAAGGATCATTCGAAGATTTTGGAGTGATCCATGAGGTCACTCTATTTTCACTCGATTCTTTTTACTTTTCTTTTTTTTTTAGAGAGTAGAGGTAATTGTTTGTTTCACTTTATTCGTTCACTTCTTTTTTAACCTGTTTCAACCTTTTTATCATGACAAATATCAATAACAAATTAATTTCATTTATTTTGATGTTAGAATTCAACAAGTGGACTTCCTGGGAGTTTCGCAAGACTGTATTGTTCATTGGTAAGTGATTTGACAATCACAAATCGACTAACATTTCCAATCATCTTAAATCCACTTTACAAGGAGATTTAACGTATTTCAAATCAGTCACTACATCATTTCATCACTTCATCCCGTTAAAAGAAATACGTAAGTTGTATCATAATAAGAATAATTTAGTAAGAGCAATATAAAAGAGCAAACACACCAATAGAGTTCCTTTCACCGCAAGTTTTTTATCTATGTAAATTTAGATAAGACCTTTGGTCATGAATCTCTCAAGAAAATCTAAGAAAAAAGTGTGTCATATCATGAAAACATAATCATCGTTTATCTCTAAAATAAGACCCCTTTATCAAGAATAATGTAATATTCTGCATAATTATAGCCGATGGTGACCAGAAGCGATCTTTCTTACGGGACCAAAAGGCTGGAAAGTACGACTGATTTAAATGATAATTGTACAATTCCACCTGCATTTTTTTTTTCATTTCCGACTAAGTGCCATGTTTAGAGTTACTCTCACATGGTTGAAGACCTGGCTCTAATGCTGTAGTATACACGACATACGTGCATGTGGGAGAGTGCCACTGATGTATGACAGTGCACACAACAAACAAGAATTAGGCTTGTTCACACACACATGAAAATAATTGTGTTGGGAATCGATTTTGCAATCCAATGCGAAAACCGATAACACCCCCCCCCCCCCAAAAAAAAAAATAATAATAATAATAACAATAACAATAATGATAAAACAACAAAACACGTAAGCAAAAAAAAAAAAAGAAAAGAAATGATGACAAAACAAAAAGCGAAATGATAGAACTTTTTACATTGCAATGCAAAAATTAGTCCGTCTGGGTGTTTCATTTTTCATGTGAACGGTTCTATTGCGTATGCCTATTGACCGTATAACAGTTTGTATTACATGCATGGGTGATTCCTTTGTTAAAGGGTAACGCAAAATCTCACAGCGTCACAGAATACTTTTCGTTTGCTGGCATTTTTCCAACCAATGTGCTTACAGTGCAGGAGCAAAACGACCTTGAGAGTGAATTGAGTGCGAGTGTGAATTTGGATGCTTTAACACGTGTTACTTTCACACATATACATTGCTCATAACCATTACCGTCCTCAATCATTGTTGCATGCATTGATCATGCCAATTAGCGTCCTCAATCATTGTTGCACATTGTGTTTCTCATTTCCCCAGCCGTCATAGCCGTTAGCACACTCTTCTTGATGTTCATGCTGACTATATGCTACCTTCTTTGTGGCGACACCAAGAGGAAGAAGAAAGGGTAAGTAGACAAAATCAACAGCAGCAATTTTCATTGTCTCCTGAAGGAGAACAGAAAAAGAGTGTAAATAGCCGATGACTGAAAAAAAAATACACAACCCACACACAAAGAAATATGGAAGCGAAATAAAGAAAAGATATCTAATTTCAAGACAAAGCGATGACACATAAAAATGGGTTTAGATGGGTACATTTTACGTCAGAAGATTAGGAAGGTAACCATCATGAGAACGTGTGTTTTTTTTTAAGAGCATAAACAATTCTATAATTTCTGATTTCGGGGGAAAAAAAAACAGACGTAGGAGGAGAGACAAAAAGAATACCTTGAGCTTTACACGAAGGATTAATGTCCTTCCTTTGCACTTCCTTCACTTTCAACAAAGCGATGAGGCGGGGATGCAAGCACTTCGGTGCTTTGATGAAGATGAAACTGGGACAGAGCTTAGAATGTAATCATCCATTTATTCTTCTTGCTTTCGTTATTGCACACTTTTTTGCCATTGGATATTTCTGGCTACTTGAAATGTATCGATGTTTCTATCTATCTATCTATCTATTTATCTTTCTATCTTTCTGTGTATCTTTTTAACTTTTCTTTCCCTGTTCCACTAAATCCTTAAATATTATCTATCCTCAGTCTTCACCTATTTTAATTTTGAATTAAACATATAGTTAAGTTTTATTATTGCTATTATTATTATTTCTTCTTTTGCCTATCAACTAATGATATTCGACTAACCTCCATTCTCTCAATTTTGGATAACGGGTGCATTTCTAGGGAAAACGTGTGTTACAAAATAACTGCGGCCCATCATCCCGGTAAGGTTGTCAACAAAAATCCAAGAAACACGAATATAAGGTGACGTCGGCATTCATATTAGAGAATAATATTTGATAATTGTTGATACTTGATATTTGGTAACTTTTCCATGCCTATACAATGCTACTCCAAAATGTAGACCCTAAATGTCAATCAATTCAGTTTCAGTATCTTTCCATCCTGCTTATGAAGATTCTTTTTTTTTTGTCTCAGTCTTAAATTTACCATTTGCATGATATGGATTATCTTTTTCACTCTTGTTTGCTTAAAAAAGACTCTTTACTGTATATTTCTTACCCTATTCTCTTCTACTGTAGTTTATCTGATCTGTCCTTTTTTACTCTTAATCATTTCGATTGGTAAAAAAAAAATGAATGAATAACTGGAGTTTTTTTTTATTAAAGCCCAAAGTAGGGGGTAATCTCATACACATCCAAATCCAGGAATATACATTCTCCTTTTTTTTCCCCTTAGTTTTGTGTGACGTTTCATAATCGCTCATTATGGCACTGCTTAGCCGATTATTGTGGGTTAATAGTCAGGTATAGTCAATCCTTAAAGGGATGGTATAGTTTTGATTGACATGGGGATTCAGGTTGTATTTTTTTTTAGATGCTTAGAAACTATTATAAAACATTAGAGAACATACAATTCTAACAGGAAGTAAAAGTTTGTGCGATGAAAGTCAGTATTGAAATGGTTGAGTTATCATAAAAGCAAAGATGTTCTGATATAAGGTGGCTCCCCCCATTCATTAGTGCCACTTTGCGTACCTTATGTTTGACTGTCTTTGCCCTTTAGAAGCCGATATCCATAATAAAATAATAAATAACAAATAAACGTTTGATTCTTGTTCAACATTCAAGATTCAAATTTATGTCTATTTCCATAAGATAAACAAGGAAATTATATACAATGTAAGATCAGTATGCTCTTTATATTCCATCCATTTAAGCAGTTCTCACAAAAAAGTTAAAACCTGAATCCCATGTCAGCAAGAACTAAACCATCCCTTTTTTCATTAAAAAGTTACTAAGGTAACATACAATCCTGTAAAATTTTGCAACCGTAGACTTCAGAGGCAATGATGATGGAGGAATGGTAAGTTCAGTTTAGCTTTGTTATCTGAGACCTCTTCATATTACCCTCGTTTTCAATAAATCAGTAATCAGTGTAATCATTATAATACGCCTTTCTCGGGGAAATTATATACGTGCACTATCTCTAGTTATAAATCCTGATTTCTTCTCGTGTGGTTTTATTTGGTTCCATTCCAATCGGTTTCGCCGAACAGCTTCAGTGTTCTTGTTGAGGAAAGGTTTGTTCAGTCCAAGTTTCACCTTTTCTTTCCAAGATTATGCTCAGTTCAGGGATGTACACGTACTTGTCTGATGCCATTCAACTAACCGTTGCCCTCGTTAATAGATTGTATTTTCCCCCTATCAAATCTATATCGTTGAAAAAAGAAATTAAAAAAAAAATGGCGCCCATTTATTCATTTTCTTTAGTCTCATCCATATTCCTATAGTTTGCATTTCTTGTCATGGTAATCATTTGTATTGATATACGCATCAATTTTGATTTGGATAATTGTATTTATTTGACCCAGTCATTGCTTTACCATTGCTGTTTTTGCGTTAGCTGAACCTCGTTAGTAGCCTTATGTGAGTCAGTGATGCAAAGGACGGCTATAATGATATTATGTACTCTAGTTTGATTCATTATACGCTTGCAGCTTCGAATCAGTGATAATCGTTGGAGTTCGGCATACGACGATTTAATTAGCCGTGAGTCGTTACCGCAAAGTTCGGATATTCAACACCTATCACTGCACTGCAACTACAAGTCTATGTGTTTAGACAAATGAATACTTATAAAAGCGTATTTATCCAGGCACTCATGTTCACCCCCATCCACTGTAGGCTTTCTTGTTAGATAATTGTTCACTTGTAATTTCGTAGTGTAGACATCATATCAAATAAATGCAACTAAATGGGATACCATACATGTAAAAATAAAACTAATTCTGTACTTCATTTTGTAATGCAGATATCATTCGATACTGTAGGATGACAAATTATGTCCCTAGCAATCTAATCGATTTTCCTGGTCGTATTTGGTATCATGGATTTTAAAGTATTAAACCATAACTCCATAACCAACGAGAGCAGATCAAAATGTTTCCTAACCATAACCACCTGGTTTATAAACCACGATAGTGCATGCTATCATGTATATCGCATTTCATTTAAACCATATTAATCATTTACAAAACCTGAAATGTTCGCGCCGGCAACAGATACATGTGAATTTTCTATTCCCCTAGCTTTCATAATCCACTCCTAACTTCTTCTGTTTTTGTCATGTTGGGAAAAAATATAATTGTATACGTCAAACATCAGTGTACTAACAGAAGTAGATTGCAATAAGTCAAACTTGTTTCATAGCACTGTTAGAGACGTGGATTGTATATTTATCCTGTTTGGTCGCCATATAATTGAAACCCCTTGTAGTGTGGAGATGTTGATTATATATATACACCTACAGAGCATTTACATACCACGAAACTTGCTTCATCCCCCTATCAACATTGTTCGCAGGCCAAATATTCACCCCTACACGCTTAAAAAAAGAAGAAAAATCATGTATTTTGTATCACCAATATAATTTCCTGGTTTGTCAGCCGATAACGTTTGCTCATATCAATATGTTGACTGCCTGGTAATTGTGTGTACTACCTCAAAGAATTAAAATGGCTTGCAAATTCGGTTTCTTGAACTATGATTTTTAAGCAAGCTTTTATTTTCTGCAGGAAACCACGCTAACATCTCCCCGAGTGAAAAATCATTCCGCCGTTCGCACACTGGCTCTGTTATTTCTCATTGTAATGTCGTTCAAGCGTACATAGCAGCTGCTAGCTAACAACAAGTTTTATGCCAATTCAAAGTAGAGACCTCACTATTTCTTCACATTCTACAAACGCACCCCACCCTAAAACGTTGCCCTCAAAGTAGATGAATATAAAGTATCGGCGGAGGATGACATTATAATCCATCTCCATTGTTTAGAGAGGGTTATCATAGCTACTACGTGTAATAACCTGCTTACTATCATCAGTATCATTTATATCATTTTGTATAATACCTATGACATAATGCGACATCTTGTTTTATCAGCCCGTTCTTTAAATGGTTTTTGAACCCCTTTCGAAGCCTTCTCACAAGACCCAATGGAGGGAAGCGTGTTTTCCTATGTGAAATCCCTCAAGTAGGCCTACTTCCATGTACTGCTAAATGTAACATTGAGTCATTATTGCGTAAAAGACAAAACGGGTTAGACCGAAGCGTTCTGAATCAGGATCGTTGAATCGTCTTTGTTTAAACAAAAACAACTTTCATTCCTTTTCCTTGATTTCACGTTCTCTTTTTTTTTTCGGGGGGGGTGGGCGTTCTATAGTCCTTCCTTGTAGAGGTGTGATACCATTGATAGAATTTGTAGCATCCAAGACAGATAACGACATCCCTTATATACGATTTTACTGTCTTCAAGTTCAACCATTCTCCAATTCAGCAGATATTACGGGATCAATACGGACAGCGGAGAGCCACACGCCCACGACGGGGAAGCCAGCCCGAACAAGGAAGAGTACAAGGCCGTAGGAATGGAAGATCCCGGGATGGTAGACGAGGAAGGACGAGAGGCATCGATACCACTGGCGTCCGAGGTGGATGTGTAGAACTTGAAGCTTGGAAGAAAAAATGTTAAAGAAAGTCCGTCTGGCTCGACGTGGAAATCATTGAGTGGGACCGACGGACGTACTTCAGTGTCGGTCCCCTTTGACTGGGCGCGCGTAAAGCGTGCATATGATTATACCTATGCCATTGGTTAACGGTGGTTGTCCAGTTTGTTCAGAAAGTCACTCCGTCTGTGGTGATGGACACTCAGATGATACCCAGTTACTGTAATATTCAGTCCAGTTACTGTTAATTTTACATTTTGCGTTCAATTAATTTATTGTTCGTCTACAGCCAGATGTGAGTTGGATTCTGTTGAGGTTTGACTACTGAACAAAAAAACAAAAACCAAAAAAAAAAACCCCAAAAACAAAACAAAACAAACAAACAAACAAACCGAGTAACTGAAGTTCGTTTCTCGGCTGTTTGAACTGATGTAGCTCATTGCATTGTTCATTCATAAAACAAGTAATAATCCATTTCGAAAGGTTTATGGGATGTTTAAGACGAATGATTTTCTTAGTATCATTATAATGAAGTTATGGGTCCATGTAGGGAACTTGAATGATTTCGGTCTACGTACACCTAGGTTTAAGTGCATACGCATTATGCCATTCAAAATGAAGTTATGGCTCTATAGCAGTCAGTGGTAGCATTGTACTGGCCATTCATAACTATTGTTAGTGTTGGTACTATACACTGTCAGTATAACTTGGAGTGTTATTACACCATTACAACCACTGTCGGAACGATTAGTTTTCTTTTATAGCATCGTATTGCAAGCATTTATACGAACATTCCTTAATGAACCAAATGGGGAAAAAATATATGATTGAAATAAACCAGTTTTAAGAATCACATTTACTTTACACTTTTTGTTATGTTTGATATTTAGTTATTAAGATACATTGTATAATTCTTCTTTTTTTTCGTTATTGCTTTTATTGGGGGTATTTCTAGTGTTCGCCGATGCCTTACAAGTGACGTTGTAATCATATGCAAAGTTTAAAACCTGGAAAATGGAGAAAAAAATAACATCTGGTGCAAGTTTAAAGTCACTGAACTCATCAACGCATGTTTGTTTGTTTTTTTAACCTGCTATTTAGATCATTTTCTCTCTACATTATCCTTTCCTTCTTGAGTCTCCTATAAACTTGAAACTTAACTTCAAAACTAAAGTAAGTTCTTTCATTTATATGTGTGATTTGGGACGTATGTATTTTCTCCTTTTTTTCAGTGTTTAGGGATAATAACGTAGAGCCGTTACCTCTTACAGAATCACAATGCACCTTATATACATACGTGCAGCGTTAACGACTATAGAGCCTATATCTTCTTTTTCGTAGTAGTGAATACTTGATTGTGATCTTTGCTTTTAAAAAAGATAAAAAATAATATTGAATTAGACAGTGAACTTGTACACCTGTCTCAATTTCACATCATATTGTTTGCCATTGCATTCATAATTCCTTTTCTGCTAATTTAGAAAAGAGACGATAACATTGTATTGTAGTCTTATTAGTGGTCTTTCCAACAACTGTGTGTCGATCAAATTGATTAGTGAATTATTTTGCCAACATCTGAAATCGGGCAAATGAAAGGAGACATTCTTTCTACAAATTCATGATCTGTTGTGTTTTGTTGACATTTCTTGTTCTTCCAGTATTAATTTCAATCGAGCGCAACATAAACGTTCCATCTCATAATATCATGGGATGCCATCAAAATCTAGATCGATAAGTGCAGATTATTGTTTTACAAAATATATCAGATATGAGCACAATAACTGGAAAGAAGTTTTCTTTGTCCATCATGAGTTTGATTTTGATTTTTATGTAACATAATAATTTTATAGTTTTATTATTGAATGAAATTTCTTTCTAGTTTTTGCTCTTCTCTGGAATATGCACACCTTGTTTAATTTTATTATTATTTATTTTGTTTTTACCAACAGAAATACGCAAAGGATGTGAGCCCGGTTGTTAGTGTTTTTCATACATTACCTATCTTGTTTTGAACGCCTTCAACTCATACGAAAGCCTAATGTGTGAACCTAAAGTTGCAATTTCAAATGTTGTACAAGCTTTCATGTGCACCAGCGTGTATTTCTGTAGACAAAGTTTTGGATGAAAATAATATTATGGCATGTGCTCGATTTAGTATCAAACTGTCGATGATAATGTACATAAGGCAATACGCACTGTTGTCAAAGAAGACCGCTAAGACATTTCTTCTTCTTCTTTTGCCCTACCGTTTGCCATGTTTATATAAAAAAAAAATGTTGTCTTAAAATTGCATGTGGAAGTATTTACTGGATGATGATGATCATTGCATGCTTAGAATTCCCTGTCCTTTCACCGTAAAAAAAGCGCGAATTCTTACCTCGATGGAAAACAAATGCGCACGATATCCTTTTGGCGGAAAGACTGCCGTTGCTCTCCAGTATTTCACCAAAATTTGGTTAATCTTGTATTACAACATAAAGTTTATTCTTGTACATAACGTGAATGTCATGTGTGGATTTTTGTACAGAAAAAAAAAATCTTCTATCTTGAGCTTTTTTGCATACTTTGTACTGGCTAACTGCTGTAAATCATGTGATGTATATATTGTCTGTGTAAATGAGAAGAAAGCATAGGTTTATAATAGATTATCAGGAAGTGTGCAATCCTCTGTCAGCATTACTAGAGAATTGTAGATAATGTAGTTATAGTTATCAAAACGACCACTATGTGTCGATTTGAAACAGAGCAGGTTATTACGTGTACATCGAAAGCGTAGCTAGAATAGATCTCAATGTGAAATATACATGTATATCATATTATATAGATAGATATATGATGGAAACCGTTGTCTGTATATTTCAAAGATTGTTCAACATGTTTATAGATACAGGATTTTACTCTTGGATGTGAACACATCTATGACGCAAATTCAACTCCGTAAAACGCATTCGAGTTTCAAAATGATGAAGAGGAGATGAAACTGGTGTAATTTTATGATTTTGATCACTATGATTATAAGATTATCCGTACAATCACATTTACATAAACTTTTTATCAAGTTGTGATCTTGGTATTGTGAAATTACGTAAACTTTTAATGATCTCCTTCTTGCTGACAAACAATATCATTTTGTACCGGTATTAACGTACCAATGGGGATGAAAAGTGAAGCAAGGTATAAATAAATACATAGATTAATCAATTTGCATACTATAATAGTGTATTGTTGATGTAATGACTTTTGAATGACTAGAAATGCTAGACGTTTCGAGGAATATGTGCAAAATACAGTTCTCCCTTTCCCTTACGACGACAAAGGCACTCACAACTAAAACTATAAGAGGAAATACCATAAAAAGGTCCCCTTGTATTTGTCACCGTCATACTTTGGTCTCTTTTCACAAGTGTCTAACGTGCAAGCTAACATTTCCACGTACCTATTGAACCCCGTGTGGTATCTTCTGCTTGATGTTAACTGTGTACAAAGACTTGCCAAATGATAACTCGATCCTTGCACATAACGTAGTCCAGATGAATGTTTCCAGTGTAATCTGCATGGATTTTGTACAGAACCCTTTGGTTCCCTTACTCTATAAGTACAAGTTTTGTGACCTTCTCTCGCATAATTTGGGTAGATGTATTTCAAGATGATCTAATTAGAATAAGAATCAATGTTTCCACACCCATCTCTTTATACATTAAAGTAATGGGTTGGTATGAAATAAATGTTCTCCGACGATTATTACATACACATATTATCTAGATGAAGATTACTCGCTGCCGGAATTTAAGTAAGGTGGGTTGTGGCGGCTTGTAAACAGATAGATGTCGCAGGCCCTGCGCAATGTTTCTTGAGCTTCACGTGTCCAAAGATGTTTACAGACAAACCACCTTGAGAGAAATATGATTATTTTCCTTTTAGCAACTCTTGGATTAGCTCTAGTGACTCGGATTTATATCAAACCTTGCAGCGAATTTGTCGCAGAGTTAGAAATTGTGATTATGAGGAATTTCTGGTAATAATCGTTTTGATAAGAACAGACATAATCGTACAAACATAATCAAATAAAAAGAAACAACGAAAAAAAAAACTCATCGTGACCAGTGGGGGATGCAACTGGGAGCCCTAGCTCTCCTCGACCTGTCTCACCACTCGATAAACCTCTAAGCTACGAAGCCTTGTGAAATGTTGTTGCCATACCGACACTGCAAGAAGCAAAATAGCATGGAATTATTCTTTCTTATTTCGATTGCATTTATTCACGAGTACAAAATTGTTTTTGATATGTATCAGTAGATGGTTTAAGATGGCATGATAGATATTCACGTTCAGTCTCGATACGATCCATCACTTATAATATGAAACTAATTTGTTCCTCTTGTTGTACTTTTGATAAACTAGAGAAAAGAGACTAGAACAAGTCGATTCAAACTAGATGTCACATTAATATCAAGGTAATTTAATCGCATACTTTGATGATAAAAATATAAGCATCTTGTTTATATGTTATACTGTATGTAAATATCGTGAGTAAAACGACTATCCTCAATATTCAAAGGTCACCGCCTGTCTTCATATTGATATGTGGGTCATGATTACCCCAAATTATCTGATCCATGCATAATTGCTGCGCCTTCTGGAAGGCAATTTACTCGTGTATTTACACTGTCATGATGTCCTCTTGTGAAAGTCAATGAATAAATGTGGATGTATTCCTTTGTCGTCTGAAAACAAGTGAGTCCGCCCACTTCCATTACATCTTTGCTACCTACCTCCAGTTTACAAAAGAGTTTGTTAGCAACATACTACTTTATTGGACTAGATGGCAAACAAAATATCACAAAGTGTACTTAAGAATTATCATTTTTATAATACCTAATTAGAAGAACAAAGAGTGTTCACATTATTATGTAAAACTAGTTAAAATACTTTTCAGTTCATATATATATATATATATATATATATATATATATGTATATATAAATTATGTCCTAGGGGCGTGTACTCGTATATCCCTCCCCCCCAAAAAAAAAAAAAAAATCAAATAATCAAAATGTTTCTAGCAAAATGTATGTTCAAATATACAGTAAATGTCCAGTTACTCATAACTCACGACTTACAAATAGTTATCATTATCTATTTATCACGAGCTGGAAATAAATGCTGGTTATTAACCAAAGTATACAGACGCACATGAACAAGCACAATCTACACCCGCAAGTGCACATACGCACGCACACACACACACACACACACACACACATACACACACACAAAAAAAAAAAAAACCAACAGACACTTACACATACATAAACATTCAGCCTGAGTGGGGCTTGAATTTTTGTTCAGTTTGTAGTTGGTCGTTACCATCTAACTCTACTCGGAGTAAAAGATGTATGTAAATCATCACAGAAGACGGTTGTGTACCTGTACAATTAAAACACACGAATAACACTCCTATGTTGTTAAAAGAATTGTCAATGACAGATCGATGGGTCAAAAGTAAATTTGAATAACAAAGGAAATGAATATCACTTGCATTGTTCATGCTAAAAATAACAGGTGCTAACAACACATCTCGCCTTCCATACCCCCCCCCCCATCCAACAAATACATGCATAATCACAAGCTGAATTCAAAGTGCAGTGTGCTCCTTGCAAATATAACAGTGACTGCAGGAGTAACGGCGCTCTTCACCGCCATTTTGTTTTCAAACAAGGTGTAATCTTTTCGGAAAATTATGCTGATAGAGAAGTTTCAAGGAGAAGGAAATAAGCTCAAGGGGTAAAGGTAAGTTGTACTTCTTTGGTCACTTTGAAATCACTCTTGAATAGGCCCTATGTGAATAAGTTTTCCAACAAGCATGTCTCGTTAAGGGGATCGGAAAATTTGCTAAAAGAGGGGAAAATAACATTTGCTTTCTGGTATGACCTTGCATCACAAAACTTACTAAAGGTAGCGAGAAGTGAATTTTCAGTTACGGGTTGGTTCTGAAAGAACAGACTTTAGTACTAAAAAATGATTACCATATTATAACTCAATTCAAATGGTCTCACTTAACCTGTCTTAATATTGGAAAGGAAGGACCCATTCTGGGCCACTGTATATTGACAAATGAGCTTTTGAAGTTTAGGGTCTATTCAAGCAATAAATATTTTAACCGAGCTGCGCTACAATTTAGTTGTACAATGAATGAGTCAAGAACAGGGTGTTAATTACCAAAGAAATAATAAAAGCATTACCAAATTATAATCTTATATTGAGCATGCTCTATTACCATATTCTATCCATGACTATTACAAACTTTCAAAGCAGTAGCATATCATGTTTTTTTAAGTTAAAACTTAGTTAACACTTGAATAAATTTGAAGAGCGTGAGGAAGAGCGTGTAAATGCTTTTAAAGAAATGAAATTGGGCCTTTTAAGGCATACCTAATCTCTGTATATTCTACAAAAAGCATACCAGAAAAACTGTGAAAAACAATATTACACTTTCGTTCTGTGATCACACACTTTAAAGTGACTGTACAGTACTGGTTGAGGTAGGGATTCATGTTTTGAACATTCCTAAGTGAGACAATGAGAAACCTCCTATGAAATATGAAAGAACATGTAATCATGAGAAGAATTCAAAGTTTATTTGATGAACATTCTTTTTCAAATGGCTGAAATATCCCCCCAAAATGTGATTCTAATAAAAGGCGACAGGCTACGCCTTTTATTAGGATCTCTTTGTTTCTCCTTGTTTTTGGATATCTCAGCCATTTCAAAACCGATTTTCATCAAATAAACTTTTGTTACCCCTTAGAATTGGATGCTCTTTGACATCTCATAGAGTGGTTTCTGAATATCTCGCAAAACGTCACATTATATATATATATATATATATATATATATATATATACATACGTTAACATTTTGTATATAATAATGGTTACATTATAAACAACATTTACTTTACGATTCAACATTTCAACATAACGTAGTCGAAAAAAATATTAACAAAAGACATTGTAAAACCATAGTATAACTCTCTCAAAGATGATGCAGAGCAGAATGAATTACATGTCATCTTAGGATCTAAGCAGTATACTAGCAGTTGTACAATAACTCTCTATAAATATGTACATTATGTATTTTGTTCTGCAGCATTCTTTATTATAAACAATGTGACATTAAAAAAAAATCCCTCGGCTGCCTCCTGGGTTAAAGAAAAGACACAAGCAAAGACAAAAGTACATACAGAATACCATAAACATTACACATTGACGTCCATAATCACGACAAAGAAAAAATACATAAACACAAATTAAAATACTGTATCTGAATCTATGTTTTTATAATGTAGAATTTTCGAAGTTATTCAATATCTCCTTGGTAACTACTTATGGTTTACATGATGTTACACGACATGAATAGTTCTATCTCTATAATGAACTGTTTGTTTTTTCGCCACTATCTCATTAAGTGAGCCTATGCATTTGGTCTCACATTTCACAAAACGGTCTAGAGCAACGACGATGCAGGTGTTCAAGACTATGTTTGACGGAGGAAATGGCGGAGACGGTATTGTCCAACACCAGAAGTTGCTTGCAAGACAGGCTGGAGGAATGGTTGGCGCGGAGGGCGCCCCAACAAGAACAACCATTGGTAGAATACCACCACCACCACCACCACCACCACCACCACGGCCAGATACCATTGGTATTCATGTACATTTACTTTCGATTTTGTGACATAAATGCCATTGCAGTACAACACAGTACAGAGTTACTGTAGAAGTATATATAAATCAACCGTATATCGAATTCAGAATCGTAATTATGAGAATTTTAAATACAGCAACGTTTTTTATATTGTTACTGAACTAACATTTCTTTCTGTGACGAAAGAAGAAATATAGATTTTCTTTTTTAATCTTGAAAGCCATTCGCGGTCGCTTTTCGTCCGATCCCTTCTCTCTCTCTCTCTCTCTCTCTCTCTATCCACTCCATAATCATATATTATGCAAATTAGTGTTTGGTACATTTAATTTCTAATGAAAAACAAAAACAAAAACATGATAGTGGTTGATAAGGACCTGACGAGACAATAATTAGACATATCAATTATGTTAAAGAATCATTATGGAATGAAAGTGTACACTATTACCCTTTCTTTTTAACCACTCTTCTTACTATGCAGATGAGGATGCGGATGTCGTCATTCTTGTTTTAACTGGTGCCCTCATCTTGTTGTTAATCACCAGCATCATTTGTCGAAAAAGTACTTATAGGTAAATATGATATAAATAGGTTGACTCTTTTGTGAATTAAAAATAATATGCATCTTTTTGTAACTTGGAAATATCTTGGCCATGGGGGGGGGGGGGGGTGAGACAAACTTAGACTCACCAGAAAGTATTTACTGTTATTATAAAAGAAAAATGAATCCATGTAGACTGTGGACTTTGTGAATGTCTATTTTTGACAGTAGGAACAGAAAGCTGGGTAACACAAATGAAAAAGTTTTCACTCTCCTAGAAATGGAGCGTCAGAGACTGCAAAGTCTGAAAGATAGCGTGTTTCCAATGTTTTGCATGAATAAACATGAGGACTCAAAAATGGTGAAACGGGTCAACAAAGTCAATAATATTGGATTTTTCATATTTTCTAAAAGAGCTACCCTTCTTCTACATTATTCTTGATTTTAGGATCTCAAAATGAATGAAAAAGTGCATTTTCAACAATTTTTCTACAACCCTTTATTAAGTAGTGAGATCAGGTTTGTCTTGGAGGCCATTTTTCATTTCTCGATAACCCTTTGCACACTCTTCACTTTCAAGTCTAGTAGCTTTTAAAGGGATGAGGCTATTGCTTTAAAAGTTGGTATTAATCATGAACAGAATATGTTGATAGAACACGTTTAATTTCATCCTAATCTTATAATCCCTTTATTTTGTTGTTAAGGCTCATATCAAGTCCGTGCAGAAAAAAGACAGAGCAACCCAGGGAAGTTCCTACCCCGAGACAGGTTCTTGAGACCCAGACATCCATTGCAGACACTCAGGTTACGGATGATATCAACGACGAAGAATTAAGGAGACACCGAGCGTTTACTGAGAGTTTTGACGAAACACCGTTTCCGTCTCGTTGGACTGATATCTCTATCTCCACTGAGGACCTTGACACACCCAGTGTAACTCCCAATATGGGCCCGTATGGAGCCACGGGCTTCTAACTGAAAGGAGAAGAAGGAGAAGAAATGAACATTAATTTTATTTTCGTCGACAAACTGTCCATCAATCCAATGAAGCACTAATTTTATAATGTAAGCATATCGCATTCTGTCATTTAGTTATTATAATTATCATTCGATATGATAAAAAAGGATAGTCATAATAGCATGATGACGCTGAATGTAACCATACATCACAAAGTCTCCAAAAAGTCGCCAGACATGGATTTCAGTTTGAGGATAAATTGTTAAAGTCGATACTCTGTGCCTTAAAATGATGTATGTGGACTTTCCTAATCAATCTAAGTAATAGAAGGAACGGTGCACTCATAATGGAAAAATGTTTACTGAGAAGAGAGAGCCTCTGAAGTTCAGAATGTACTCTCAGAGCGCCTAATCTTGTATGAAACTGTGTTTTGTGCAGTGAATCATTACCACAAAAACAAACAAACAAACAAACAAACTAGGATGTAGAACTCAATATCAATTATAATAAAGAAATTATCAGATTGAGCTGACCTTTGACCGTGTGATGACCTTTAATTCCCCAAGGGACATCTACCGTCCGAGTTTGGTCACAAACGGATATAGGGAGCAAAAGTTCGGAACCACAATCGAAACTCACCCTTAAAAACTTAACATTGGGCCCTAAAAATTTGTTTACCCCTGTCTGTGACCTTTGACCTTGTGATGACTCTCGCCTCCCCAAGGGACATCTACCATCCAAGTTTGGTCACAAAGGGACAAAGGGATCAAAAGTTATGAGCCATAATCAAAACGAGCCATAAAAACTTTACATTGGGCCCTAAAAGTTCGTTGACCCCTGTATGTGACCTTTGTCCTTGTGATGACCTTCGCCTTCCCAAGGGACATCTATCATCCAAGTTTGGTCACAAACAGACAAAGGGATCAAAAGTTATGAGCCATAATCAAAACGCGCCATAAAAACTTAACATTGGGCCCTAAAAGTTCGTTGACCCCTGTCTGCGACAGTCTTGCAAGTAAACTTTAATGTATGACCTCAAATGACCTTTGACCTTAGGTGACCTCTTACGGCACCATAACATGAAGGTACCCCCAGTGCATCCATCACCCAAGTTTTATTGCCATTGTAGCAACATGTGTCGAGTTACGTGTGATAAGAGAGTCTTGCAAGTAAACTTTAACGTATGACCTCAAATGACCTTTGACCTTATCCTGTGACCTCCAACGGCACCATAACATGAAGGTACCCCCAGTGCATCTATGACCCAAGTTAGGTTGTAATCCAAGCAACTTATGTGAAGTTATTTGTCAAAAGAGAGTCTTGCAGGTAAACTTTAACATAGAAAAGAAAGTCTTGTACATACTCTTTAATATATGACCTCAAATGACCTTTGATATCATCACATGACCTCCGACAACACCATAACATGAAAATACCCCTAGTGCTTCTATCACCCAAGTGTGGCTGCCATTGCTGCAACAGTTGCCAAGTTATGCATCATAAGAGAGTCTTGCAGGTAAACTTTAACATTTGTGACGGACGACGGACGGACGATGGACGGACGCCATTTGGATCCCTTAGTCTCGCCTTCACCTCTGATGGGCGAGACAAAAACTGAAAAAAGGCATATTCTCCATTCATAATAAATATCAAGACCGTAGTATAGTGTTAAAGACGAATTGATTTTTTATGAAATTTATGAAAAAACGTGGATCAGATTGAACCATTTTACGTACTTTGAGCAATCACTGTAGGTGAAACTGTACTCAATGGAGGTATCCTTAATAACTAATGAATAAAAACTAACTAAGATGTGTCGCTATGAGTTTCAGATGGCCTATCAAAAGAATGTACTATAGTTTTTTGTACCTGTGACGAGATGCTAAACAAAAAGTGTACTTAATACCATATATTCGTATGTATAAATTAAGAGTTTGTTCGCAAAAACGATATGTCCATCTTTGCCAAATGCAGATATTTGCGATTAAAGGTCAAGAAAATAAAGAAAATAATAAGAAAATGTTTGCTTCTTTTGACCAAAACTTCAAAAATGTACCTTAATATGTAGTGACCAATACTTCATTTAAAGGTATTATTTTGTACTTTATGACAGAGATCGTACTTCAAAATCTTCAAAAATGAACTTTATATATATATATATATATATATATATATGTTTATAATTATGAGTGTGTGTGTGTGTTCGTATGTGTGTGGAAGCATGATACCATTACTTTCAATTAGTCCTAATGTTTTCTCGAAGAATATCTAATAGGTTATGAACATTTGAAATGTATCTTAGAAGTTGCAATTCAAAATAATGTCTGTCAAAAAAAAGAGGAAATGAATTAAAGAAAAGACGTGCAACACCATTCCCATGACTCCCCCTCCGTCATCTCTGGCTGTCTTCATGTGTTTACATTATATATTATATATTATGTATTGCATATAATAATATAATAACATATTATATATCATATGTTATATAGTATGTATCATAATTATATGATACGTATCTATGTAATATTGTATTATATAGATTTATATGTATGTACATGCTTTTTTCCCCGCTCCTCGCCAAGGATGGCATGGTTATCAAAAGGTTACACTGTAATGAATCTATTTTCACAGGAGTTAATTAACAAATGAAGAACTTAATTCTTTAAAGCGCTAGATCCATTTTTCATCTTTTCTAGTAAATCAAGGATTTTTTTTTTTTAGATTTCATTTTTTTGGGTTCGTCTACACCTCAAGGCAGTTTCAAACATTGATGTGACGTAATCACGCATCATAATCAAGATAACAATAATAATAACAAAATCCTTATATATCGCATTTCAGACTTGAAAAGAATTTCAATGCACTTTACAAACAAATTATACCACATTTCAAATATAACAACGAAAAATACAATTTACCAAACTCAATATAAGAATAGTCTATAATGATTATTTCTTATACGTACATAAAGGGTCAGGGTTGCCAATACAGCTAGCATAACTTCATTAAAGGGGATGGCTAGTAACTGATCAGTTGGAATCAGTGGGAATGCTGGGGGATGATTGTTCCAATTCCTGTGCATGGGATTCATTTAAGAGTACTTTATATATCTATTGTTGTGTGAAAATTATTTGCTTCAGAACGGTCTCATATTCAAGTAATGTGCAAGAAACATTAAACTGCACATTGCTTTAATAATAAGACCATTCTCAAGCAAACAATTTTCACACAACAATAGATATATAATGTACACTTAAGTGAATCCCACAAAGTTTGGAACAGTCATCCCCCAGCATTCCCATTGATTCCCACTGATCAGTTACTAGACATCCCCTTTAATGACTTCAAAATTTAACGATTATATGCTTCTTTGTATGGTAAGTTTTGAGTTTTTGTTTGAAATTGTCTATTATCATAAAAATGGCATTCAAGAAATCTTAGAGTTGCAGTGTATTTTTTTTTTTATTCACAGAAAATAATTATGATAGCGGTTTTAATGAGTACATCAACACAAATCAGAATAACAACACAAGTGAAAATATTGATGATTATAATTATGTGAATGTGGCAGAACTGTGATCAATGAATTCAAGAGTATGACTTAAGATCACTTGTTCATGGTACAGTCACATCGAATGGTTCATGTCCTCATATGTTGTCGTTATACATGGCTTGCGAAAGTGCTGAATTCTGAGTTAACATGTTAGCATAATATCCCATATACGCAAACTAAGGGAAACTGACCAGAAGTTCACTTCTAATAAACAAAATAGTATTGTACATTATTGAACATCATCAGTAAACCTTAAGAATAACGAACTTCTTTTTTCTCCATTTTCGGATAAACGAACCATCGCTATAACGAAGTGTATGTTTCGTAACCATAAAATTTACTTAAAAGAAATTTACTTGTGTTGTCTTAAGATCTGTTTATCCTAATTGTTCCTGGTTTTGTTTCGGTAATTTATTGCTACGACCACAGTGACTAAAAACAACAACAACAGCAGCAGCACCACCACCACTAACAACAACAACAACATACTACTAATACCCAGCATCTGGAAATACTCCCATGAGCAACGCAATTGTGTTATATTGATCAACCTATTAATTCAATTTGACACACCCATAAACAATAGACAGAAAGAAACCCACGTTGTCTCTTCGAAAATCCCACTGTGCACTTTAGTAATGCACGGACTGATTATACGCGATTCAGATTGAGGGTAGGACAATTTATTTGGAGTAAAAATGCAACTAATGTATGGATTTTGCCTGGTAATTGCAGCTCTTGTACTTAGTAAGGGTGAGTACATAATTTCGTACATCACTTTTCACTTGAAATCACGTTATGATATATGATAACTTTACATATAGCTCCATTGTTCGCATCTGCGTCAATCTTTTGCTATTTTCTCGTTCTGTTTATGAGGCACGTGAATATTCTCGTCTACCAATTCGATTTCTTATTAACCTTATGGAAAAGCCAAGGTGGATCATAAAATCAAGGAATAAAAGTCATTGGATATTGTTTCATCTTGATCTGAAATATGGAATAAACTTCTTCAAAAAAAGTAAGAAGACTATTACAACGAAAGTCTTTTGATTGCTTGTGTGTAAACTAGAGTATCAAATCCAGTTTTGTTTTGTTTTGTTTGTTTATTTGTTTGTTTGTTTGCTTTGTTGTGTTGTTGTTGTTGTTGTTGGCTTTTTTTTGGGGGGGGGGTCTTCGCTTATTCACGATATCTGTTCCTCCTGCACCGATCTAAGATTCAAGTTAACATGTTGCGTAATATCAAAAACTGTTATATTTCAGTTTGCTGGTACCTGTTAGTTATATATCAAAATAACATTTAATTAATGGTCAAATACAGACGGATTGCTTATGACTACTGCTTTCTTGTCATGTTAATGAAGGAAAGCCGAATGTATCACACGAAATTGCAATGTTCAGAGGAAGTACTTAAATTTCATTGCGCTCATAATTATATTGCAAAGGAAGAAGGTTACACAGCAGTAGTATTTATCAGTCCAGTGACAATATTATGTTATTTGCTGCATCTCTTGTTGCTCAATATGGATCTTCAACTTTGTACACCTAGCATGTTTATCATTATCATAGACAAGTATTCTTAGCAATATAAGCATAGAATATTGATACACAATATAGGCATGATTACAAGTTACAAGGTGCAGATTAAATTAATCATTAGACGATACATCAAGCAAAACAAACACATAGAAAAGAATCTGCTCCTGAATCGCAATTGCCGTTTCTATCTTCTTCTTTTTTGTGTGTCGTGTTAAAGGAAAGCATATTTAAGTATGCATCTCTCTACTTATGTATATACGATTCTCTGTAAAATTTAAATTCTATGGAACATGTTAACATCAACTCGTAATATTTATGAGGCAGTTTTGTTTTGTAATGCCAAAAAAATTTCGATAATCCATTAGTAATTGAAATAAACCACCTTCGATAATCCAGTAATTATTTTGTATTGATGAAATGCCTAGTAATTAGTCTTGATGCTGTGTCTTAACAAATGATTACAACCAGTGGTGAATGTGTTACAACGTTACCTTTATTTACTCTTGGATTGTGAGGCAAATTTTCCTAATATTGAAAATCGCACCTGTTACTGTAAACTGAAATGTTTCTCATCACTTTCACTTCTCATAGTCTCGACAGGACAAGAAGAAGGAGAGGTACGGTTAAGCAACGGCAACGGCTTGTCAGGGTATGTAGAGGTCTACCATGCTGGCCGATGGGGTCGAGTGTGCGATACTCAATGGACTCTCAAGAACTCGATAATCACATGCGTGCAGTTAGGTGAGTTATGCGAGAAGCAACTACGTACTTCTACTATGCTGGATAAAAGATTTAAGTCAAATGAACTGTTTGTGCCAGGTAGAAAAAGAATGATAATTTTTATAAGTGTCATCTTGTTATTTCTAACAATTAGACGGAATTTCAGTAATATCAAGACTTAAGTGTACTCGAAACTGTCCGCGACAAGAGAGACGACGAAGCGGCATAATAAAATGGTTAGCTCTTCCTACGTTAACTCATTTGCAGTAAGAAAAGGAGGGGAACTTAATATTTCGAAGAGAAGGACCCCTCCATATTAGTTCGGGTTTCATTCTTGGAATGTACAGAAGCCAGCCAGTTTGACGGCTTCTTATGCAATTGTTGCCGATAGAGTCCAGGCGTCCTTCTCATAAAAGTTGTATCAAGTAAATCATTGTAACTATACAGTTCGTGGGAACAAGTGTTGCTCTTTGTTTTGTTCTATATGCTGTGTAGGTCTATTACAGAACTTTGTTCATCGGAGATCATAGTTTGTAAATCAACTTTCTACCAGGTCATAATGGTGCAGTCCCATTGGCTTCTCCCTCGTTTGGTACCACCCCACCAGAAGGCACCCAGGTGTGGCTGAACGGCCTTCATTGTAGGAGGGGGAACGAGCAGAATCTCGGAGAATGTCTGGGTGGATCGAACTTCCTGAGTGGATTCATCAATTGTAATAATGCCTATGTAGAATGTGTTCCATTCGGTAAGATACGCCTTCCCATTTCTTTCCCCTTCACCCATTAATGTGAGCCCGTTATAAAAAAAAAAAAATGATGGGAATACGAAAATAATTGATATTGGTTGAAAAATCAAAATAGAAATACAGCTATATTTGTAAAATTTCAAGGGTTGAAACTGCTCTGTTTTCACGATGCTATACGAAATGAAACTGCTGTCTTAAAGGTAGGGGATACCTTTTACAGACCTCCCAAAATGCATCAAAACATTAAATATGAACCTCAGGGGACTTGCTTAGGCCACTGCTTAGAAATTTGGAAGTCAACAGTTATCTAAAATTTGAATAATGCACAAAACTCAACTAATCAGTAGTTCTGTGTGTCAGCCACACTTAAGCCTTTTTGTTGCATTCTTCTGTATTTGTGATATATAAACACAAATCTAAAAGTACAAGAGCTGATGTAATAACATATAGAGTGTGTGGTAAGAATGTATATAGAAATGTTTGCAAGTGTTGATGAACTTTCTTCACAAAATATACATGATGGACACACATGCAGTACATGGGTCTGCAAAGGTAGCCTAGTAATGTACTGGAATTTACGGTGAGCCCCGAAAACAATTCAATTCAAAATCTAACCGTCAAAAAAATGAACTAAATGTTACCTTCCACTTTCAATACTTCATGGGAGTTTCTAAAATGATATTCTCTTCAACATACCACTGTATTTATACAACTCTTCATTTAAGGCGTGCAAATGGGATTCCCTACCTTTAACATACCCAACAACTTCATATCTATCTCAGATACTAACAGCCAAACAATCACACGATTGCGTTGTATTTTTATAGGCGAAATATGTTGTCTTGATTATTGGTGTTTTTTTTTTCTTAAACGAAAAACACACACACACACACACCTTGAATGCACACACACCAACACACAAACACACACACACACACACACACACACACACACACACACTCTCTCTCTTTCTCTCTCTCTCTCTCTCTCTCTCTCTCAAAAGCTGCCCCTTCCCCGCGACACAAATTGAGGTGTATAAATTTGTGACACTTTGCATGTTGGTTTTTTCACTTTTTCATTAAGGCTCCCCCACGTTTATCTGTTCTCACATAATGATCACAGTGTGGTGTACATAGAAAATTGGCTTGGGGAAGCGAATGTAATATCTCGAAGAGGCATTTTCTTATATGAATTTCAAACAAGGACGTCTATGATAGAATGTCTTTTGTTTCTGTGGATTTCAACTGGGGCAGCAAGAATAAAAGATGTAATGAGAACGACAAAGAATTAGAGAGTGCAAAATTCAGGAGAGATTTGTGGATAGTTCTATTTGTTTCCAAACGCGTGATTTACGTGAGACACCGCCTCATATTCTTTGCAGTAAGCGGCTACGTTGGTTGTTTCGCTGACACCAGGACTCGCGTACTCGACGACTTTGGAGAGTGCAGAGTGCCAGGATTGTGCCAGGACTGTGACTTCACCGAAAAAGGTTTGTGACGTCATATCCTTCGAAGATGTGGCTCAATTTCTTATAAACCGAGATATAAGCTCGCCCATGGTTTATAACAGCATATTATATGTGACCGTGCACCTCAAAACAAACAAAAAGTCGTGAAATTCGCTAAAGTGAAATTTAGCGTGCCTCATTAACACATTCTGTCCATAATTAATGCCAACTTTCAAAGCAGCAGCACTATCCTTTCAAAATTTATTAGAGTTGAAAGTGAAGAGTGTGGACAAGGTTTTTCAGAAATGAAAAAGGGATTCTAAAGACATACCTAATCACACTATTCTACCAAAAATGTTCGAGATAAACTGCTAAAAAAAAAACACTTTCCTGCCCGTTTTATGATACCAAATTTTAGCATAATGTAAAAGAAGACCCACTCTTTCAGAAAATATGAAAAAGTCAAGTTCGCCTAGGTTGACCCATTTCACTAATATTTTCAGTCCTCACGCAAAATCAGCGTGTGCGACTTTATGTTCGTTTTGAGGTGCATGGTCACATATGCAATAGAGAAATTTTCCCCAACAATGTGCGATCAAAAAAATGATGGACAATTCTATGGAAAACAACTCTCTCTATCTCTCTATGCCTGCCTGGGTTACCACACTTTGTAATCGATGGTAGACACCATGTGCACATGCCACTGATTGTTGTGAAGGTGGCGTAGTTGTGTGAACATCAGTGTGCTTGTCACCGCATTTACTGATTTTTATGCACAAAATAATACTTTCAAGGACGTAAAATGCACGAACAGTTTGGGTAGAAATAAAACATTTATAATTTCACACAGTTCAAATGAGGAAAGGGATGCGGGAGATCGTAGGCCTAATTTATGCAGATGCAAATACAAATATATAAAAAAATGATATACGTACATTGTAATGCCATAATACTCTCTTATGATAGCCGTATAGACAAAGCAGGCAGAAATACTCCTATTCAAGCCAACAATTAGAATTGCCAAAGCCGTCGATACAATACAATAGGAAAACAACCACATTGGATCTGTCGTCCATGTATCAGTTGCTGTACTCCGATCTCTGCATTCGGAAGTCCTCCAATTTCCTCTTAAAGGAGACCTCCGGATGATTTTCAAACTTTTACATTTGAACAACTACAGAATTGGTTATACCGAGTGTAGAATTCCAAAATTTATACTGATTGGGTTGAGGAATAAGAATGCTTTCAAAATTTACAACA
This sequence comes from Diadema antillarum, assembly GCF_040938485.1. Lineage (NCBI taxonomy): Eukaryota > Metazoa > Echinodermata > Echinoidea > Diadematoida > Diadematidae > Diadema > Diadema antillarum. Next base: position 1,099,511 of record NW_027270966.1, read on the forward strand.
AATTGCAATGTAGAAGGATGATGACATGGCAGCCTCACCATAAGAATACATAAGTTGGGGCTCAAGGAAGCAGAACAAAAGAAGATGACATGCATACATTCTACACAGGTGAACTTATTAAGCTAGTGGTATTGTAATAGAATTACACTGCTACATTTCTGAAATTTGTGAGGCTCCTTTGTCATCAACACTGTTCAGTGTGATTAGTCTAAGATTTTTCAGAGCATTGTTTCTCTGCTCAAGGACCACAGTAAATTCCACAAATCTATGCGTGGAGCTGTCGATTTATGTACTACATGATGTAAAATGATGAAAATCGTCTGGAATGCCCTTTTAATACATACTACTGAATGAGTAACTACTTGTGTCGTTTTCAAACTCGTTTTAGCAAAGTTGAGCTTTTTACAGTGTTCTAATAGAACATCAATAAATCAAATTTGCTCTGATTTATTGAAACTCAAAGTGACTCTGGTGGGGGGGGGGGGGGAGGGGGAGGGGGGTGACGATAACATTTGAGGAACTGAATTTTACATTGTAATAATACTTTCATTTGATTCATAAGCAAATTCCGAAACTCATATCAAAACTATACGTATATCACCAGTGATAGCTCTTGAACTGTTCTACAAGGTTGAAAGGTTACCTTTTGTTAAACGAGTTCATGAAACTGGATTGTCCATGTTCACTCCATCTCCATTAGAAAAAAAATAACAAAGAAGAAACAGTCTTGCAGCTGTTATCGGCATGAATTTCTTCTTTCGATTTGAACTTTGGAAATCACTTCTCCACAGATACAATATCTGGAATATCCCAATCGTGCTCTCACCCCCAACCCCACCTCATTCCCTTATATGAAATTCCGCTGACTCCAGTTGTAAATGCATTTTGATTGTAATGGGCAGGTTGTTTCAGGCGAGATACAAGTGTCCAGTCTTGCATAGGCCTTTGCTGTGACCGTGGTTTCGCCTTCGCTGGCCTAGAGTCGGGCTCGGAGTGTTACTGCGGCGCGTCGGGGACTGACTACACCAGCGCTGGCTCGTTGGCGGACTGGCAGTGCCACCATCAGTGCTCGGGGAACGCAGGAGAGCGATGTGGAGGGTCGTATGAAATACAGGTTTACAGATGTGGTAAGATTTAACCTGATAAAACGTTAATGAATTTCAACCCAGCAGTTTATTCCTGTTTCTTTCCATTGGACACATTCTTCCTGTTGTTTCATATTTTACAAGCCTTACACATTTTATTTTAATGTATCCTCTTCCACTCCAGGTCTTCTGCATTGTTATTATTTGTTATTATCATTTTTCTTCTGTGTCTTTAACTCACTTGTTCGCAAGCATTGACCAGAAACCATAGCTTCTTATTAACCTTTACCCCATCGTTATATTTCTTTATGTCTCTTTGTCTGTTTTTGAATTCACTTCCCTGTCTCTCTCCCACATATTTTTTTTTTTCAGACTACACTAACTTTCCGTTTAAATCTTCATAAATGATTTCTTTGGTTGACAAATTAAACCAATGAAACACCAGAATGAACAAGTTAAAAAAATGTTTCAAGACTTATGCTTTAAAAATATACAAATGCCTTGTAACAACCTGTGCAAACTCATTTTTTTTTTCGATACATTTTTCGCAAAATGCAGTTCAAACATTTGTTCTTTCAAATACCCATGTTTGAAGGCTAGGCACCTTCAGCACGATTAAATGTGTCGGGTTTTGCCCAATCATTTTGATCGACACCTATTTTTATTTCTTTCATAATTGTGGCAATTCTGTCAATGCATATAATGTATATGAACAACACTCTGGGCTGATCAAAGATTTGTTTTTATGATAGTCTGATAGTGCACACGCGGAATTTTTATTTTGCGCTATGAATTTTTAATTCACAGATGACATGACGTGTCCGTTGCCTGGGAGACCAGCAAATGGAGATTACGGAGAGACCCCTCGGGTGTATCTGCCAGATGACACTTTGTCATTTGTGTGTGACGAAGGGTATGTGATAGCTGGCCAAAACCCACTCGTTTGCACTGCTAGAAGGGCGTGGTCGGCCGAACCACCCACCTGTCAGAGTGAGTGTGATATTAACCCGTTCCTTTAAGGCCGTGTCACACCTTTCCAAACAAGCTACGCGGGTTTGTTGCGAAGCGGGATTTTGCAGCACGCAGGAGAATTTTCCGCGGGCGGACAAGAATGTTTGCGAGTTTCGTACTTGTTTCTTACCTACTGGACGCGTGCTACTTACCTTCTACTCGCGTGTATTCCGTGTGACCTAAGTGAGAGCTTTGAAACCGATACGTTTTTTGTTACGAGCGACTTTCGGGTAGTGAGAAGAACCTGCGTTGGAGTTGCCTGCGAGGTGCTGCCGGTAAGGGTCTCTTACTGGTGTTCTGCGTGTACCTTTGCGAGCGAACCCCAACGACTCACTAGGAACAAGTTTTGAGCATACTCAAGGCCTTGTCATACCGTATCTGGGGAAGCTTTGCGGCTTGACTTCCGGGGAAACAAATTTGCTATCCGGAGCTCTCCGCAGTTGGTCCGCACCTGACATTACCTAGCGCGTATCTCGCCTGTAGTTGCCCGGAGGTGCGCACGCAAGATTAGTCCGATTTAACCGCAGCCAAGTTTTGAGCATGACCAGCAAAACTTTTTCCAACGCAGGTACTTCGCAGTCCCAGTATGCAGCCAAGATAATGACATTCTTTGGGACTTCTGCTATTCCTTCAGAGGAATTCCTTCACTGAGTTGTCAGCCCCCACGCGACTGGTACACAGGTCACACAGTATACCCGCAAGTGGATTTTCAGTAGAACGCGTCCAGCAAGTAAGACACATACACAGACTCGCCAAAATCCTTGTCCGCCCTCAGAAATTGTCCGGTACACTGGAAAATCCCTACACGCAACAAGCCGGCTTAGCTTGCCCGGAAAGGTCACGTGACAGGGCCTGAACATGGTTGCGGGTAAAAGATTTGCGTGCGCACCTCTGGGCGACTATGGGTGAGATACGTGCTAGGTACCGTCATTTGCGGGTCATCTGCGGGTAATCTGCAGGGACCTCCGGGTAGTAAAAATTGTTCTTCGGAAGTCGCACGCAAGGCTTGCCCGGAAAGGTGTGACACGGCCTTAAAGGAAAACTGGTATACTGGTTCCCAAGATGAAGACAAGACTCAGTGCCTGCTTTCGCGGCCTAAACTCATGTTTCTTTGTGTTATAATGCCGAGAAAATGAGTGTGATAAAAGAGATAAGAGTTATTTCTATCAGTATTGTTGTTCTCTTTTTTTTTTGTGAAAAATGTGTTTATCTCAGTATTATTTCCCTTTTGTCTATGAGCCGATCAGCGCAAGCTCCTTTCATACCTCGCACCCGATCGATATTTTCATTGTTCGATGGCACAATGTAGTTGACCTTGGAAAGGGGGATATATGCATCGCTTGACTGCTCTCGCACAGGTGGATTATCAACCTGTCCGTTCTCTGTCGACGGGGCAAAAAAATATCTCGAATTGCGGAAGAAATGGGTTCAGGGCGTCACACCCTTATCTTTTGAAATTATTCTATTTGAAGGAAAAAAAATAAACAACAAAAACAACAACAAGACACGGACATCATAAGCACTGGCTTGATTTCGAATGAATTTCTTTGTTGTATTTTTGGTGTTACGCTCAGATTTTCATTTGACTGATAGTATTATGTAAAAACTAACGTGAGTTATTAACTAGATACCTTTCGTAATCACGTTAATAGCCACGAAAAATGTTTTACAGTCGATTAGAGTAATACCATACATTAGACAACAGTAGCTTAACAGCCCCACTATCAAAGAATATCGTCTGTTGAGAATGAGAAGGGCGTTAAGTGGTCTTGAACACTATGGGTTTAGTGACAACTTAACGCCCTTATCATTCTCAACCGACGATATACAGTAAATATCATGAATCATTGCAATTACTTTTACTATCATCATGATCACTAGATCTTCAGTTGACATAATTAGTGCCCTTGCACTTTTCGTTCTTTATTTCATCATAGCAATAATCAAAGTTATTATCACATTCATAAATATTGTTTTGCATACCTGGATGGTACTAGATTCTCAAATTTTGTGTTAATATGAAGTCATAACCAAATACAGTACTCTCCTCGTAATCGGGTATCACTTAAACGGGTACTCCATTTAATTGTGTAGTAATGTCAGAGTCAGTTCCAATGCACATTAAAATTACGTGATAATCAGGTTGTCTCTCCGCATAAATGGGTAAATAACTTTCTTCTAATCAAATTTCTACCAACATTTTATCGCAGATATAACACTTTAAAGAAAACACATGCATGTCAAATTTCCCACGGCTAATCGCATTTTCAGCTTAATTTGCAAAGAAGATCGATCATTTGGGGAGTGATTAAGCATAAAGACACATGTACACGTACCGACTTACCACACGAAAACGAACATTAGACATGTAGCTGGCACTCACAATTGCATAGACAGACAGGAGTTGAACACACTTGCGCTCTCCCCTTGCTCCGCGACAACATTCACAATACGAGAAGTTTGCAACGAAAATCTGGGGGGCGTTTCATCAACGAGTTCGTCGGGGGTTTTCACCGACGAATTTGCTATCAGCCAATCAGATGCAAGGATTTACACTGACAACTGTTAAAAGCTAATGAAATCCTTGGTCTGATTGGCTGATAGCAAATTCGTCGGTGAAAACTCCGACGAACTCGTTGATGAAACGCCCCCCAGGTCATGCACCAGCTCCATGATTTTGCTTTTCCCCAGTCACTTCTCGAAAAGTAACCCGACGTTCTACGTGACTTGTGCACGCAAAGAGACGTGTTCATTTCGGAAAACGCCTGCGTGTTAGCGAAGAGTCTATAGTCAAACGACAAAGTATTCTGAAGACATTTTGTCCATAAAAAGAATAGGCCTACAAATTATTGCTCGTGACTGAGCAAGTGTAAGGTATGTAGGCCTATAATGTGCCGTGCAAGCCCGCGTGTTAAGCATACAGTGTAGGTGTTTGGTGCAGTTGGCAATGCATGTAAATACACATTGTGTGTGTCAAATGTGAATGACACCTGTTCTTTTGTTAATCGGGTACTCCGCTTAATCGGGTAAGAAACGCTCTATCCGAGCCTACCCGATTATGTGGAGAGTACTGTATAAATTTGATACGTCAATGAAAATGAACACTTAATCCTGATTACTCATGTCGCCGTCAAAACTTTCCAAGAAAAAAAAAAAAGTTGGAGTTAACCACTTATGATTTTGATGTCGTATCTCTTTATAGTAACAGTATAGTTTTCAAATTATGTTTCGCGTGAGTACGGGCGCGTGCGTGCGCCCGCTTTGTGTGTGTGTGTGTATGTGTGTATGTACGTATGTATTGTCAAGCTTTTGAAAACATCGCACAACTACTGTCATGTCATCAGAGTTCGAAAGTTTCTAAAATCTAGCTTCCACAATACAATAATAGGCTACGTCAAAGTTTAAGTATCGAAGTGCAGTCGTTTCGTTGAATACTTATCTTTCATTTTGTTTGGATGCACTGTTCATTTTAGGAATCTTCTGTCCAATGCTGCAAGACTACCCATTTGCAACTCCCAGTACCTTGATCAGAGACTATAACACCGTTGTTACTTTTCGATGTGCGGAGGGATATCGGCACATCGGCAGTGATGATGCCATCTTAACTTGTTCCTCTCTTGGAACGTGGGATGGGACAGAACCGAATTGCCAAGGTACGAACGTTCCACCTTCTTGACAGTTTTTTAAATGAATTATTAACGCTCCTTTTAAGATATATCACTTGTTAAGTGCCGATGAGAAATGTAAAAGATTTTTAAAAAAATTGTTACAAACATATTTTTAACAACGGTGTCGCTGTTTTAGTCTTTAGGATGCCCAATATGGTGTATTTGTATCTGTATGATTTTTTTTTTACTTATTCAAAATTAGGATCACAACAACATATTTTTTTCGGAAACGCGCTTTCATTGACATGTTACACTTTTTTTTTGGAATAATATGCTTTAACTGGAAAGAAGTGCCCTCCTTAAATGACAATTTTATGAGGCATATAACCATATCAAAAACTGTTATCCCTAAACGATTATCATGTGCATTAGTGCTTTGCAGTTTTAGAATAAATTTATGATTGGCATACAGGCCTGCGTCACGGCTTTTTTGTATTGTACTTTGCACTGTTCAAATTGCCAACGCCTAGCAGCAAAGGGCACATTGATTACACTTTTCTTAAACAGCTGTTATTTTCCTCCGTTATGTACGCCAAACCATTGTTACTGCTTAATAGGTACCGTCCCTTGTAAAATATGCAAACCTCAAGGCCGTGACTTTTTTTTTTCTGTTCGTGGGACGTAATAATGACGAGTCTAAAAGAAGAAGCACCCCCTCTTCGTCAGAACACGAGTAGTTCTTAAAATGGAATAAACTTGAAATTGAATCATATGTCTGGAGACTTTATCCGCAGACTTTCTGTCTTTCCCCACATTTATCTGAGTAATTAGGACGTTTTACGGAAAGAAGTGCAGTGTTGTGTCTGTGGACTAGCTGATTATTAACTCGACATTTTCTTTATCTTAATGATCTTATACATGTATGTACATTGCGCAATAATAAATGAATAATAATTATAATTCAGGTGTCTCTACATACGAGACTTCCAAATGAGGCTAATCAAATGATTCACTGCCGCTCAGAAAAGTAAATTCCAGAAAATCACAGACATGACTATGTTATCACTAAATACAGACGACTCTAGCTGCGACATGCTGCCGGACTATGCAAACGTAACTAGAAGCACGGACGACACTTCCTTGGGAACAATAGTCAATTTCACCTGCGTTGAAGGCTTGTCCCTTACCAACCCTGCCACAATGAGAAAGACGTGCGAAGCAAATAGCGTTTGGACAGGAGCAGACCCCGAGTGTTCAGGTGATAATGACAGCGGTTCCATCTTATTATCCTCATTCTCATCTCAAACTCGAACCCCCATCCTCTTAATTCAGTTCATTTTCATTTCATTTCATTTCAGTTCAAGTTAACAAAGTGTAAGCTTATTCGTGAAGAGATTGCCAAACGGGTAAAGAGCAATTTTTAACTTTATTTTATGATAAGTTCATCATAAGATAGAGCGGGATTGAACCAGAGAAGAGCAGCCATTGAATGAAGTGGGTGTCCCGGTGTGAACTGATTGAGTTATGATTCAAAATATCCCATATTTTCATGTTATCATAGTCCTTGCTTTTTTGCATGTTTAATCGTAAATATCCTAACTAAAAGCAAAATGGAATTAGCTCGATTTTGCGGTTAAGTTCTTCATATTAAAAATTATATAAACTATTGATGCATCTGTAAGAAAAACAAAGGAAGCGATCATGTTATCAAGAAACGTCATAAGCGATGTTGGCTAGTAAGTTGGCTTCCCCTACACATCTACCCCTTATATGTCTCTTATCTATCTCTATACAGTATAAACACTGCTACATCATGCACACGTATCCTTCATTTTTATAGACGTTGATGAATGCTCAACTATCACCCCTTTGTGTTTAAATGGCGCCATGTGTCTTAATTTCTTCGGGGGTTATGAATGCATCTGCGTCTCGAACTACACCGGCAGACATTGCCAGTTTTTTGAAGGTGAGTTCTCGCGGAACGGCGTCGTTTCTCTTTGTTCGTCTGTACGTATGTTTTATTTTGATTTCAAATCGAACGCCACGCCACGCCACGAGATACCACCATGCAGTTGTGATATGTTTTTATTGACTATTTCCTCATGTGGTGTAGTTGTTTTCTTGTATGTTACGGATTTGTATGATGAGATATAATATCACTGCTTTTAAAAAAAAAGTCTGCGAATGGGCACACGCTAAGTAACTTTAAGCTCAGTATCATAATGACGGCGGTAGTTTTAAGCTGATTTATACCAGTGAACAATCTCAAACATGAATGGGTTGGTGTCAGTAGGTTGACTTGACACGGGAAAAAGTTTTCGAAGCTGTTCCTGTTCTTATGGAGTCGAATGTTGATTGCAGAAGCAGCACTCTACTTGGGCTACCTTTTAGCGTTTTGTTTTGTTTTGTTTTTTCTTATTTCTTTTTTCTCATTGGTATGCATCTAACCTATGAGATCATCAAGTTTGTCCTTTCAAGCTGAATGTTGCTACATGGTGTAAGCGCTGATATCATGTAAGAAAAAGAAAACAACATCCAACAATTAATATCTTGCCATGTCAAAATAATGGACGAAAGAACAAAATGCGACTTTATAATCAAATTTTAATTTCCAAATGATAATTGAGTAAACCATATTGAAAAAAAGAAAAAATACTAGATTTCATAAAAAAATATGTCTTGGAAACTGGATTATATTATGTAGTAACGGATTCATATTGAATGGTTGTTTTAACACTGTGTATAGGTACTGATCCCGGTGGTGTATCGTCAAGCAGTAAGTCCATTACGTTTACATGTACTGGGGTTATGGGATTTTTGTAGATATAGTTTGTCGATATTGAACCTCTGCACGTGAAAGCAATCATATTAACCCCCAACAAGAACTCCAAATTGTGTGTTGTTTTTTTCATGTTGCTGGACTATACAAACTTTTGATTGTCATGATTGTAGTGCTCGACTAAGACCAATTCAATGCAAACGTAGTGACTGCTGCATTATACTCTACGTGTATAATGTACCAGTTTGGTTCCATTTACAACAAGTATTAAAGATAAACACGCTACTATAGCCAGCAGCACCAACACGATATTGCGTGTATCAAGTCTATGACACTGCTTGTGACGAGCATGCTGTGGGTTAATAACAGTTGTGTTTCTAGGCACACTCGTGTTTGAGAAGACATGGCATTTGACAGATTACTTCGTTTTGGTATCGTCACGATCCTTTTAGACTCCTTTCCAGTCTGGGCATGGGTCTCAATCCTCATCGTCCTCGTCGTTCTCGTCCTCATCCTCATCGCCTACGTCATCATTAGGAGAAGGTGCACATTGTTTTATATTTTTGAAATTGTAGTAGGAGTACTTTAATGCATTGGTGTAGTAGTAGGATTAGTAATAACAGTGGTAGAGAATACTGTATAAAAGAAGATAGATACCATGTACATGCATTTTTAAAGACTTATTTGTTGTGTACTCCGGAAGCGCAAGAGAGTAATACAATCTAATGATGGTAAACTAGTAAGAATGTGAAGTAATTGCCACTGATCATTGCCATTGCTTGTTAGTATTAACTCTTTGTGTCATATGTCTGTCAAATGTTGGAGTAGTCACAGCAGAGATGATTGTGATAACTTGTCCTCTCGTAATGCATTGAAGAATTAGAATTAAAAACAAATCTATAAAATAAAGGTACAGTGCAGATAAGAGCTAGACCCTCATAGAAAGCATGGTAGCTGTGGAAAGAGTATTCAAGGAGCTCGAAGTAAACGGATTAGTGGAGCAACATTTGAAACCAAGGGAATGAAGAAGGAGAATACGATGATAAAGGAGAAGATGCTAATGAACAAGAAGAAGAAGGAGAAGGAGAAGAAGGTGGAGGAGGAGACAAAGCAAAATAGCAGTGAGATGAAATAGGAGGAGAAAAAAAATCTACCAAGGAAGTTTGTAAATATTGTCAGTGCAGATATATTCTCTAAGAAAATGGGAAGTAGAACAAATTGGAGAATCGTCAATATTCAAGGAGGTCAACTTACTTGTTTCCATCTTTGTTTGAACCCCCCCCCCCAAGCGCCCGCAAGCCAAAGCGACCGGTAGACCCAAGGCTCCGCACAGCTGCAGTACTGCCCCGACAGCATCATGATGGTTACCGCAGTATGCAGAACCCTCGTTATGGCAGCACAGCCAAGACGGCGTCGAGGCACTATTACGATAATAACGCCTACGTAGATTCTCTGCCTGCCTTTAGCAGTGCAAAGATTACCGGAGCGCCATCTGCACACTCACGCGTGACACTTCCACCAGGACCATCAATCGGTGAATACCAGTGCTCTTTTGTTAATGCATTATTTCTTCGATGGTAGAAGACAAAAGTATAAAGAAGGTAAAGAACCAAGACATGCATAGAATATCCGATCTTTTAAAGTTACTTCCACTTGATCATACATTCACTTCAGTTTGCAACCGCTCACCTTTCCATGAAATATTGAATTTTACAGGACTATACAGTTTTAGATCATTGTAGTTATGCTAAGCAGTACTGACTGTGACTAAAATAATTGGTTCATTCTCCATCATTCACTTCAAACACTTTGTTACAACACAGGTGCGGGAATAGCGAGGAACACGGATAGACTGCCGAGCCCCACCCTGCCGAGGCGTAACGAATCGGTTACCACAGCACGAGAACGTCCTCGTCTTCCAGCCGTGGCACCGCTGGTAATAGCCACACCACCATCGACGTCGCCCCGTGAGTCATCGGCCGATTCCACCCCTGTGCTGATACGGCACACCGTGTCCTCGGCAACATCCACACCAAGATCTGTGAGACGAACTCCCTCTACGGCACCTTTGGTCTCTCCATTACCAGCATCAAATGAACCACTAATTGGAGGTGACCCCTCTTCTGCAACATCTTCTCCGCAGCCAGTAAGACGAGTGCCATCGGGATTAGGGCTCAGGCCTGGTCCAGCAAAACCCGTGCGTCGTTTCCCATCTAACGCTGGTCCTCCACCGCCTGTGTCACCAAAGCCTGTTCGTGCTTCATCCGTCAGATCGACAACAGCGACACCAGTACGTGTACCACAAATTAGCTCGGCGTCGCCATCATCAGTTCCAGTACTCCCAGGGACCTCTACGACACCATTGCCACAGAGAGTACCCTCCATCCGCTCTTCGTCACCTTCGCCCGTTCAAATACCTCCCGTCGAATCTACATCACCACCACCAGTTCGGGAACCCTCTAGCCCTTCCCTATCACAATCACCCTTCCGGGTGCCCTCTATCCGTTCCGAATCACAATCACCCTCTCGTGTGCCCTCTGTCCGTTCAACATCACAACCACCCGTTCGTGTACCATCTGTCCGTTCCGCATCACCATTGCCTGTTCGCGTACCCTCTATTCGATCCCCAACTTCCACTCCTGCGTCTCCAGGTCCCTCTCCGAATGCCGTAAAAGTTCTCCCTCAAATACCTCCCAAGACAGCAGTTGCCGTGCCGAGAACGTCACCCAAACTGTCCCAATCCACACGACTAACCCGAGAACCCTCATCAGATTCCATGGCCAGTCTTCCTCGCCCCACGCCATCACCGAGACAAAGTCGAAACATCCGACCCCAGATTCTTTCGACTGATGACGAGGATGCTGATTCCTCTGTCATAGTTTCCAAGGTCATAACAAGTGGCCCAGGTCGATCCAGAGCAGCTTCCTCAGGAAGAAAGCGCCCTCCTTCGTTTAGCAAGGACATGGACGCCGAGCTGCAGAGAGCACTGATGAGTAGAAGATTGCTGTCCTCGGATGTATCGGATGACGACAACGTAACAGACACGGAGCGGACAGCCGCTGGACTTCGCAATGGACCCTCCACGGGGGCTCTGTCTGGACCGTCTGGCCTTGCTGGCTTGTCTCCAGGAGCAACTGCAGGAGCACCCTCAACGCAAACATCGAGACCTGCGTCACCGGATCAGACGAACGAAGTCCAATCTGGCGAAGAGAAGGAGGGAGAACAGCAAGAAAAGGATGCCCTCGATGAGTTCTTCGACGGCGTGAAAGAGAAATTTGATGATTGCAAAATTCAGTAAAAAGCAGTAATTAATTTTTATACATTGTGACTTAAAACTCACGAACAAAACAAGGTCTAATAACGTTTTTTCGAGGACATTATGTAAGACTCAACACTACCTTTGTTCTGTGGTGGCGAATAGAGGACACCGAACTTCTTTTAGATGTAAATTTTGATGCCCTTCAAAGGCATTTGAAAGAAAAAAGTTTTGTATATTTTGTGTGTGTTAAATCATCACAATCGTACAATAAACCAACGTAAGTATGTGAAATATTATGGCACGTGGGAAAAATGTAATTTAAACACCACTTACTGTAAGAAAGAAACACGTTAAAGAAAATAACTCAATAAAATCATTAAAATGATTGCAAACCATAATAATCCTATTGTATTGGGCATGTATGATCAAGAGTTTCAAATATCACATGCTGTGACTATTAAAGTTCGTTTAATCTAAAACTCAGTTATGCAACATTGAATGATATCATGGTATGCATGAGATTCCTTTCCTTTCCACGACACCACATATATATATTGATTATTGGATTGAACGTATAGAGATATAACTATTTTATGTAAATGCGAGAAGCATAAGGATTTAATTACGTAATCCTTCTATCCATCAATATTGTCACTGTAACTTAACCGTAACTTTTTAATCTCTCTTTCTCTGCCGTTCTTTGTGTTTCTCTTGTTTTTTCTCTATGTACAATGATGTTACCTTTACTCTAATTTTTTTTTTCATTGATCGCATTGAGACCTTTTTCCAATGTCAAGTGAAGGTAATTACTTGTCTATTTGTCTTTTTCTTATTTCGGCATTTAGATAAACCACACACAAGAATACAAGAACATGACTAATATATAAACAATCCGACGACCGCCTCGTCCATTGCACCGAATTTCAAAATATATTAACGTGTTCTTCTCTTGGGTCCTAATTTTACCATAAATACATAGTAATATTTACGTTTGGCCTGCAAATTATATTAGCAATGAAAACATTCCATTAAAAAAATGAGAGATTTTGCAACTATTGAGGAAAAACAACATAAACTCCTATGATGTTGTATAGGTCCTTTGGGCAGAGAGAACCTACAAACAACACTTTCCATCAAAGTAGGCCACGTTTAATTTCATTGACAGGTACTGATTGAGATGCGATGGAACACAGCACACATCAAACAAATAAATGAAAAGATGAGCAAAAAGATGAGCAAGATATGCAAGAAGTATGACAAACATAATGATTTGAAAGCGATGTAGAATGGATGTTCCGCGGACTAATATTATTTACTGTGGTTAGTGAATAGCTGCGAGGAAATACATACAGACATTTATCTTGATATCAGAATAAATCATGCCCACAAGTTGAAACTTGCAGTGATGTTAGACTTGTCCCGTGTTTTTGTTCGTCTTTGTTTTTGTTGTTTTTTGTTGTTTTGTTTTGCTTTTTAGGGATGAAAGCTTGTTAGTGATGGCTATGATATTTACCCTAACGCATCTTCAGACTTATGTTTGACTGGAATATAATGAGATATGTCAATTGTATATTTAAGTAAAACAGTAACGAATTTGGTTAGGTTAAGAAGTTCATCAGGTGCAACAGTGCAAAAAAGGTCCTACCTTTCAACCATCTAATTGTACTTATCTTTTGATAAATGCCCATACTAGATATTGTATCAGACAACGGTAATACATACTTTCAAAACAGAAAATGCATGCTGCCTATCTTCCCCCACCCCTCCCACCCGAAAAACGCAGTATCTGCATTTTTTTTTTTTACACAAACTGAGATATTGGTCATTATGTTGTTGGTACCCAAGCCGCTTGAAAATAATGAGCTTTTGCATCTTATTTCAGTATGCAATAGATAAGTTTTTGAGAGAAATGTAGATGCCTTTGGAAAGTCCACAGCCTCTGGACTGTTTCCCAAAGAAGAAGAAGAAGAAGAAGAAGAAGAAGAAGAAGAAAGAAGAAGAAGAAAAACAGTTTGTGCAATGAAATGGGAATGTAGTTTTTGATCCCCTGCATTATTAGTAAATCGAACAATTATGAATTTGTTGCTACTCAACGAGATGGAGCAAGCCCTATAGGAATCTGAATGCCCGACTTCCGGCCGTCAGTTGAGTCCGTCTGTCCTTTCATCGTCCGTTCGTCGTCCGCCCGTCGCGAATGGAGAGGCGACGCGTCGCCCCTCCATTCGTTGTCCGTCAGGGCGTAATGCTTTAACAGAAAAACTTGAATAACTTTGCAACCATATGCTTTTTTGTAACCAAACTTGCAATGGATCATCAGAAGCCTTATAGGGACCTTAATTATATTTTGGAGTCAGAGGACACGCAGTTAGCAATAGAAGGCAGATAGGTCAAGGTCCAATATTTGTAAATTTATATCCGTAAACAGCTACGGGCAAGTTTCCTGGCCGTACGCTACATTTTGTGTCTTTATGTTATAATGCACATGCATTAGGTAAAAAAGATGTTAGATCACCCATATTACGTCACATCAATAGGTTAAGGATCAAACGAGGCTCACGTTAACAGAAATGATTACATACGAGAAGGGAGAGAGACATTTTTTTGTTTGTTTTGAGAACGTTGAAGATATTATATTGTAAGTCCCCGTATACTTTTGTGTTGTTTAATTTTACGGAAACACAGGTGTATCCTTTTATTTTTTCTTTTACAATTGTATTATCATGTTACAATGGCAACATTTCTGAGGCGTTTGCCTACTACTACTTTATTAGCAAACAGGCATGTGTGAAAAGTCAATTAGGAAAGGGATGTTGTGTTATTGATGGGTTAGTTTACAAGTGCGGTACATTAGCACAAACAATTTTTATTGATGGTACATGCTGTAAACCAAGCATATACCAAAAGCTTCCATCATCGTGCTGTCATGGCAACTGGCCTATTAGGCGTGACGCTTACCTTGAAAATATACAGCTAAATTGTAAATAGCCATTTTTCTTTTTCTTTTCTTTTTTTGCGTAGTCATCGTCACAGCAACCATTCATTAAAGAGGAAATATTGCTTTCGATGACCAGGATAGCAAACACAGTCTAACTTAAAAAAAAAAAATAAACACTTTATGCTTTCACACTAGATGAATATGCCAGATTGTGGAATTTCGAGTGGCGCAGACTGCTAACTCTAAAATCTATTTTTCAATCACTTTTGTCACATCTGATACTCTTTTGTGAGAAATTTATGTGTTGTTTCTCCTTAAATTATTCCTCACCACGGCAATGGGAGAAGACGTCGGAGGATGACATTAACTGTATTTGCAATTCAATAAAAAAGTCGAAATCTATAGATTTAGTCACTTGCATCACTTTTTAGTATGATTATTGAAAATATGTATATTTATCAAAATAATTCGTTACCATGGTAACAACAGAGGACATAACAGAATAAGTGGGACTCTTATTACAATTGAAATATCAAACCGATGAATCTAGTCACGTTTCTCAGATTTTAGTTTGATATAATTAGAAATGAATGATTTTTTTTTTGTGTCTAAAAACAAATCTAATGGCAACGCTATACGAAAGAAAATGTCAGAACTCTGAAGGGCTCAATATCTAAATCTGCTTGTACTACGTCTACATGTGCGCTGAAGTTTGTGCTTTTAGACAAATTTTAACAACATTAATTTCACTAGCTTTGTAGATACTTTATCTCCCTTGGGGAATGCACAAACTGCGGTATTTTTTTTTTTTGTTTGTTTTTTGCTTGTTATCGTTGGGGGAACTCAAAGATGACTGTAAAAAGTTCTTTATGCAGTTATGAAAAGGGTGGGTTTCGTACATATTTTCAGAAAACTGCATTTAAAACATGAAAGAGGATTGTTCACTGAATATTTGTATTTATTTTTTATGTGAAGGAAATGAAAATCGACAATAATGTCATATACAGTGCACTGCGATCTTCCTGGAAGAGGGGGGGGGGGGTGGTGTTGATAATTCCAAAAGACATCTTGACTGAATAATTGTTTATAAGTTCAAACTGGTGAGCCTAATTCTAGAAATTTCAGAGTGAGAATCTGAAACAGAATATTGCCCATGATTTTAGTTTATTATAAAAGTTGACAATCTGACACTAAACAGACTAGTGATAATATAATAATACGCACAAGTGGTGGAAACGTAGGTGGAGTCCCAAAATACGTCTCGCGAAATCAACCTCGGGAATTATTCTCAAATGGTAAGTCATAACAATGTTTGTTATTTGGGGTATATTAGCTGGACTGTCTGATGTGCAACATGTATGTAAGCTAGTAATGGATATCATATATAAATATATATGTATACATACATACATAATCAATATATATATATTGGGGATAATGCTTGAGGGTATTAAACAACCATTTGAAATATATATATGATAATGCGTGTGTGTGTGTGTGTGTGTGTGGTGTGTGAATATCTTTTTATGTTACCTTATGGAGACAACGAGTGGTTTATAATTAGAACATTACGGGGGCACTAGATCTAAAGGAGACAACGTTTTTTTCCATTTAACCCTTGCTTTAACTTTTTAAAATGCTCAGTACACATTTTCCATATGTCTCTCCCAAACATGCCAAAGCTGCATCCAAACGTTACCTGATATTATTTCTATTGGTACCGGTATACAAGATTGTATGTATACATATATATCCCTTTACCCATATTCACTTTCCACTTTCTACGTGATCAATCAATCAACGTTATTGACTCCTCACCCAACAATATTCTTACCACTGGAATCATTTAAATTTACAGCCAGTGATTGCTAGGTCTACGAAAATGAAATACGAGATATCGAATGGCGTGCCCCAACAATTTGTTTGCAATCTGACACAATGGGAACTGGCATCGATTGAGATACCTTCTGCGGTCGAGCAGACTATACATTTCTTTCACCGTCAATGCCATTTGATTCATCAGAGCATCAGGATACCAATCCAAGTAGATGATTGTTTATCATTGTTCTTTGTTCTCTCTGTCTTTCCGTGCATGTCTCTCTCTTTTTTTTTCTCTCTCTCTTTCTATCTTGTTCTACAGGTTTTGATCGTGTGTGTGTGTGTGTGTGTGTGTGTGTGTTTTCCAACCGTTCTTATGATAACGGCTTCAATATTAGTTTGCGTGTTAAATGTTTCCACCTAAGTGTTTCAGAGTGTATAATATATGCCTAATTGTCACAATGCGGCAGCGTTGCACACACACACACACACACACACACACACTCACACACACACACACACGCACACAAACGCACACACGTGGTACACACGCCCATGCATACAGACGCAAATGCTGCAAATTCATTTGTCACATTTGGCGAAGACGGAGATTTGGAGATAGCTGTGAATAATTCTATGAAACATTGGACATGGATGCGCAAGAATTAAATTCACCAAAAGCATGCCTTGTCACACAACATTTGCGGTGCGCCTTTATGTTAATAGCCCTCATTTTTTTAAACATCCATTCGCGCGCCGTTTTCTTCATGCGATTCTATACTGTGTAATAAACGAGACATTCCATAACTTGTGTCTCATTGATTTTGTGTACATAACATAACAACAACAACAACAACAACAACAACAATTTGGATTGAGAAAATAATTTAAACTTACCAACACTTTCAACATTTCGGATATAAAGAGGGAAGTTGTTCCAAAGAGATGGAGGAATAACAGAAAAAGCCCTGTCACCATAACGGGTACATGTGCGGGGACCATAGTTGCAGATTGGAGTATGGGATGACCGTGATTGCTAATTATGATACCATAAGAAATGTCTGCCAGGAACTTTGCTGGAAAAAAAAATTAACCTGAAAATCATCATACACAGGGAGTTTAAATGAATATACCAGTTTGCAGCTTGCAAAAGTTCAAAGTAATGACCCCGAATTTTGAAACATCAAAACAAAACTCTTGTAATGTTCAATAGACAACACCCAGTTACGCAATCCACCTTGCTGTTATAATAACAAGCTCCCCCGTTGTTCTTTGAATGTCCCTTCACTGCAACATAGACAAATTGCTCAGACGCTGGGCAAGGCACTAATCTTTTCAACTCTGACATGGCTCATGATGTTATTTTTTTTTTCAGGCAATCATTATTCTGGTTATGCACAGAATGAAACCCCGAACAGGTATTATATAAATTGTACAATATATCCAATATGGGTATAATTTACTTCAACCTGTGTCCGTATTTTCCCCAATGGTTTTAGATTTTCCAATTATGATAAAGCAATATTCTTTTTTTTTCATGTTTTATTGAATCAACAAAATCATGATATATACAAAATATTACAAATGATTAGACAAATTTATGAGCGAAATCAAGCATGAATGAAAAAAAGTAAATAAATAAATAAATAATTGATAGTAACAATAAATGCAGCTTATACGCCCCCCCCCCTCCGACAGAAAAAAAAAATACAAATCCATAAGATTACCAGTTGCACTAATACATATATTTTCAAAACGATTTAAAAGATCGCATTCTGTCAGAGGGGAAGGGAGAGAGAGGTGGAGGAAAAAGAGTTGAGGCTTGGCGAAAAACAAACAAACAAACAAACAAACTTTAAAATCGAAAGAGAATCCGTCTAACAAACTTCCAGCTCCCACAGGGTCCGCAAACAATTAAACCAACAAAGTAACCATAACAAATGTATGTAAGTTTCTGGGGCAATATTGCAAAAAGCACAGTTTGGTGAATCCTTCCTTTTAATTTTGTATAAAAACTCATTTAGAGCTATCGCTCTATGAAATAATTTAAAATAAAAAGAACGAATACGGGTGATAATGGTTGATCCAAAATTATTTGTATGAATTTTTTCCCATTTCTCCTGATCGGGATCAGGACAATTTTCCCAAAATATCATCTGTCTTGGGGGGATACAAGTTTCTAATAATATACCATAAGCATATCGAGGAATTTTCGTAATACTAAGAAGTTTTACTTTCATTTTATCCAATATAATACTTGGAGTTAAATCCGATAAAACCAACCAATCTTCCGGAATACTTTTGATCAGAAAATTATACTTCCTCCTATCCCGTGAACTTATATCAAAATCTAAAACCAATTCTTCAAATAACTTACTGCCAGGATGGGGAGGGTTCAATAAATCAGAAATGAAAATAATTCCATAAAGCAATATTCTTAACATATGATCCTATGATCCATCATGTACATTTCCCTCAATGCCAGAGCATCCATTAGACTGTGCTCAACGTGGTGTTGTGCGGTAAAAGCTGCATAAAATGACAGGAGCCATACGATTCAAGGTCCTACCTGAACTGCTCTCAAACATAATGCATTTCGCCACACCAGGACTTGCGTTACTCCATTAAAAACCCTTTCGTTGTTTAGACATAATTGCGCATGTGCATTTTGTGTGCCTGTGTGTGTGTGTGTGTGTGTGTGTGTGTGTCGCGGGCGTCTATTGATATTTAAGCAAATTATAAATTAATTCATGGTATGGAGCCTTATATTAGTGATAACAGCCAAATGACGTCGCCTATACGCATCCAGACGGCATTGTGGGTAGGGCAAAATCTAAGACTTTAGTCTAACATTTTGCATGCTTGTTGCAGCAGACTTCCAAGATTGCTCTACTTCAGAGCTGATTCAAATTTGCAATCGATACTAAAAGCCATGTACTTTGGGTTGGTCCTTGTACATTCAGCTCGCCATCGCTGAAAGTTGATAATTGGACACTAGATTTATTCTTTCTCTCCTTTCTTTGATATTGCACTGATTTTTAGCTAGCTCTACCGTTAGGAGCTAAGACATCTGCCAATGTGTTCACGAGCTCTAATCGTGAAGAAATAACAAAGCTATTTCAAAAGGCATACTGAAGGGAAGGTTTAAAGAAATAGGGAATAACTATGAATTATATTATCTCAAGAAATAATCAATATGAAGAATTGGAAAAATGGTTTCTTTGATTACATAGAGAATACAGCTAGTTTAACACTTCATCATCAGGCTTTTTCTTGTAATTTTGTTTTCAATCGCTATGTCAAAAAAAGGATTATAATTTCAATACTTTTATGTTTAATGGACCCATTTCATAAGCTGCGCTTCTCGGGGTCCACGACCATCATAAATATGTTGTCGTGAAAGCGTGCATATAAATCATTACAGTTCAAAATCCCATTAAAGTGTTATTCTATACTGTTCAAATTACTTTGTATTATTGATGAATGGTGATACGACATTTGCTACTGCGACAATTGAATTTATGTTTCGATTTAATAGGGTGAAGAAATATCAAGGGACTATTCTTTGTTACATGAGTGAATGTGATGGAAACCTAGTGAGTGGAGATGAATCGAATTTAATTGAGTTGGCAAGAACGTCCCTGATTAGCATACTGTAACATATTTAAAAAAAAACACACAAAACACAAAAAGAAACAGCTAATATCACATACACATCCTCCATAAATAGTTCTTGAGAAAGTAACAAACGGAATGATTAATAAGTGTTTGAATGGCTCTGAGAAGGCATTACACAGTTGTTCGTGATCTCATCTCAGTCATACCAACTGCAGGATGAGTGTATTTCGAATGATAAGGAAATAGAGATATAATAGAGGGAGAGATAGATAGAGAGGGAGAGAGAGAGAGAGAGAAAGAGAGAGAGAGAGAGAGAGAGAGAAGAGGAGTAGAAGGAGTGTAATATATGGCACTTATTCTATAAAAAAATGTAGCAGACCAATATGGAAGGGGAAATTGATCGGGGAGGATATTGAAATATGCTAAAAAATGACAGGACCATGAAAAAAAATGTCTAAATGACCTAGTGTTATAAAAAAGAGATTTCAGTTTTCCTACATTTCATACCGAATCATCACATTTTGCCCCTTTCTCACAGGTTATCGTGATGACTTGTCCCATGCCTTTGCTGTTGTTTCTACGTAACATATCTAAGTACTTTGTAATAAGAACTGTGAATGTTCACAATGTTTTGTTAATAGGGTGCACAACTGTGTGGTAATAAGACACAGCATCATATAGATGAAAAAGAATAGTTTGATATCACCCAGATTGTACACAGCATGAAGTTTATACAGACTTCACAACCTGCTCAAACCGGCTATATCTCATTATGGAAAAGTAGATAGTGATGCGAATTGTGATAAGCTCAACATGATGTGTGAGAGATGAAATGTGTAGAGTCAGCCTGTATTAACTTAACGGTGCCCAGTAGTTGGTCTGTGCGACAGTTTGCCGGCAATAAAGCAATTACATTAGCAAACCTCGAAGCGTGCTTCGCGCTTGCTGCTGGACGACTGAGTTACCATCTCATCAGCACGTACAAACACACCATCATCATCAAGGATAGCATCGCTAAAAACTGGTGCCCTGTCCCGTCCTCACCGGGAAGCTGATACCCGTTGCCCGGGCAACACTAATAAACGCTTTCCACGATGCAATCTGGACATGCGCACAGCCCGTCGATTATACCCGCCCCAATCTCTAAATTTTATGAGCCGTGATAGGCGTTTAGATCCCGAACAGCAACAGCTCCACGTCGTCGTTGGATATTTCTCCGTCGTCAACAAAGTCCCTTCAAACAAATTTCCGCGACACTTGAGCTGTGGTGAGGTCAAGCCTAAAGACTAGCTGCTGAAATCAAAATCAAAGTGTCAAAGTCATCGAATATCCAGATATTTCTACATCACTTCGTCCTTATTGTTCACCTCATTTCTCTGAAGAAAATCGAAACTTAGGAGAATGGAGAGGGTCCCGCAAATCGTGAGTAATTAAAAAACAGTTTACAACCGTGTGACATTGTCATAGTGCTTGTAACTTATAAACTCTCTGAATGACAGTAATGAGAAATGTGCATGAACTCAGATTACTAACC
Source organism: Diadema antillarum (assembly GCF_040938485.1). NCBI lineage: Eukaryota > Metazoa > Echinodermata > Echinoidea > Diadematoida > Diadematidae > Diadema > Diadema antillarum. Next base: position 1,121,158 of record NW_027270966.1, read on the forward strand.
AAGAAAATAAAGGCAGAAGGATTGTTTCATTGAAAATTTGTTCAATTTAATGAACCCAATGTATGTAAGCAGGGAATGACAAAGCTATAGTAAACAATAGGGAAAAACACAAAACTAGTAAGTTATGCACACTGCACTGTTGATTTGTATGTATATAAATATAATAACATAATATCAGAATAGCCAAATTTGTGTATGCTCATTAATGGAGACCCTTTGCAATGTAATGTAAACTAAAGATAATTTTGAAATGACTTTTTTTTTACATTTCAATTTGTGTGCATGATATTTGCAAAACTGTTAAAGTCACCAAGATTTAGATGTAATTTGTTTCGGGTTTTTTCTCGAAATTCTCTCTAATGGATTTCGGTCATTTTGCTGTTGTTGTTGTTGTTGTTGTTGTTGTTGTTTTCAGGTACTCATACGATATATTCATAACATGGAGTAATTTGAGTATTGAAATTTCAAATGTTAAATCTACGTTAGACATATTTTTTTTTTCTTTATAGTGATATCATTATTTCCTTTACTGCAGTCGCACTTAAGTAGGCCTAATACTGATAACAAATTGATCGAATAAATCATCCTTACTATCAAGTACTGGTAAACCTTGGAAAATGCATTGTAGTCCTTTAATACATCAATCTGATTGCTTCTGTTAATGCAATGTTAAAGACTACTAAATATCATTTCAGCAATATTGAAAACATATGCTAACGATGCTAGACATTTGATTTCTGTATTATAGAACTTGCCATCGCTTTACCATTATCCTACCGCATTCCTCGTGGACTTTTCAGTAAAGACATTTCATGAGGGCTTACTTGGAATACGGTCATAGAGTTACCTACGTTGAATAGAATCAAATACAAACAACATGATATTTGAAATCTGGATTCCCTACAATACCAAGGGAGATGATTAGGATGGCGATTTGATGAGCCAGATGAATTCTCACCCAGACTACGGGCCGGTGAGTTAGCTCAGTCGATAGCGCGTCTGTCTCACGATAATATGGACTCCGGTTCGAGACGCGGGTCCCACTAAGCAATGTTGTGTGTAATCATACCGTCCCCTCTAGTAAGAGGCAAAACACTTTGTCCCTCGGATAGGACATAAAATGGAGGTCCCGTGTGTGAAAGAGTCACAATCCATGCACTTATAAAAAGATCCCAGTTCATTTATTCATTGCAAAGAGCAGGGTGTTTAATCCGAAGAAATGGTGCCGCCTTACCTCCACCTGGAAGACAAGCTATTGCAGCTGAATATGGGCTATCCAGCCATCTTCTTAGATGGAAAATGAAAAAAGAAGAACAAGCCAAAAAGGTAAAACAACAAGTATCAAAACAGACTGGAGAGCGCAAAAGGATTATAAAGATGCAATTTTGTGTATGACGATCGAGTATCATCAAACAAAACGTGCGTGGCTTCATGTCTAGCGGACAGAAGATTTAATTTGGAAATATTCGTTTGGCAGATCAAGGTTACTGAAATTAGGTAGGCCTAAGTGATATTTCAGCAACAGACAGATTTTTTGTCGGCGTTGAATTTACTCTTCTCAATGACGAAATTTGACCGATTCGTTTGTATCCGAATTAATTAGAAGAAAATGGGTTTGATTCATCACGATGTCTCATTGGAGGCTCATTGGACTCTAATAGTTTGACTGATGGTTTGTTAATTCCTATAAAATCATTTGTGACCCTTCATCACAAAACCAACAAAAAAAAAAAAATCGCCAGACATGAATTTTTAGTTAAGGGCAAATTCTACAAGAGCAGAAGCTTTGACATAATGTATAACTCAATTTATATGGATTTTCCTAACCTATTGGAATATTGGAAAGAAATCACGCACTATGAAAAAGTGTGAACTGAGAAAAGAGGCTGTGAAGTACAGGGTCTATTCAAGTGTTTCGTCTTTAAACCGTACTGGCTGTGCTACGAATGGGACAAAAAAAAATGTAAACAATTGTAGCGACAACAGTGAAGGGATTATCAAATTATGATGAAATTGAGCATGCTCTATTAACACTTTCTGTCCATAATTTTTTGCCAATTTTCATGGTGGTAACATTTTCCTCTCTAAAGTTATTAGAGTTGAAAGTGAAGGGTGTGCAAAGAATTTCAAAGAAGTGAAAAGGGACCTCTACCTGATGACAATACTTTACAAAGAAGGGTTATACAATAACTCACCCCGCTGAAAACACACTTTCCCATTCATTTTATAACCCAAACTTATGAATAATGTAGGATAAGAATAGCTCTTTCAGATCATATGTAAACCTCAAGATTGACTTGGTTGACTTGTTTCACCATTTTGAAGTCCTCACGTAAAATCAAGTAGTGCGACGTTTTGTTAGTTTTGTGATGCACGGTCGCATTTGTTTGTTGTTGTTGTTGCTTCATTTTCCCATCGTTGCCACATTCCTTGTCTCACTATTACTCAGTTTCAAGGTAAAGGAGAATTTACGCCGAATTCCTTTGTAATTCAGTTCAATTCAATTCAATTCAAACTTTATTTAATTTTTCGAAAAGAACATAAACGTTTCACTTTCTTTGGTAACAGAGAATAAGGTTACATATAATCAAAACAGAGTAAATTGAGAAAACATAACTGTGGAACCTTGGGGTAACAATGTTGTAATGAAAATTGACTGAAGTGATATAGACGATATAACATTACCCAAAATATCGAAAAATGGAGGGACCCACTAAAGAGGCAATGCTTTTGTGGGCTCCTCAGGTACAGAATGTCACTAGAAAATGAACTGATGCAAAAAGGGGAAAAATTGGGAATAAAGTCAGATTAAAGAAACTCTGGAAGCCCAATAAGAAGACAGAGTAACAGACAGACACACATACACAGGCAAATGAACATTAAACGAGAATGGGACGACAAAACTTACAAAGGGGGACTTATACAAGACAGATCGAGACAAGACTGTCATAATAGGAAGACAATACAACGGACAGAAAGGCAAAACAGATCCAGCGATCCTCGTCAGAACTATATCGAAAAGATAATGGGATGCGTGGAAAGGATACGGAAATATGGAAAAATAGAGAGAAATAGATGCGGAGGTAATACAAGTAGAATCGAATCTACTCTGTAAGTGTCTCAGGACAACAGGGACGAGAAAATATGTGACAATATATCATTGGTAATGAAAATTCTTCGAAAAGAAATTAAAATGAGCCAACAGGCTGATTCAATTCTGTAGGAACATAACATTGCAATAAGAAAGACTTTAATCTCCTCTTAAATGAAAATATAGAGGGTGCAATTCTTATGTCATTATTCAGAAAATTCCAATAAGTTGGGCCAGTATAGATGAGTGTGTTCTTAGCAAGAATTGTTCATAAAAGAGGTAATTGAAATTCATTGGAACGTCGAGTGGGATAGTCATGGAATGATTGATTTCTTTGAAACATAGAATCGAAAATGGAGGGGAGTGAGTTGTTGCTGTACGTATACATAAATTGCCCCAAATTAAATAAATACAAATCTTTAATTTTTAGCAGCTTATTAGCGGCAAATAAAAAATTCGAGTGGGAGGGTATGAAAGGATAACTGATGCCACGGAGAGCTTTCTTTTGAAGAAGGAACACTCTATCCAGTAGGTTCTGGTGAGTGTTGCCCCAAACTGAAACACCATAATTAAGATAAGGCAATATCAATGACGAATATACATAACATAAGTAATGATTTTTGTGGAATATACAATTTCATTCTATTTATAACACCTACATTACGTGAGATTGTGTTGGATATATAATCAATATGTAACTTCCAGGAAAGTTTATCGTCAACAATAATTCCAAGGAATTTAAAATGCGAAACTCGTTCTAAATGAAAATCATTCAAATACTCAAAGTGTCAACAGTATTATTAAAAATCATATATTTCGTTTTTTGGGGGCAATGCGGAATGAGAAACGCTCGTTTTTCTTCGTGGAAAAAAAATGATACATTTGGAGGTGCGTAATGCTGTCATCAAAGAAAGGTGAAACAAAATGCACAATCAATATCTTCCGAGTCAAACCGGGTTAGAGATACATGAAGTTTCGTAAAGTCTACAAAGACATCTAGTGTTCTTTGCCCAGACCCTGCCCAATGTCGTAAATCACCGATATTCCATGTATCCAATGTACAAATCTATAAAAACAGAAGCTCTGTTTCTAAATTAACAACATGGTGAAAACCAGCCCATATATGAGTGAAAACAGTGAAACAAAAAATGAATATAAAACTGAAAGATAAGATTGTGAAGTGTTTTTCCGTTTGTTTTTTTTTTTCATTGCCTTGGTTTGGATTGTTGTTTTCTTGCCACGCTGGTTGTGCTTATATAGCATGCATTTAGCAGTCCTTAAAAAAAAAAAATGATTTGATTTTATTACATTCGATTTAATTCAATTAGATCTAATTTTCTGCTTGTTTTGATCAATTGAGGAAAGGTACTGCAAAGTTATTTGATTCTAACTGTGGAAATGTTTGGAAGTATGGTAAATTATTAACCTCAATTTACAGTTATAGTTTCATGACGATACAAGACGAAGACGAGCAGATATCAATTTATGCATTATTCAAATGCAATAATTCATGCACTTGTTCTTCAAGAGAAAGATTACGCAAATGTACGTAAGATAGGAATGCATGCGACTATCATTATCACATGCAATCGCTGGAAGAGGTTAATGAGAAAGAGTTTCCGCTTAATAGAAAGAAATTAGCTGCTTCATCAGCAACGCCGGAGACAGGTTGCTTCGCTGGGAAATTCTACTAAATGAAACAGATAGAGGGACCTACGGTAGGCGAACAAAGACGTCATTAGCTCATGCGGCATGCCCATAATAAGCCACAATATTTTTTTTTCCTAAAATTGAAAAGCCTAAAATAATAGTTTGTCCGAGAAGCAAGGAACAATAATTCTGCGATACAGGAGACCAAAAAAAAAAAAAAAAAAAAAGATTCGCGGTTAGCATTGCTCAGTGTCCCAAATAATGAAAAATGGTAGATCACCTTGTCTGATTATATGATGTAATTTGCATATTCGGATGCTATGAAAACTGTTTTTCCTGGGCTTGTGAAACTGCGAGTAGAATCAGTCATCAGTATGGGGTTGCAAACAACAATTTTCATCTCTCCTGCCCGCATCTTGTAGTGCATGCAAAATAAATGAAATATACACGAGGTTTACTTCGTCATTTAGTGAATTGAGTAATTTTCTTACTCATCTTACCTCATTAAACTCCTTTTCTCTTTACACGTGAAATCTAAGCCGAAATCGGGTTATGACTGAAGACTCACCCAACTACGAATGTTTGATATTTGAGGCACTTGTTTGAACGCTTTCTTGAGGTAAATTTTAACAACTTACCATTGACCAAGGTATGAAAAGTTAAACACGGACTGAATCTGTGACAGATTTATATCACAATATGGAATTTTCTTCATGTGTTATGGGCAGGTGACCCTCCTTGGAATAAACATAAAATCCCTTCGAGTATTTCCTTTCTTTTTCATATGACGCTATTTCAAAATGAAGAGTAAATTCTTGTGGTGTTAGTGGGGCATTTTGTCATGCATTGATGAGCACTGGCGCTTTATGATAACATGACAAGCAGGAGAATACTCATCAAAAGAAAAATAATGACAACATATTCCCTTTGAAATAGGGGCGAGTCACGGATCTGTATGAAAATTGCCATATTCCTCGATGGCATCACAATTATCCAACTCTATCAAACTACGGTTTACCGGTTTGATAAGATCTTGTTTCAGGGTTTCATGTACAGTCTCATATCACATACCTCTCGTAGGGAGGTCTCACCTCCCCTGTTCCTGGTTATCAAATGGAATGAAGGAAAATAATTAAACCGGAACGTGCACGGATCGTTAAAATTGGATGAGAAAAAAAATTCTTCTGTCACTGCCAAGTTTCAAAACTTGAGTTTTTGTTTTTCCAATGCAAGTATATTGTTACCTAGGAAAATGACAACAACTGCAATCCACAATGATTATTTTCAACACACATTATCAGTCCTACCGTGATTTCTTTTCACAACAATTGGGAGATTTTGTTAGATTCCATTACTATGAAGTGTAGTTTAAACTTTATTTCGCAAAATAATACTATTAAAGACAGTACTTTGACAGTGTATTAAACAAATAACTAGTTTTTGCATACATTGTTTGGCATGCATTGACACAAGTAAGTAGTATTGTTATGTCAGAAAACTCATTGTGGTGAATAACTCTGTACAGTTGACTCACTTGTCATGTCATTACGATCCAGTAATGATTCGTGCACAATATCTGAGTCAATATGTTTCATTTCATTTCACTTCGTTTATTGTTTTTGCATTGTACAAATTAAATCCCCTCAGAAAAAAATATATGCATTGCTTTTTTCATTTATCATGGGTAACTTTGCACCTGAAAGAAGACATCATCTTTGGAGAATAGGTACAAAGAATACAAGAAAAATCAAACTACCATGAAGGATTACTTAATAAAGCAAGCATAACTTGATATTTTGGACCTCATTAGATGCATAAAGAAAAGACTTACACAATTATGGTGAACTTTGAATTTATACTTAACTACTGCGAAACAACAAATCATTTCAAAAAAGGTAAATATTACTCGAGAACAAAAAAGGATGCACATTAAAAAGTAAGGAATACTTGGACGGAAGTATAAGAAAGAGTGAGAAAAATCATGGCAGAAAGGAACAATAACAAAGACCTGAGCGCAGGTGAGGTCATGCTTCAAAACATTCAAATGTTGGAATAATTTTGATCTCTAATCATCAGACCAAGCCTCTTTCAGAGTGTTCTTTTTGTAAAGAAGCAATAAATGCCCAACGAAATGTCAACAACTAGAAATCCTAATCGTTAACATACAACAGAAGTATTCAGACCTTCCGTGAATTTTTGGCTCGCGCAACGTTTTCGAACCTTGTGAGATATTCTGGCAAATTCAACTACCATAAAGTGGCATAGGCCTACTTAAAGGTGTTATTTCAAGCATTCTTTAAACTATCGTCTAATTCTTAGTGTTTTACCCGAATAACTAATTAAGTTTATGCATGTTTTGTCTATACCTTGTTTGGCACAAACATATAGATGCAAAGAGTAGCTACTTTATGTCAAAGTTTGCATCGTCCGTGATGTCAGGGAGTTGTTCAACAACTTTTTAGGCAGTTGATTCAATAAATATTATACTTTACAATTTACATTATAAACAAAGATCTTCAGGCTGGTAAATGTACAAACAAAAACTAGACAAGCACATCCCCTTTACAAGGGCAGTAAACCCTAGATGAAGAAAACCAACCAACCAAACAGAAAGCCCACATTAGATAAACTTTCTTTGAAAGTAAAGAATCACGCAAATATAGTTCAAGACTTGTTTGATTTGTAAAAGAGGGAAAGTACGACCAAAAAAGGAGGAAAATACAAAAACAAGTCCATTTTGGAATGCGCAATTCTGGTGGTCGCAAAAAGGCATGTAACAAATCGAGGAGGACTGTTTAACAGTTTGCCACTATACCAGCCTGTGGCTTAAGAAATCCACGGAGTAATGGCATCAGTGTGCTGCCAACATCACGCCACTTGCGTTGCCATGGTTACATTATACGGTATGTGAAAGGGACGTGAATAGCCAGGAAGACGGAGCCTCATGATTTATAGCAGTGACGTACTAATTACTACCATATGAGTATGATTGGACAAATGGTCCCGTAGGACCGCGCACCACTCACAGTATCACTTAAAGGTCGCCATTCTTTATTTTCTTGTGATTCTAATGAAATTTCATTCAGTATGACCATGAATGCAGATCATTTTCTGAAATAACTCTTGAGAGTTTTAAGACAACATAGTGTAGAATGTTGCATATGATAACTATCAAAACAAAAAGGAAGAAAATGAATAAACCAAGATATGGTGTGACTTATAAAGTTCCAATGAATTATTGCTTCATACTTTCTCGTTTACCTACTCTATATGTGACCGTGCACCTCAAAACGAACATAAAGTCGCACACACCGATTTTGCATGAGAACTGAAAATAAGTGAAATGGGTCAACCTAGCCGAACTTGACTTTTTCATATTTTCTGAAAGAGCGGGTCTTCGTTTACATCATGCTAAAATTTGGTATCATAAAACGGGCAGGAAAGTGTGTTTTTTAAGCAGTTTATCTTGAACATTTTTGGTAGAATAGTGTGATTAGGTGTGTCTTTAGAATCCCTTTTTCATTTCTGAAAAACCTTGTCCACACTCTTCACTTTCAACTCTAATAACTTTTGAAAAGATAGTGCTACTGCTTTGAAAGTTGGCACTTATAATGGACAGAATGTGTTAATGAGGCATGATTAATTTCAGTTTAATCTGATAATCCCTTCGTTGTTGCTACTCTGGTAGTTTACTTCCTGTTTTTTGTCCCATTCATCGCACAGCCAGCACGGTTTGGTAAAGATTAAGCGCTTGAATAGACACTGTACTTCAGAGCCTCTTTTCTCAGTTCACACTTTTCCTGAGTTTGTGCTTTCTTTCCAATATTTAGATAGGTTAGGAGAGTCCATTTGATTTGAGTTATACATCACTTTAAAGCTTAAAGTCTGCTCTTTCAGAATATGGTCTTAACTAAAAATTCATGTCTGGCGACTTTTTGTTTGTTTTGAGGTGCAGAGTCACATATACGAAAAGTTATTGGGAAAAGTGTATTGTCATTTCAAAGTGTTTAAGCGTTCAAATAATACTGGAAGATCCACCATTTCTTCCAAACTAACAAGCAAAGGTGTTTCTATCAGGATAAAGGGATCATTTCATTCTTATTCAAGCTGTTTTTGTCTGTGAGAAAGGCAAAAATTTGCCTCTTTATGTTTACAGACTCTTTAAGGTATTGTTTGTTTTATGGTCACAGGGAACCTTTCTTATTTGGTTCCATAATAGCTGAAATAAGATAATAAATGTCCGACTAACCGATGAATTAATTAGGTTAGGGTCCTGAAACTTTCGGAAAATCAATAATTAATTTGGGGTGATTTATCAGCAATTTTTAATCATTGGTCCTTCGATTACAAATGGTAATTCATAATATCTGGTTTCTTTTGATGAAGTCAACAATGGGAGGAAATCAGTGTGTAGACGTACTGTGAGCCAATATTATTAGTATTATTTTTTAAGTACCCAATTAAACCGCCGCATGTTCACATCTTTCTTTTTTTTTCCTTCAGAATTTTCTTGAAAGTTTGCAATTTGTAGGACGAAGAAACGAGGATCTTCTAGGTAAGAGGTTTATGCTTTTCGGATAAAGTATGCTGCTCTTCAGGGGGTTTTACCTCATAGGTTTTCTTGGAATTGACGGTATAATTTCCTGGAGGTCAAACATGGCTCATTTTCGAACAGGATATCGGAAGAGAAAGAGATGAGCTTTCGGGTTAGTCGTGCATTTGTTTTTGTATTTTGTTTTGTTTTCTTCCACAATTGAATTGGAAGGGTTATTGTCCATTGGGACTGGAAATGCGCACTCTTTGGTTAATTGGACTGAGTCAGGAATAGGTTGATGGCGCATCTGGGCAACGATGAATTATTGTCCATGCTCAGCTGATATAAAGACATGGGCCAGAAATAATTTTATTATGAACGTTGAAGAGAGCACCCCAGTTTGAACTTGGAAGACGCCTGAGTTGTTCATATCTGGCAGAAACCTTTAGTTTTGGTTTAATCTTAGCGAAGGTTGTAGGTCAAAGCCTAACTGAACCAGTAGTAACAATGTATGGTAGCAGTGATATTTGTTGTCTACCCGAATAGCTCCAAAAACTTTTTTTTCAATGTAATAACAATTATGCAAATGTTTAAAAGGATAGTACAGTATTGGTGGGGATGAGAATTGGGCTTTTAACTTTTTGCGAGATACTAAGAAAACCCTTGAAGTAGTACAGAGCATACTGTTTTAAGAGGAATTCAAAGTTTATTTGATGAAAATCGGATTTGGAATGACTGAAACATCCAAAAACAAAGTAAAACAAGGAGATCGTAATAAAATGTGGGTCCCACACTTATTAGAATCGCTCTGTTTTGGATATCTCAGCCATTTCAAAACCAATTTTCATCAAATAAACATTGAATTCCTCATGGAATTGCATGCTCTTTCATATTTCGTTACAGGTTTCTCATCATCTTACCAAAAAATGTTAGAAACCTGAAATTAGGTCTCAACTAAAACCATACGACCCCTTTAACTTAGCCTAATGATCGATCAACTAACTCAACCACCGGCAGTGCTTGTGTTTAGAGTATTAGGTACTACGTGAAAAACACATAACTTCTGAGTGGGTAATGTAGATGGATGAAATAGTTTATTCGTATCCTACATTCCACTCAAAGCAGTGCACCACCTTCCTCTTTCTTCCTTAGTTTCTCCTCTTCTTCTCTCTAAGCACATCATGTAGTTCCTGTAACCATGATCCGAAGTACTAGTATCTGATTTCAAAACGAGTTAACTCCCTCAGTATTAAATAATTTTTGATATTTGCGGTTATATGACTACTTGAAAAATACAAGAAAATATGAGAGACTATTATCATGTCTTTAAACATATTCTTTATTATGCAGCAAGTGAACTATCATTGGAAAGCTTTATTTTGATTGCTGATTGACTTACTTTAAAATGTTTAAAATGGCGCTTACCATACAATAAAACTCTTCATATATTTTGTTACAAAGGGCTGCAACAACAAGATGTTTTTCTGAAACTGTAGATTTATTATTTTTGTTAAAGCCACTGCTTACCTTTGGAAGTAGTGCTTAGAAAAAAAAAATGTTTGAATTACCACATATAAGGCATATATATATAATTCTACCATGTGAGAATGTGCAATAAAAGCCCCAGATATAAGGATTACCTCAATAACCATAACTGTAGACTGTTAATTCTAGAAACTATATTAATAAAACTATTGTTCACATTTGTTTTATTATTATTTAACGATTAAAGGGACTCTACAGTACTTGTTGGGGTGGGGATTCAGGTTTATAACATTCATAAGTGAGATAATAAGAAACCTCCTATGAAATATGAAAGAGCATATAATTTTAAGAAAGATTCAACATTTATTTGATGAAAATTGGTTTTCAAAATGGCTGAGATATTCAAAAAGTGAAAATAATGAAAGGCGACAGGCCACGTCTTTTATTAGGATCTCTTTGTTCCACCTTGTTTTTTAATATCTCAGCCATTTCAAAACCGATTTTGATCAAATAAAGTTTTGATACCCCTTAGAATTGCATGCTCTTTGACATCCCATGTAGAGTGGTTTCTGAATACCTCGCAAAATGCTAAAAGATAAATCCTCACCTCAACCAGAACTGTACACACCCTTTAACATTGATTATACTGTTTAATGATTTTGCGCTGGTTGTTTTTATCCCTAACTCACATTTTAAAACTATTTTGAAGCACTGGAGCTGTAGATAGTGGCTTTATAGCGTATCGCTAGTAATGATCTCGCACTATGAATTATTGCATGGCATATTTCTCCTTAATAACGTGTATGGCAATGAATGGCAAGAAACTGCTGAATGAAATGAAAGCAAATCAAATTCAAAGTGGTGTTGCAGTTGGTGCTACACATGCACCCCCCCCCCCCCCCCGGGAGAAATTAAGCCTTAAGAGACATTCTTACTGGTAACTAATCAGAATGGCAAAATTTTGATACGGTGACATCATTGCCAATTGCCACTCCTGCAATTTGAGAATTCGAGATTGCTTTATTTCTTTTTTAACGCTCAATTTGGTTCAGTGTCTATAAATGTTTTGCACAAATGTTATTCTGTATTACTACAGTCTATTTGGGCAAAAATTGGAAATTCATTGTAAAAATATTATGTACAGAAAATGGGGGGGGGGGCGTGATTGGTTTACGTCAGATGTCTGCTTTAAAGGGATAGTTAGTTGTGTTTGAGATGGGGATTCCACTTTTAACGTTTTCGCGGGATTATTAGGAACTATACTTGTATGAAATATTAAGGAGCATGCAATTCTATGATGAAAATTATTTATAATTGCAATTACTTGATGAAAATCGTTTTTTTAAGTGGCTGAGATACCTAAAAACAAAGTAAAAGAAAGTGGTCCCAATAGAAAGTGGGCCCACCTCTTATAAAGACCTCTTTGTTTTTGGATGTCTCCGCCTTTCTCCGCCTTACCTTATATTTATCGTACGCTCTTTAAATCCCCCCCCAAAAAAAAAGAACAGCTTCTAATTATCCCACAAAAAGTTAAAATCTGAATCACTATCTCGAAGTAATTTTTTAGTACTATGCCTTTAAGTTTGTTGTCTCATGTTCGAATCTTTTTTTTTCTTTTTTGTAAGGGATGACAGGTTTTTCCATTAACATTAGAACAAAACAATAAGGCAGGCAATTAACCGCACGTCAGAGAAGTGACAAGGCCCGTGTGATGACGCGATATTATCAAAATTAATGCATCTTATTCATACTCTGAAATCGAAATATTACCTTAAAAAGAACGTACGCGAACATCAACATAATGAGATAACGTTGATACACATCACCACCCACGTACATATTGGGACGAACGACGATGCGCAGTGTGCACAACTGGATATTTAATGGCTTATGTAGGAATACCAGTCGAAAGTTGTCATTATTTCAATTCTCATTCATTCAAACATAGTATGGTTTATGTGAAAATGTCCGAATTTCACATAATTCAGATTCTATTCTCTCTCTCTCTCTCCTGTTCTTTCTCACATCTTTCATTATCGCTACCCCTTTCTTCTTTGTTTTTCTTTCTTTAATAGCATCACCTGTGTACATAACCGTGTATGTTTTGTTGTGTGAAATAGTTTGTTTTTGTTGTAGTTAAGTAAGCCGATAGTCGGTTAAAACTGTTTATTCATTTCCTTGTGCATGAGGCCCCAATATTAAGCCCGGCTTAATGGGGATCCTCCTGTACGGTACCTTGACTTTTTTTATTATCATTATGTCTCAGTTCTTTATCACAATGATTTGCTTACCTGTTATGTGCAAAATCAGCCATGAATTATTATGAACCATGTGTTTATTTCTGAAAGTGATCATAGTGATCATATGTTTTGTCGAAAAATGAAATAAACTTTGAATTGAATTGATTTGAATATAGTTGATTACAGACACCACTAACGACACCTCAAGACTTTAGATTTGGTTTGTAGCTTGCAAACAAGGTTTAATGGAGATAATTTCGAATGCCGTTATAGACAGTACAACACGTTATTAGTTCACATATACATTGTACCATCACCATAGCCATATCAATGCAACAAATCAGGTAACATATACCATAGCAATAAACACATCAGTACCACCCATTGTAAGGTTACATATACCATAGTCATAGACATATCACTGCAACACACTACCAGGTTGCATAATACCATAGTAATAGACATATCAGCAAACACATCATATTACAAATACCCACTGGCGTAGCCAGGGGGGGGGGGGGGGGGGGGGCGATGGGGGCGGTCGCCCCCTCTAAGATTTGGACCGGGGATTTGGGAGGCGGAAAAAAAATGCGTGTATACTGTATGCATGCACATGAAGCGGGTCTCCTTTGCAACCTTTCATCAAATAAGATATTTTTTTGAATATTTCACTCAAAGTGTGCACCAGATCGTTGAATTTCAATTCAAAATATGCAAAATCTCTCGTGCTTGGGAGGGGGTAGCCCCCTCCCAAACCCTCCCCCCTCTGTGCCTCTTTCCCTAGCTTAGTACACTTTTTAGATTTACAAAAAAAAATTATGAATAATTCTGAGTGCACAAGACTTATCACATACATTCCAAAAACTCAAGGTTCCCTCTTGTGTAAGGGGAATTTCCCCTTTTAATCGACCCTTTCCTCCCTCAGTCCCCTCCCCCCATCAGTTTTTTTTTTTTTTGATTTCCCAAATGTTGATTCCATCAAATATGCGTATACGAGATATCTCAATTTCAACCTTAAAAAGGCAAAAGCTCCATCGGAAGGGAAGGGTGGAGATAACACTCGCCCACGCCTTCTCCCTGCTCACCCGCCCCTCCTCCCCCCCCCCCCCCCTTCCGCCATGCATAGAAGTAGACTGTGGCTATACCCAGATCGCTTTATTTCAATTCTAAAAACGCAAAAGGTCCGCGAGCGGGAGGCAGAATTCCCCTCCCCCTAAGCTCTACTTCACTAGACTTTATACACTGACACACAGATGGTGCACATTCGGAATAAGAGCTAAATTCCGTGATTTTAACACTTCGATGAAAAAGTATTACACCAAAAATTTGCACCAGATCGCTGAATTTCAGGTCTGAAAACGCAAAGTCACCTTCGTGTGGGAGGGGATATGCCCCTATCTACACCCTCGTGTGCATGCTTTTTCTGTTTGATTGCTGAACAGACAGCGTTCATGATATTCAGTGTACGAATTAATACAAGAAGATTATTTAAATGATACCATTTTTTTGGCAAATTGTTCAATAATAATCTACACTAAAATATACTGCAACCTCAAACAAGTGGGACTGCTTCAACTCGTTAAAACACGCAAAAACATGCATCAAATTGCACCATTTTGCAACATCAAAATGCAAAAAGTTCTCACCGTGGGAGGGGGGACACCCCCCCCCCCCTCCCACACCCTCCCCCTTCGCTCGCTCCGCTCGCTCGGGTTCAGTCGCGTTCATGATATTCAGTGAAAAGAATTGATACAAGAAGATTATTCAAAATGATACCATTTTATATGCAAATTGTTCAATAATAATCTACATCAAAATATACTGCTACCTTACACTAATGTTACTGTTTCACGTCGATAAAACGCGCAAAAACATGCATCAAATTGCATCATTTGCAACATCAAAATGCAAAAAGTTCTCACCGTGGGAGGGGGGACACCCCCTCCCACACCCTCCCCTCTCCCTTCGCTCGCTCCGCTTGCTCGGGTTCAGTCGTGTTCATGATATTCAGTGAAAAGAATTAACACAAGAAGTGTATTTAAATCATACCATATTATAGGCAAATTGTTCAATGATAATCTACATCAAAATATACTGCTACCTTACACTAATGTTACTGTTTCACATCGATAAAACGCGCAAAAACATGCATCAAATTGCATCATTTGCAACATCAAAATGCAAAAAGTTCTCACCGTGGGAGGGGGGACACCCCCTCCCACACCCTCCCCTCTCCCTTCGCTCGCTCCGCTTGCTCGGGTTCAGTCGTGTTCATGATATTCAGTGAAAAGAATTAATACAAGGAGATTATTTTAATCATAACATATTATAGCCAAATTGTTCAATAATAATCTACATCAAAATATATTGCTACCTTAGCACTAATGTTACTGTTTCACGTCGATAAAACGCGCAAAATCATGCATCAAATTGCACCATTTGCAACATCAAAATGCAAAAAGTTCTCACCGTGGGAGGGGGCACACCCCCTCCCACACCCTCCCCTCCCCCCTCGCTCGCTCCGCTTGCTCGGGTTATAAAACGAGCAAAAGCATGCATCAAATTGCACCATTTACAACATCAAAATGCAGAAAGTTCTTACCGTGGGAGGGGGGACACCCCCCTCCCACACCCTCCCCCCTCGCTCGCTCCGCTCCCTCGGGCTCGGTCGCTTCGCTCCCTCGCAGACTAACCGCCCCCCCCCCCCTAAGATGACATCCTGGCTACGCCGTTGCAAATACCACGGCAATACTCTTGTCATTGGTAGAATTATTTCAAAATTGGATATGTGTTTTGATCACAACTCATGTCATGATGGTACTGTACACGTACTACCTTAGCATCACTTCTGGAAGGACCCGGGATTTTCGTGTCACATTCATTCTTTCTCATCGTATACATGCATCCATCCGCACTGAGCATGGCCATCCATGCCAACTCACCGATGCTTTCTGCATAAGGGCCACCTACAGACAAGCACCCTCCGAATCCCCCTTGCCTGCTAAGGGTGTATATGAAGACCCCGCTGCATAGAACAGGCGAGCCCCCAACGACACCCCCAAGCGAAGGAAGGGATCCCAATAAGCCCCCTGCATCCAATGACGCGCGGCGCCATTCACAGGCGGGACGCGTACGTGACCCATCCCGCTATACATAATGATTCACAATAGTGCAAGATGCAAAATCTGGCCAATATTTCATTTCAAATTTATTCAAACAAGTTCCAAACATGAAACCTTCCCATGAGCTCCGCTAAAGCAGTATATTAAATCACAAATTGTTAACGGGGTACATAGGCACAGCGGCTCCTACAATGATCAATTGCCGCCATTCTTTCTCGTCGTATACATGCATCCATCCGCACTGAGCATGGCCATCCATGCCAACTCACCGATGCTTTCTGCATAAGGGCCACCTACAGACAAGCACCCTCCGAATCCCCCCTTGCCTGCTAAGGGTGTATATGAAGACCCTGCTGCATAGAACAGGCGAGCCCCCAACGACACTCCCCAAGCTAAGGAAGGGATCCCAATAAGCCCCCCTGCATCCAATGACGCGCGGCGCCATTCACAGGCGGGACGCGTACGTGACCCTTCCCGCTATACATAATGATTTACAATAGTGCAAGATGCAAAATCTTGCCAATATTTCACTTCAAATTTATTCAAACAAGTTCCAAAACATGACTACCCCAGCATAAATTTGATCCCCAGGAATGGGTGAAAAACTGCCCCAAAAACCGTTCCGTGACGGAAAACGGGCAGAAAAGCCCCAAACTACCAAGCTATGCTTCGGCAACAAGTTACACTTGTCTGGGGACCAGATCAACTTCCATGTTTATAGGCACTAACTACCTCAATTAGCCCCACGTGTGTAGCTCTGACATAGACCTTCTCACATCTCTGCATAGTACCTACAATAACGGCTATAAAAACAATCCGTCTTAGCTGACCACTCTCGTGCTAAATATGTGATCCAATGATTACTTAAATCGCTATATCACCCCTTGATACTTCGATCCACATATATATTATACAATTAAAAGCATCGAATCATAACGTCAAAAGTAAATTATTGGGAGGGAAGAAAATAGGGGTGGGGAATGAAATTATGCAGAACCAAGAGCTACAATGAACCGATCGCCATTAAAACCAAGTGCATAATGAAGGGGGTATGCATTTCCCTTCCCAACCGCTACGCTTAACTCGAGTGCGCGCCACCCCGAATCTATTTTTGATCATAACCGCAAAGCGGTCTGTTTGAAATTAACAACATTATAATACATTGTATGTGCGCGCTCCCACGCCTCACCAAGGTTGGCCACCTGCCGGCGGCTCCTGGGAAGTAAAAGGTTAGCTGCCGTCTGTAAACCAATTTTAACAACTATGGCTGTTAAAGGGAATTACAGACACCACTAACGACACCTCAAGACTTTAGATTTGGTTTGTAGCTTGCAAAAAAGGTTTAATGGAGATAATTTCGAATGCCGTTATAGACAGTACAACACGTCATTAGTTCACATATACATTGTACCATCACCATAGCCATATCAATGCAACAAATCAGGTAACATATACCATAGCAATAAACAAATCAGTACCACCCATTGTAAGGTTACATATACCATAGTCATAGACATATCACTGCAACACACTACCAGGTTGCATAATACCATAGTAATAGACATATCAGCAAACACATCATATTACAAATACCACGGCAATACTATTGTCATTGGTAGAATTATTTCAAAATTGGATATGTGTTTTGATCACAACTCATGTCATGATGGTACTGTACACGTACTACCTTAGCATCACTTCTGGAAGGACCCGGGATTTTCGTGTCACATTCATTCTTTCTCATCGTATACATGCATCCATCCGCACTGAGCATGGCCATCCATGCCAACTCACCGATGCTTTCTGCATAAGGGCCACCTACAGACAAGCACCCTCCGAATCCCCCCTTGCCTGCTAAGGGTGTATATGAAGACCCCGCTGCATAGAACAGGCGAGCCCCCAACGACACCCCCCTAGCGAAGGAAGGGATCCCAATAAGCCCCCTGCATCCAATGACGCGCGGCGCCATTCACAGGCGGGACGCGTACGTGACCCTTCCCGCTATACATAATGATTCACAATAGTGCAAGATGCAAAATCTGGCCAATATTTCATTTCAAATTTATTCAAACAAGTTCCAAACATGAAACCTTCCCATGAGCTCCGCTAAAGCAGTACATTAAATCACAAATTGTTAACGGGGTACATGGCACAGCGGCTCCTACAATTATCAATTGCCGCCACACGGGCACCGCCCGCCGCCACTGTGCAGGTGGACCACGCGCGTAACGTGGAACGAAAATTTCCTCGTGATCCGTCTTTGGGGATAGCTTGGTTCGGTGTAAAAATGGCAGAGGTAAAAATAGCAGGGGTAAAAATGGCAGAGGTAAAAATGGCAGAGGTAAAAATGGCAGAGGTAAAAATGGCAGGGGTAAAAATGGCAGAGGTAAAAATGGCAGGGGTAAAAATGGCAGAGGTAAAAATGGCAGAGGTAAAAATGGCAGAGGTAAAAATGGCAGAGGTAAAAATGGCAGAGGTAAAAATGGCAGGGGTAAAAATGGCAGAGGTAAATAATTATGTCAGTGGTAAAAATGTCAGAGTTAAAGTTGTCAGTGGTCTAAATGTCAGTGGTCAAAATGCTAGAGATAAAATTACCATTGATAAAAATTTAGTTGTTTAGGACGAGGTAAAAGTGACATTTTTTTTTCTTCATGTTTCTGACACCTTTCTCGCAATATACGCGCTTTTCGTGCCTTCTGTAATAAAGCACGGGGGAGACCGGGGAGAAATGGGACACGGGGAGAAATATGGGACACTCAAGTAACTTGAAAAATGCTTGCATATCAGTAAAAAGATGAGCCTCGGTACACCTGAAAATGGACATATTTATTATAACCACTATACAGCTCTACAGGTATAGTCAGTAAAATATCAAACTTACTATAGATCTGGTAGGTCCTATACTATGTTAATAGGCATTTTAATAAGTGTGCAAACTTCTGAAAATAAAATCGCTTGATAACAGACACGCAGGTATGAAAAATTGGCAGGGATCTTTTACTGTTTCTGTTACCACTGGAAGCCATTTAATAGGGCAGTGTTACATTTCTCCCCGCGACATGTAAATCCTACTTTGGTCATGATGGTTATCCAATTTCTCTCTAGGTTGTCTCATTTCTCCCCGCTTGATGTCCCAATCCCCCAAAATTAGGGGTTAAACAAATCATTAATTACACGAAAATGTTTTATATATAAAGGGGTATCACTAGATACTCTTAGTGGGGCAGCTTAGGAAACCTATCGTGCATTTTGTGATACAAGCACCAAATTTGGCACAAATGTACATTAACATATTGCAAACATTTTCCGATGTTGGGCCACTTGGAATTCTCTCTTTATGTCCGCCATATTGGATTTCAAAATGGTCGCCATTTGAAATCTACAATTGCGAATATCTCTGGGTCTCATGGTGCTATTGACCTGATTCTGATGTGTTCCTGGATTTACGCCCATGCTTTGGGGCAACAGCTAAGTTTGAAAGGCATCAAACATTTACATTTACAGATTCGTTCAACAATGATTGAAAGAAATCCCATGGCAAACTATCGGTTTTTACTCTCACAAAACAGTCTATTGCTAAAGTTCGTCTCCACTCTTAATAGGCATAAGTTTGTAAAGTGACCACAAAGTGTTCATTAAACTTCGAGATATTTGTTTTTGCGCCATATGATACTTGAACAATGTAATAAAATATTTCGCAAGAGCTTACTTATGTCTGCCGATACATCTGCTGTAGTTTTTTTTTTTTGCGTTTTGTAATTTTACTTCTACATTATGTCGTGATCAGGCCTTGTGAGATAAATAGGTTCCTAGGAAACCTGAATGTTTTCGTAGGAAAACCCGTTGACTGTAACGTAAGCCAGATATAAGTAATTTTTAAGTCCAGAATTATTTAGCATGTAACAAACCTAGCGGATTTTATACAATTCTGATATTCACCATGCATTATGATGATGGCATGTAACCATCACGAGGTAAACTATAATCATCAAGAAGGCGAGAGAACCTCTTTGATATAACAGGCAAACTCCACAACACCATGCTGAAGGGCATAATGCTTATGAATATATCGTAGTGCAAAATGAACTTATATTTATTACTCATGAAACTTTATGATACCACAGTTTTCGGGTTTCACCCCGAGAACAACATGATAACAACATGGTATACAATCCGATAAAGTAACATTAGCTGCCCTAGATTTTCAATCCTTCATTGTGTGATGATAATTAAAGATGTTCATTAATAGATGTTCATTAATAGCATGATTAAAGGAGAAATATCTATATTTCCAAAGAAACATAATAGTACGTTATCCGTTAAGACAGATTGAAATATGTCGTGCCCCACACTGCGCATCATTATTTTTTTAATTAAAGATGTTCAATGTAAATGCAATTTTACTAATAGCTGGGCTCAAAAGTTATATCATCTCTGATTAAATATTTGCTAAACCAGGTACTTCACGTATTGCTTTCCAATAGGTGATCTTCAACCATACAGACAAGAAAAAGTCCACGCCCCGCATTAAAAAAGAGAAGAAAAATGCATGTCTTTCCAACAGTATGGTTATACGGGACGTAATTTGCCAGTGATATCATATTCACTTTTCCCCATTTTCTGTGTATCAATAAGAATGATCTGTATTCCCTCCTGCGTTCACATTGCTGAGCAACCATTAAAAACTGTTCACTATCAGAAGTCATAAGACAATTCACTGTGTACCTGCTTCTGATGTATCATCAGAATGTCATGCTGTATCAAACTCAGAATAATGATAGTGCTCTAATCTTTTTAAAACATAATTCAATAAACATTCTTCAAATCTGCAGTTTGGATTTGATAATTCGATGAATACAGTTTGCTCTGGCTAAGTTATCATTCAAAACCTCTTCATACGTTTATCTCCGACGAAATTGCTCTCATTACTTCTAACATTTTACCTCTGACATTTTCACCTCTGCCATTTTTACCTCTGCCATTTCTATCCCTGCCATTTCTGCCTCTGCCAATTTTACCTCTGCCATTTTTACCTCTGCCATTTTTACCTCTGCCATTTTTAACTCTGCCATTTTTACCTCTGCCATTTTTACCTCTGCCATTTTTACCTCTGCCATTTTTACCTCTGCCATTTTTACCTCTGCCATTTTTACCTCTGCCATTTTTACCCCTGCCATTTTTACCTCTGCCATTTTACCTCTGCCATTTTTACCCCTGCCATTTTTACCTCTGCCATTTTTACCTCTGCCATTTTTACCTGGCACCGATAGGGTTATAGTACTACTAGTATTTCCATATGCATATGGCATATCCTTCTTATACTAAATGTAAGCTATAGGTACTGTACACATTGTTCCCAACAAGTACTATATTCTGCTCGATGGTCATAAAGTTCAAACCTGCGTAACTCTTGCAGAGAAAGCGTTACGACATATCAATCATAATTGAATACAAATAAGGTATATGTAGTTTACATTTATTTCTCATTATACCAAACTGATAACTACAAGCGCCATGTTATCTTCAATAGTCGCAAAGTTCATACATGCATATCCCTCTTCACAGGTAACTTTATACCACCATTCATACCCCGACAAACATTCAAATAATGAAGCCGTTCGCGAGGAGATCCTCCATACGTACTAAAATCTGCCAATGACCAAACTAATTATAACCAACTCAAACGAGCCACATTACCAAGTACTTCAAGCAATACTATGCATGTACACAACAACAAACCATGCCCATAACCTGCCAAAATTATCCCATTCATGTCACACTGTGCAGCTTAGGCCACCGAACAATGGGCTATTAACTGCTACGAACCAGGTACTTTACATTATACCAAACTAACAACTACTATTATACTCATTGGCCTATTGAAATATTCCATTCATGTTACCTGTGGACGTTGCTTTATAATGCGTTAAAATCAAGGGTTAACACCCAAACTGATAGTTCCTCTAAAACAATGTGAGTGTGACATCAGATGACTGCAAATGATATACATATCCACAGCATTATAAACACACATGATATTAAATCGAAGGTGATGCTCCGGTGCTCTACTGAGAGCCTACTCAATAACCCGCTAGAAATGGACAGACCCCACTTCCCCCCGAATACAAGACTACCCTACGAGGCTTGCTTGAGGCTACGCAGGAATACTTCAATACCTATTGCCGAAAAGTGTAGGCCTGCCCCATTGACTCTAGAAAGATGTTTCTTCTCGTACTACATTATGGAGTGAAGTACTATAAAATCTCCGGTGCGGTCGCACACCGCCTGCGCCCATTTGTTCATGGTATTAAAGCCGCCCTCGTTCTAGCTTTGGCTGTTCTTCGGTCATAAAGCCCCAATGCTCCCTCCTTGGTAATATTTCTAACCACATTAACTGGGTGTGGGGAGGATAATGCATGAATCTGTTGAAAAATGTCCTCTACTAGCTTGCGCAACTCAAGCTGGGTGAAGGGTCTTGTCTCTTCGGAGGAGACCATGAACTACGTCCGGCACGTAACGCAGGTTGAGCCCTCTACAGCCTTCCCAGGCCACGCTGGCTCCAAGGCCCATGTCCGGCTCCCCTCCGATGCTGCCTGTCTTCGGCCCAAAACACCATGGAGTCACCAACGATCAACACAGCTGGTACCGCCCGATCTAAAGTGAAAAGCAAAAACAAAACTTCCGGCAGCACATATATTCTTACAAATTTAGAAATAATGCCCCTCATTACTGTTTTGATCCCTCTCTCACCGATTGTATGAAACAATATCGAACGCAACGTTTAACCTTTAACCTTAGTTTTAGACTCAATTTATACATTTTAGTTCATGCTAAGGCTGGCTCCTGTTAATGTTGCTGACCGTAAGATACTGGCTAATTCGCCAAACCTCATAACCCGAAAAAGCAACTGTTAAGAAAACTATGAAAAGCACTGCTTCATAGAACGTGCACCCTTGTAGAACAAGGAAGCAACTTCCCATAATAAAATAAGAACATAACAGAATAACACCATCTCAGTCCAGGAAACGCCGCCTACGGCACCCTCCAATAACCGACAGACTACTCCGAAGTGCCTATTTATATCTGGGCGCCCAGTGGGATGTTTCATAAATATAGCCAGCGCTGACTATCTCAATATGTGGTTTTGATTGGTTGAGACGCTCTTGTCACCGACTGTTACTATGGTAATTTTCAGTGACTAACAACTCGTCAGCGCTAGCGCTGACAACTTTCATGACACGGGGCCCAGAAGACCGCAAATGGAATGACAACAAATAAGAATGATTAATGGAACCTATTCAAATAAAAATGATGCATATTCTCCTTGAAAATTAATTACGAAAAAACTTACTAAATGATTCGTGTGCTGACCAATACATCGCATGTGTGTTTAAAACCTAAATTCCCCATTAAATCCAACGACTCTAGCTGAAATTCGTCCATAAATGGCTCGGGGGAGGCGTTGGGTACATATCTGAATCCGTTGCAATTTGCCAGAAACAAGAAAGAGCCTCAGCGATCTTATTTTTTGCACGCCTAGAAAATAACACGCCCTAGATTGTATGTTATAACAAAAAAAAAATGACTACACCAGCTCCCTCAACAATTGCATATTTAAACGAAGGCCAGGGACATTTGGATGCCTGTGAATAATATCACTGCAACCATGGTCTGATTATCCGACGAAACACACTCACTTATTAGCCAAGTGAGATACCCATAAAAATGTATTCCAACAACAATGGGGGAAAAGTTTAAAAGGGGCAATGGAATATCTCAGAATGCCGACACCTTCCAGCCATCTGCCCTGCGACCACAAGCCGTAGACATAGGCACCAAATCCAATGCCCCAAAATCTGTCTAGGCCAATAGGAAAATGGAATACTTTGCGCTCCAGATGCGATCCTGCACCACAAAACGAACAAAAAGGGGGGGGGGGCAGACACGAATCTTTAGTTAAGGACAGATTCTAAAAAACAGACTCTAAGCTCTAAAATGATGTATAATTCAATTCACTTGGCCGCCCCTAACCCACCAAAATATTAAAAAGAAAGCCACGCTCTGGAAAAATGTGAACTGAAAAAAGAGGCTGTGAAGTCCACGGTCTATTCCAGCGTTTAATCTTTTCGAGCCATGCTAGCTGTGCCATGAAAGAGGCAAAACACAGGTACATAAACCACCAGAGCAACAACAATGAAAGGATTCTCAGATTAAGTTGAAATTAACCATGTTCTATTAACGCATTCTGACCATGATTACTGCTGACTTTCAAAGCAGAGGCGTCATCCTTACAAAAGTTATTAGACTTGAAAGTGAAGAGTGTACAAAAGATTTCAGGACATAAAAACCGGCCTCTAAAACCTACCTAATCATAATACCCGTCCCCCAAAAAGGGGTTTTAGAAAAACTACCAAAAATACACTTTCACATTCATATTAAGATACCAAACTGAAAAATAATATAAAAGGATAGGTCTTTCAAAAAAAATATACAAAACTTAAGATTGACTTGATTGAACCATTTCACTTAAAATGACTCCGATCAGTTCTAATAAAAAGGACCCCTTAATCTTGAGGCACTCTCACCTGACCTATTACAAAATCTATCTCAAAGCCTATTGAATAAATTGATAGTTGTTACCAACCCTTCCATCTTCACCTGAGAAATAGATAGCTAGATCTAGGGAGACTTCCAAGGCGTTCGCACGTGGACTGAAAAATATACATTAGGTGCCCATATTCAACGGCAGACGTCCCCACGAAAAAGACGCCGTCCAGTCAATGCAACACGTCCCTGAACCTGCGGCCTCCTTCAGTTCAAGAAACGTGTTGAACTTTCCAAAGGTTAAACAAACGATCGAACAGCCCATGGGCATGTACCTGTCATAATAAAACTTGCTAACAATGCACATCCCTAACAATTCAAAATCCCCAAAATGGACTAGCAACAGACGAAAGACTGATTTCACCTCAACAATTAACATACATACACCAATGACTATCCAATGACTAAATCATGAATCATTCAATACTCGCCCGGGGTCTTCTTTGGGACCAACCCCACAGCCTGAACACCAAAATTATGAAATGGCGGAGTTTTGAAAGGCCCTACGCTGCGGAACAATGCAATTTCTTTTACAGTTCATTATACCATACACTTTATACAACCATACCCCGATTTCAAGTTCCTCGACATAAGTATAACTCTTTGTCCTTTTTTTTTAAGGGGCCTAGGCCTAGCCTAGACCTATACCCATTTAAAAGCTTTACTAACAACCTTCCCATAATGACTGAGCATCCTGCGCGTTTGAATAACGAGTAAGAAGTCTCCATCCTGGCCCACAACCGTGTGGGTTCGTGTTGATGGAGGCGGCGGCATCAGTTCGGGAAACCCACTCACAAGGGGGGCCCCTCCTTATAAGTAACCCGTCCCCCTTATAAGTAACCCCGTCCCCCTTATAAGTAACCCCCGGGGCACCCCTTATAAGGAGTCTCCACGCTTTTTTGCAATGCAACGCGAAAATGAAAGGACTGCTGCAGTTCGCTTGATTATGTCCATAAAGCTTCACAAGTTTCCTAGTTACTCACGAAATTTGAGCAAAATCGGTTTGAGGCATCATATCTAAAATCATGGATTTAAATGCGATGTCAAACGACCCATGCGAATGCTGAAATGCGAGCGATTACTGGCGTGAGTGTCGCCAGGCGCGGCGGCGCGGCAATGCTTGAGTGCAGACGTGGCGACTGAGTACGAAAGTCTCCGTATTTTTGATCATAACCGCAAAGCGGTCTGTTTGAAATTAACAACATTATAATACATTGCATGTGCGCGCTCCCACGCCTCACCAAGGTTGGCCACCTGCCGGCGGCTCCTGGGAAGTAAAAGGTTAGCTGCCGTCTGTAAACCCATTTTAACAACTATGGCTGTTAAAGGGAATTATACCATACAGAAACAATAAAATGAAATGAAATATGAAATTCAGACATTTTCACATAAACCACACCGTGTAAACCTGAGTTTGTTCCGTATCACGGTAATCCTTAACCATTTCTATTCCATAAAGTAAAATGATAATAATAGTAATAATAATAATGATAATAATTATTGCATTTATAAGGCGCTTAATACTGGTGTTACTAAGCGCACGGAAATGTGCACAAATTTTACAAACATCCCTGTATGGGCCAAAAAAAAAAAAAATGGCGTGACATGCACAAAATTTATCAACTGAATTCCTGTGTGGAATCGTGCTAGCTATGTTGTTCAATGAATAGTTTATATATATATATATATATAATGTGAGAAATAGTTCCCTGGGTCCCGAACGTACGAGGTGCCGCATTGTTGGATGCATATAGTTGAAAGAAATCCAACCTCAGTTCAATTTCTTTCAACTATATATATATATATATATATATATATATATATATATATATGTATTTATATATAGGCTTATTTCATTAACACACATCCCGAAGTCTAAAATTTGACATAACTTTTTATGTGTCTGCACTGTCTCAACGATCCAGACTACAGACTATGGATGTTAGAGTTCACCACTGACTGTAATTTTGATATATATATATATATATATATATATATATGTGTATATATATAATTATATACATATATATCTTTTTTTAATTTATTTATTTATTTATTTATTTATTTTTTTTTGGTTAAAGGGGATGGCTAGTAACTGATCAGTGGGAATCAGTGGGAATGCTTGGGGATTATTGTTCCAGTCCTTGTGGGATTCATTTAAGAGTACATTTATAATAATGTGTGAAAATTATTTGCTTCAGAATGGTCTCATATTCAAGTAATGTGCAGTTTAATGTTTCCAGGTTAGCATGCCTGTACTGTGACGAGGCCTCAAACTGCACATTACTTGAATATGAGACTATTCTGAAGCAAATAAATTTCACACACCAATAGATATCTACTGTACTCTTAAAGGAATCCCACAAGGATTGGAACAATCATCCCCCAGCATTCCCACTGATTCCCACTGATCAGTTACTAGCCATGCCCTTTGATATTATGATATGAGTGCAAAATATAGTTACATGTAAACTGACAATTGTTGTAAGTAATTAGTGAAATGGTAGGTTTTATAATCATGCGTGAAACAATACACTTTATTCATAATTATGTCTCGCTTTGGTTTTTCGTCTCTGAGCTTCAAAAAGGGAATAGGGAAAGAGAAAGATTGAAAATGAGAGAGAGAGAGAGCAATAGAGAGAGAGAGAGAGAGAGAGAGAGAGCCAGACAGACAAACAAACAAACAGAGAAAAGGTAGATCAAGCAGTATCGTTCGATCTGTTCGATCATTTTGCAGTTTCTAGCAGTGATAGATTTCTGATAAGGATAATCCTATGTATAAGTGTGTATCTTTGATTTTATCGAGGTTAAATATTTGGTGTAATTATGTCTCCTGTCACTTCGTCTTCACCAGCAGTCAATTGTCAATTTCCTACTTTCACTGCTCTTAAGTAATCAGTCTGATGGAAAGGGTAACCAAATCAAATGCAAGGCCTCTCTGATTAGGCCAACTGCTTTCGCAATGTGCATTTAGCAGAGTCATTACCTTATTTGTAAACACAATTGGCAAACTCACACAACCAACCATCCATTCCCCCGCAAACAAAAAGCAAAAGAAACAGAAATGCACACACACACACACACACACACACACACACAAACAGACAAACAAACAAATCCCACGAGGTCACTCAAAGAAATCATTTGTTTCACTTTTGATTATATTACTAATTAGCGAAACCAAAGCTGACGAATACATGTATCGTTGTTGCAAAGGTGTCGAGGAGCATTATTATGCAGACACGCCACAAACACAAGCACGCACGCATGTGACACTAAAACACAGACACACACATAATGATATGCATTTATCTGGAGTAATTTTAGTGACACTGAAAAAGAGAGAAGAAAAAAACAAACATGCTCACTACTTTGATTGTTTTATGTCATTTCTAAACTTGTATGGCGTAGCTTTCAGACCTAGAATAGAACATCCATACACAAATATAGTTTTGGCATGTGGTAAGTATCTTCATCTTGAGTAGCCTTGTAATCGAGCTACATAAAAGAAACACAAATACTCCACATCCTTAGCAGCAATTGGCACAACACTGGTGCATCGTGTTGATATGCATTGCACTCATATCAAAATTATACAACGCTTTATTATAATCCAGCAAAAAATATGCCTGATGTTTGATAATAATCATACGATCAAGTTTTTAATACTCAATGAATTGACGTAAAGTAATCTAACCTAAATTATCAACGGGAATAAATGTACGAAGGAGACTCTTTTTTTTACAGAGACCACTGACGACTATTCATGATATTCATACGTTTTTTTTATGGCATTTGCAGGTCGTGCTGCTTCTCATTTGCGGATTCAGCTTGAAGACTGCACTGGCACAGTCGTGTAAGTACCACGCATTTCCACACATATGAATATCGTAATTTATTCTATAAATGAGTATTATATATTGGGGCTTTTTTCGGTCAATTCAATTTTCACTATCAGCCAAAGTACGTGGCCATTAGAGTGAAAGTCGGTCAAACAGATTTTATACATTAGTGTAGTATACATCTACGACTTGGGCATGTGCAGATCTGAGGATAAGCCTGTACTAATAGTCATGCAACTAATTACGCAAATGGCATTTCCAAAGCATTGGAGCAGAACTATTGAAAACAAGCTGCGGAACTGACGATCCATTAGCGGCTGTTCAGCAAATTAAGTGGTATCTGTCTAAGTGATTTCTCTCACTTTCGTGCACTTTCTTTGCCTTTGGATGATTTAAAATATTTATTCGAAAACGGATGTTGTCCGGGCAGTCTCCCAAAAGGGGAAAAAATCAATATATCCCATTTTGGACTGATAAAGGGCATTATAGCAGTCCCTTTGGCAAAGCAGTTTGCAAGCATTATATGAAAAAATGTCACACAAAAATTGTGTGTTTGTTAATGCGAGTGTGTTTGTGCCTGTGTATGCAAGACTAATGCTAGCAGATTTTACCAATCATCCAAATGAAATAATAAAGCAACGGTCTGTGAGATGTCACGTTTTTAAATTTCATTCTGAAATCGGTATACCCTAGCCATTCGAAAAGCACCTAGGCCTATCCCGTCGAGGGGCGGGGGTGGTGAGGAGGGGGTGGGGGAGGGAGCAATCTCATGGTAGGTTATTTTTTTAACCCCCCCCCTTTTTTCGTACCCTGTTTGTCTTGAATGATTGAAAAAAGGAAAAAAAAAAACACCGCTAAGGCCACTACACCGGTAGAATGTTGCATCTAAATAATCTCAGGGCTTACGCGGCAACCATTAAAATTTTTTGACGAAACCCTACGGAGAGAAGTATAAGTTGACGTATGATAAGACCTGCCCCGCACCCCCCCCCCCCCAAAAAAAAAAAAATAGATCCATAAAGGCTCTAGTCTTGCCTGAATGAGACATGAGAATCTAAAATATCAATCTAAATGTCCCAGTTCCACTTTGCGCATGAGCAGAAGAAAGGTCATTCATTTGTACCAACATGCTTTTTAAATTCACTGGGGTAAATATCTGTGACGGGCCGTAAACGATCGCCCCGTCACTGTACAGGCATGCTAACCTGGAAACATCAAACTGCACATTACTTGAATATGAGACCATTCTGAAGCAAATAATTTTCACACAACAATAGATACATATAATGTACTCTTAAATGAATCCCACAAGGATTGGAACAATCATCCCCCAGCATTCTCACTGATTCCCAATGATCAGTTACAAGCCATCCCCTTTAAATACAATTGGAGAGGCCTGAAGAAAAGACTAGAATTATTCCGATGCTCTCGCGTGTGCTCGCAATTTCATTGTTATTTGCAAGTCGCCGAGAAGATTCTGTGGTCTACAATGGCTGTAGATAAAGGTTGCCGTGGCGCTTAATTCACCCACCGTATCGTCTGACACACAAGACTGCTGCCATTCTAACCGTTAATTATACAGAGGACCGATTGTGTTTGCCACGCGCTTGATAACACAAGGTCATATAGATGATGCAACTGAATGGCTTTCTCATTAAGTTTGCTTCGCAAATGGCGCCATTTTTTCCTCAGCCTTAGCAAGGATATCACCAACGTTAAATATTCAGTGATATGGGTCTCCAAGAGGTACGGTGGTAAGGGGTTGGCCTTGTCATGTATGTGCTCTCACCCTTACAGAAGCGAAACAGAAAATATGATAGTCTTGTTGTTTTGCCCTTACGAGAATCTATTCTTTTTAATCTCCTCTTAAGAACAATCAGACCTAAAGGTAGCTCATTATAGTATAGTATTCACTTGTTCCTTGAGCTTAGAGAAGAGATAACAAGCAAAATAAACATGATTATTTATGTATAACGAATATAATTATATGCATGATCTATTTTTTTTTACATTAAACATAACTTCATTAGTTTAGGTCATATCTGAAAAAAGACCACCGAAATTATTAAATATCATTTTGTCTATCACGCCAACAATACAATGTCGTACCGTTACGTTTGCCTGTTATGCCGTTACGCTGATAAAGTGATGTTTTTTTTTTTATTAAGAAGACTGGCCGACAAATAGTGAAATTCGTAATAATGGTTAAAGGGAACTCAAACCCAAAGAACAATGTGGAATGAGTGAAAGCAATAACATTAGTAGAACACATCAATGAAAGTTTGGAGAAAAGTTTGGGCAATTGATGCAAAAGTTATGAATTTTTTAAATTTTGGTGGTGGAACCACTGGATGAGGAGATGATGCTCTTTGGGTTTATGTTCCCTTTAACATTACTACTTAGAATACTCCATTTGATGGTATTTAAGATTTTGTTCTTTCACGGGGCTTGGATTTGAACTTTCATAGAAGGACTATACAGTATTGGTTGAGGTTAAGATTATGCTTGTGTCGTTTTGCGAGATATTCAGAAATCACTCAAAGAAATATTAAAGAGCATACAATTCTAAAGGGAATCGAAACTTTATTAAATTGATCAAAAATCTGTTTTGAAAGGACTGAGATAATAATGATCCAAAACAAGGTAGTTAAAGAGAACCTACATGTAGTAAAAGTTATGGGTTGTCAATTTCAATAGGATCGTTTTTTTTTCTTAATATCGTAGCTATCTCAAGGTCATTTTTTATCTTTGATGAACATTTAATCATTTGTTAACTTACAAACTCTTAAGAGCTTTCTCATTATCTCGCAAAAAAATTGTTATAAGCCTGAATCCTCATGTCAACCAGCACTTTCCAGTCCCTTTAATAGGTAAGTCCAAATCCAGAGCCATGTCTTTGGCTTTCACGCCGTTACGGTGGCTTCCATTTGCATGGAAATGCTTTTATAAATGGGTAGAATCTGATTGATGCATCTATAACTGGACATAAAGAAGGCAATTACAATCCATTTATGTGACAGGTGCGGTGGAGAGCAGTGATTGTAAGTGTACGATGCCTAAACTCTATGACTGCCCAACCGTGGACCTAACCCTTGTCCCCGACCCCGACGGATGTCATCTCCTGAAGAGGGAGCTGAGCACCAGGGAATTCTCAAACATTACCTGCGGGAACGACACGTCCTTGTCCAATGGGGTAAGATACTTGTTTGTCCCATAGGTTTATATATATATATATATATATATATATATATGTGACCCTGCACCTCAAAACAGACAAAAAGTCGCCAGACATGAATTTTTAGTTAAGACCACATTCTAAAAGAGCAGACCTTATGCTTTAAAATGATGTATAACTCAAATCAAATGGACTCTCCTAACCTATCTAAATATTGGAAAGAAAGCACAAACTCAGGAAAAGTGTGAATTGAGAAAAGAGGCTCTGAAGTACAGTGTCTATTCAAGCGCTTAATCTTTGCCAAACCGTGCTGGCTGGGCGATGAATGGGACCAAAAACAGGAAGTAAACCACCTGAGTAACAACAATGAAGGGATTATCAAATCAAACTGAAATTAAGCATGCCTCATTAACACATGCTGTCCATAATTAATGCCAACTTCCAAGGCAGTAACACTATCCTTTCAAAAGTTATTAGAGTTGAAAGTGAAGAGTGTGGACAAGGTTTTTTCAGAAATGAAAAAGGGATTCTAAAGACACACCTAATTACACTATTCTACCAAAAATGTTCGAGATAAACTGCTAAAAAACACACTTTCTTGCCCGTTTTATGATGCCAAATTTTAGCATAATGTAAAAGAAGACCCGCCCTTTCAGAAAATATGAAAAAGTCAAATTCGGCTAGGTTGATCCATTTCACTTATTTTCAGTCCTCACGCAAAATCAGTGTGTGCGACTTTATGTTCGTTTTGAGGTGCACGGTCACATATATATAATTATATATATATATATATATATATAAATTATGTGTGTGTGTGTGTTCGCGTGTATGCATGTGATGTATTATTTGGCTTTTAACCAGGTACATATTATATGAATGTTGCTCGCCTTAAATTTCCTGTCTACCTTTGGGAATAGTGATTAATAAATTTCAAGATATGATAATTAATACATATGTTTAGGTCTTTTGTATCACAAAACATCCTATCATATGAGATTTTCGAGATAAAGCGTAAAATATAAGGAGATATCTGGGGTTTTTTTCTCAGCAAACGTTAACTGTAGATGGTTTAGTATGGAAACATTTGTATTTCAAATATTGTTCACATTGTTCACGTCGATTTTGCCAATTTAAATGTTTACAGTGTTCGTTTCTGCCCCTACCTCACAATTTAGAACAATTGTAAAGCACTATTACTGGTTTTTTTTTTGTTCCATCTGCGAATGGTCAGATATGCCTTTAACCATTTCAGTATTTTCTTTAGAAGTACGAAACGTTTGGGAGGGGGAGGGCTATTTGATTGACAATATCTGCCACATGAGTTGATGATCCAAATAGGAAAGTCAAGTCTGATATTAAGAAAGAGCAAAACGGTAAGATTTTGATCGATATCTGACGAAAAATAAGGAGGTTATGACATTTTTTTTTTTAAAAGAAACAGTTCGTGAACAGTCCATACGTGACCGTGCACCACAAAACGAACAAAAAGTCGCACACACTGATTTTGCGTGAGGATTGAAAATTAGGTGAAATTGGTCAACCTGGCAGATCTTGTTTTTTTTTTCATATTTTCTGAAAGAGCAAGTCTTCTTCTACACTATGCTAAAACGTGGGATCTTAAAACGGGCAGGAAAGTATGTTTTATAGCAGTTTATCTCGAACATTTTTGGTATAGAATACTGTGATTAGATGTGTCTTTAGAGTCCAGTTTTCATTTCTGAGAAACCTTGTACACACTCTTCACTTTCAACTCTAATAACTTTTGAAAGGATGACGCTACTGCTTTAAAAGTTGGCATTAATTATGGACAGAGTGTGTTAATAAGGCATGCTCAATTTCAGCTCAATTTAATAATCCCTTCATTGTTGTTTCTCCGGTGGCTTACTTCCTGATTTTTGTCCCATTCATCGCACAGGCAGCACGGCTTGGTAGGGATTAAGCGCTTAAATACACACTGTACTTCAGAGCCTCTTTTCTTAGTTCATATTTTTTCTGAGTGTGTGCTTTCTTTTCAGTATTTATATAGGTTTGGAGAATCCATTTGAATTGAGTTATACATCATTTTAAAGCTTAGAGTCTGCTTATTCAGAATCTGCCCTTAACTAGAAATCCATGTCTGGCGACTTTTTGTGTGTTTTGTGGTGCATATTTGACCATGCATCACAAAACAAGCAAAAAGTCGCATGCCTTGATTTTACCTGAGAACTTAAAAGTGTGAAACGGGTCAACAAGGTCAATCTTGAGGTTTTTTTTTTTCATTTTTCTTTCTTTGGGACCATGAAATAAATGGTAAAGTGTGTTTCTAGCAGTCATTCTACAGCCCCTTTTTTATAGAGTAGTGTGATCAGGTATATCTTCCAGTCCCCTTTTCATTGCTTGAAAAAAAGCCTTTGCACACTCTTCACTTTCAACTCTAATAACTATTGAAAATATGACGCTACTCCTTTAAAAGATGGCACTGATTACACGCAGAATGCGTTCATAGAGCACGTTTAATTTCAGCTCAATATGATCATTCCTTTATTGCCGTTGGTACGGTGATTACACCCTGCTTTTGTCCCATTCAACTCACGGCTATCACGTCTTAGTAAAGATTAAGCGCTTGAATAGACCTCGTACTCCAGAGCCTCTTTTCTCTGGTCACACTTTCCAGTGTCTGTGATTTCTTTCCTATATTTAGATTCAGGTTAGGAGAGTCCATTTGAATTCATGATTAAAATCCATGTCTGGCGACTTTTCGTTGGTTTTGTAATGCAGGGTCACATATGAATATTCGAATATCAAAGTAACCATGTCATCCACACACAACTTGACATAAAAATTCAGTAGTAAGTCAAAAAAAAAAATGAAATTTCCTTTTTTTTTCAGTCCAACGCAATTATGCTCAAGGCTCAAATCCTGACATATCTAATTGCTCAGTATTCTGAAATTCTTCAACCAGGATATATGATAAATGGAAAATTATGAGTTTATGACATGGTGAACTCACTCATTTGCATATCGATATCCAATGTGCAAGAACTCTTTTGCAGAAATTAAGTAAACTTCAAAATTTCATAATTTCCTTAAATTTCATCCGAATTCAGTCAACTGCTTTTTTTTTCATTGAACTCGTAAGATTGTATTCTTTTTAATCAGATTTTAAACTGCCTCTAAACTTTATCCCAGGGAATTGTCTAGGAGAGGTATCATTGGCACCTAACACTATTCGTCTGGCTATTTTTCTTCACATCTCATGCAAATCATAACATGTATTCATTCATACACACACACACACACACACACACACACACGCACACACTCACACACTCTCAGTATCATCACCATTTATCACGCAAACACAAAACCTTATGAGCAATAAAGAAAAATAAAATAAATGAGTAAACAAATACCCCACTCGAATATTTTTTTTGTCGTAAATCCAAGCGTTTGATCGTTTTCAAGCAAAAACACGCACAAGGAAATCATTTATCATGCTTAATTTTGTTATTTAAGTCTTTTTTTTGGTCCCTACATAATTTAGTTAGCTGTCCATTATCTTTCAGAGTCATTTCCTCGAAAGAACAAAACCCAAAAACAAACAAACTATAAGACAGCGATAGGAACATGATATATGTTTGTTTCAGAAGCGGCGTGTGTTAATGTTTGAGAGGCAAAACCATTAGATCTTTAAAATATCACGCTGACGAAAAAAGATTAGTGAAAGCATGTTTGTCCTTTTACCTACAAAACTGCTCATTAATTCCACTATTAGGCAGGCCCATGACTGGCCCTTATCCATTGTAATCAGTCTTTTTTTTTTCTTTTTTTCTTTTTATTGTTCCATATTCCACATTTCAACAAATGAATAAAACACAAACATCATAATACAAAAGCCTGGATAAATTGTCAAGTACAGCTTATAAGACAATAAGAACATGTTAAATATGAGGAATCTACATAGAAGCATTGCTTGTAGGGTGTAGATTCCCAGATGCGGATGTGAGACTATTTCTTACTTGGTTATGTAATTAAAGGAATGACAATTTGTGAATTGGAGAAATATAAATGCCAAAAAGTAAAAAGAAAAACAAAACAAAGAAAACAATGTCCGCGGCACAGACTTCTTGAGAGTTGCGTGATCACCCGAGCGAGGTACAAGTCAGATGCAGTGTACAAGAGCAGAGATACCAAATGTGTACAAAGGAAGTTCAGGAGATAATATAGAAATCACGAGCGAGGCACATGTTACATAATCGATAATGTCAGTAATGTGAAGTATGAACAGAGGATATCGAGGAGGATTGAAGAATAGCTATAGATATGAATTCGGAAAAACTAGTTTAAGTTTATGTTTAAATGAATAAAGAGACTGAGATTGGATTATTTCTCTATCCAACTCATTCCAAAATTTAGGTCCTGTAGTGGTTATTGTTTTTAAAGCAGATACGGTTCGTACAGGAGAAAGATGAAAAGAATATTTATGTCTAGTAGGGTAAGAATGAACTTCAGTATTTTTGACAAACATCGAAGAAAACACATCAGGGAGACCACCTGAGTTTAATTGATACATAAATGACCCGATATTAAAATGATATAAATCCTGGAGCTTAAGTGTTCTACTGGAAAAGAATAAGACATTAGTGTGTTCGAAAAATGTGGCGAAGTTTATTATCCGTATAGCTCTTTTCTGTATCAATAATAAAGAATTAAGTCTAGTTGTACAGCAGTTTCCCCATGCCAGGATTCCGTAGCCTATATAAGGCAAAGATAGAGTAGAATACAATGAATGCAGAACATGTTTAGGAAAAAAAAAACTGTTTTAACTTATACATAACACCTACATTTTTTTGATAATAATTTACGCAAAGAATCAACATGAACTTTCCATGTCAACTTACAATCAATATAAAGACCAAGGAATTTTATATATTCCACCTGGTTCAATTCTACGTCGTTTACAACCAACTTACCCGGTAAAATATTGATTATATTGCTAAAAACCATAAATTTTGTCTTGGTCAAATTCAATGAAAATTCATTAGCCTGAATCCACTTAGATACTGATTTTAATTCAGTATTTATGGTATTCAGTAAAACATGAGGGTTTCGATTTGAATAAAAAATACTGGTGCCATAGGCAAAAAGTAGAAAATAGAGCAGAGAGGACGAACTGCGACGTAGTCGACGTAAACAAACGTAGTCGACGTAAACAAAAAGAAAACAGACAAACGATTTTCTTCCAATTTTGATAACTACCTAAAAAGGGAATGAAGGATGGCCATACATTCTTCTGTACATTCCAAAATAGGGTCGCAGTTATTAAAGAGAGACTCCCGGATGAGCTTTAGACTTTTAAATTTGAACAGTTATAAATTCGTTATACCGAGTACAAAGTTTCGGAATTTATAGTGATCGGGATGTGGAATAAGAATGTTTTCAAAATACGTAGCAAATTCTATTGAACAAGGATGATGACATGGCAGCCTCACAATTGATAAGAATGCATGGGTTGGGTCTCGAGGAAGCAGAACAAAAGAAGAAGGCATGCACAGATTATACACAGGTGAACTTGTTAGGCAAACGGTACTGTCATGGAATTACACTGTCAGATTTCTGATTATGTGAAGCTTTTATGTCATCAACACTGTTCAGTGTAATTTGTTTAAGATCTTTAGAGTATTAATTTTTCTGTTCAAGGACCAGAGTAAATTCGACAAATCTATACATGAAGCTGTCGATATACGTTTTACGTGATGTGAAATGTTGAAAATCGCCTGGAATACCCCTTTAAATATCCTGGTCCTTATGGTCGCATCATAAGTATTATAGTGAAACCGTATGAAGCACCTGTGATGTTCTTTTTTTTATTATAATTCAATCATTTCCAATCTGCTGTCGAACAGGTTACGTTCGAAGACGCAGGAAGCTCGCTTGTGTTCACCAACGTGGACTGCATGACTGACTTCTACTTTGTCGTCTTTTTGGATGGCGGTCAGCTGGTAAGTGAACATGGAACTATACAATCATCATTACAATACAGCAGTATGTAATATAGTTATATACCTATTATATCAGGAGTGGCTATATAGCGTAAAGGTTCACCAGTCCTGTGGACTATTCTTCAAATTAGAAAAATAAATGAACATATAATGTAAATACATAATATAACAAATATAAAGAGAAAGAGTCTCAAGTATGCCATGGATCCAACTATTACAATTGTTTTTATTACACAATTTTCGGTCTGCCTCAGACCTTCGTCAGTGCGAAGACAATGATGGACAATGATAAACAACATGAATCATAACAACAATGCTATGCGATTCATGATTCATGAATTTATGATCCGTGTGTATCATTGTCCATCATTGTCTTTGCACTGACGAAGGTCTGAGGCAGACCGAAAATTTTGTAATAAAAAAAATTGTAATCGTTGGATTCATGGCGTACAATCCGTATGTACTTGAGACTCTTTCTTGTAATACTTCCAACATTCGAAGTCCAACACGTGGAAAGTTCCAAGATATATATATATATGTAATAGATACACCGTATATAGATATACTTTCAAATGGCAGTCGATGTGAAGAATTGGCGATATTTAGAATAAAGCCTTTTTAGTGAAAGTTAAGAACTGGGTGTTAAATTTTGCAACCGTTTATAAGATATATGAGGCTTTTCTTTAACGATAATCTCGCGTAGTCTCCTCATCCAATGGTTTCAACATCAACACTTTTAGATAGAATGATAACTTATGCATTTGGCTGATTTGTTCTAAAAAATGTCGCTGCTTTCACTCAATCCACATTTCCTTTCGGTTTTGGTTTCCTTTAATGAAGAAAAAAAAAATGGGAAGGATAACCATAATTCCTACCGTCAAGAAAAGAATATTTGATTTAAAAATCTGACAAGGACATATTTACTCACCTGGTATCACAAAAATATTATTTCTTCACTTGTATACTTTTCGATCCCACTGGATTTGTAAAAAGAAAAAAAAATCCAAACAAGACGAAATAAAAAGCATGAATTAGCATTAGGATTCAAACAAAAAACTTCTGTATAAGATCTAGATTACACAACTTACATTTAGCATTATGTGTAAGTCCATGTCTTTCTCTGTGTGCATATTATGAGTGTTCAACAACATGCACCGTTGGTGAATTTGAAAGAAAAATAAATGTTAAAGGGATCGTACAGTTTTGGTTCAGACCTAATTTAAGGTTTCTAACATTTTTTTGGTGAGATAATGAGAAACCTCTTGTGAAATATGAAAGAGCATGTAATTCTATGAAGAATTCAATGTTTATTTGGTAAAAATTGGTTTTGAAATGGCTGAGATATCCAAAAAGAGCGATTCCAATAAAGTGTGGGACCCACACTTTATTACGATCACTTTGTTTTCCTTTGTTTTGGGCTGTCTCAGCCATTCCAAACCCGATTTTCATCAAATAAACTTGGTATTCCTCTTAAAATGGTGTGCTCTGTACTTTATCATAAGTGTTTTCTTGGTATCTCGCAAAAAGTTAGAAGCCCAATTCTCATCTCCACCAATACTGTACTATCCCTTTAAAAATAGCTGTTGGATGTTTTGTTTTTCTCCAAATCATATCATTCGGAATAGTTTTAATGCCTGTACAATTGTTATTGAAACCAGTCATTATCATCCTCTTTCAAATTTGCCTTTAAGGGAATGTATATTTTTCGGTGGACTTCACCAACTGCAGGTTTCTAATATTTTTTGGAGAGATAATGAGAAACCTTCATGGAAATGATGTAAAAGAGCATGTAATTCCAAGAAGGATTACAACGTTTATTTGAATGAAATTTTATCTAGAATGGCTAAGATATTAAAAAAAGAGCACTCCTAATGAAACACTGGACACATCTTTTATTAGGATTGCTTTGTTTTACTTTGTTTTTGGATGTCTCAGCGATTCCAAAACCGATTTCCATCTAATAACCTTTGAATTCCTCTTAAAGTGGCATGCTCTGTACTGTATAAGTTTTTTTTTCTTGATATCTCGCAAAAAGTTAAAAACCCTATTCTCATATTCTCCAATATTATACAAACCCTTTGCTAAAATCTGATCCTTTCACAAAGCTGGGATTTTGACTAATGTATTCGTATCTATATTCTATCTTAATTTGTTTGCAAATATGAATGCATGTGCATTGGTGTGCCTGTGTTTTGGTGCGTTATGCTCAATGGTGCATGACGTCAGTGCACGATGTAGGATACCTAAACTCTCCTGACGGTCTTATGTGTATAATTGTAGTAGTTTAGTGTAACTGATCAAATGGAGTGTGAGTGTGTGCGAACGTGTATGTGTGTTATGTTTGTGAGTGCGCGCATGCGTTTGTTTGCCTTCACCTGTATGTATCCAGTGATGTACATGTGTCATAAATGGCGTGACGCGAAGTGTTATCCTTTGGAATACGTGCGTGTGTGTGTGTGTGTGGGTGTGCAAAAGTTACATAAAAATGCACTCCCTCGGAAAGGACGGGCTTCACGTCTTCTGATTTTTTGTTTTGTTGTTGATCGATAAATATGATGAATTGTAATGAATAATAAATTTGTTATGACGTATGCGTTTATTGTATTGTGAGTATCGAATTATGCTTCTATGATTGTGTATATATTGAAAATTGTATTTATTTATATGTGTACATGTACCTGAATCTACGTATGTATACATGTATGTATATGCAGATATTCTACGTATGTGTATACGCCCACATGCCAACAAGAAGAATTTCCTAAATGGACAATATTTGAATTTGACTCTCTGAATCTCTGAATGTATACGTGCATTTCTATTAAAAAAAAGAAAGAACAGAAATACCGAGGTGGAGTGTCATTTACGCCTTCATTTGTTTTCTTCACTGCTTGTGTGCAGGTGCGTGTGCGCGCCGGGTCCGTGTGCATGTGTTTGTATCTATAGTGATTATGCACACAAGGCTATTCAAAATGATAAGAGATTGCTAAGGGTGTAATGACTGTTTCACGCAATCGCGTTCTGCCTTTAACAACATTCAGCATCAACTTGTAGTAATTTGTGTGATGGAATATTCGGCCTTCGGGATTCACTGATCCGTCCCGTCGCAATGCCTGTTGCTTTCGCAATTGATTATGTTGCCATTACAATATGTGCAATTTACCCGTTGTCAAGAGCAAGTACAAAGTGTTGAGAGAATTACAACACGAATTTGATCATAATCGTGTATATAGACGTTGTTCTTCAATACCGTTACTCTTATGTAAATTGTCAATGATTTTGATTAAAAAGGTTACACATCACTCTGTGGGTCAGACAAGATGACCTGTCTTGATTGATCCTGGTGGAAAGAACACAGTGTCCCACAGTGTAAGAAGCATGCACACTGTGAAAACAGTGTAAAACTTCTTCAAAATTCGAGCGTTTTAACACTGTGAACACAATGAGAGTCATTTTACAGTGTGAAACAAAGCATTACTATGTGAACTCTCTGTGAAAACTACCCCACAGTGTGGAATTGTCTTTTTTTATCTTCACACTGTTAAATTCGTGCGTTTTCACATAGTCGGCTATGATTTTATTTAACACACTGTGAACACACTGTGGGACACTGTGTTCTTTCCAGCACGGGAGATGCACTCCACCATGCTTCTACCGCGAAAGCCGGATGCTTTCCGTGCATAGTTATATCTATTATATCGTTTTTGATTTTGTCTAAGAGATTCATTAATCGGAAGCCTTTCTAATACTGATGTTAGCTACTATAGATGCTAGCTACAGAAATCATCTTCTCTATGGTCACAGTACAAGCGAACGATGGGATGAGAACAAACAATTCATTTTCAATTTTTATTTTTATTCATTCATTTTCATTCTTCTTTTTCCAACAAACATAACACAGAATAAATTAGGAATTATATCATAAACAAACATTCGACTTTGCAAAGGATAAATGATACAGATAAACATAAGAATGCACACAGGCAAATGTATAAAGTTATGCTTCAGTTGAGAAAAAAAAAGAATTGAGAGGTCCACTAAAAAGCAAGTTTGTATATGGTGAACCACTCGAAAACAAAGAAAGATGGCGCTAACTTAGTGTAATCCCCAAATTCAAAACTCAAATTAAAGTTTACTTTGTTTCAATCAAATAAACAATAACAAATAGTACAATGTATATTAAAGCAGAACATAGTAATGAGTGCAAACACGTAAATTAACAAAATGCATGTGATAATGAGTAGAAAAATGAAGAAAGTACTTCTGTATATGAATGTTTGTTACTCTTCCAATCGTGTCCATGGTAGAGATAGATGATAGAAGGAAGTAGCAATGGATTACTTGAGAGACCAATGCA
This sequence comes from Diadema antillarum, assembly GCF_040938485.1. NCBI lineage: Eukaryota > Metazoa > Echinodermata > Echinoidea > Diadematoida > Diadematidae > Diadema > Diadema antillarum. The sequence continues at coordinate 1,163,239 of NW_027270966.1, forward strand.
GAAGGAGACGATGACTTGACTTTCGCATACGGTTATCGATTAAACTTTGCATAATTGAGCGTCAGCAGATGCAGATACCTTCAGCTTTATAGTTCGCTTTTTTAAGTATTTCGTTTCTCACTGTGGCAAAGCCAAAATATAAGTTAATTTCCACATTTCTTTTGTTTATGTCGCGGTCAGTCTTGGAATTTAAGGCATTTACTTTTATATTTTCATTTGTACTTTTGAAGATTTTAATTAAGTACGATATTTTTTTTTTTCAAAAGTCCCTAATCGTTTTATGATATTGGGAAAATAAAAAGCGTTTAGCTGAATATCATTCGGTTGCAATTTCTACGGTTATGCTTATAAAATCTTAGTGCTGTAAGTTTTCAATTACTTGATGAACTTCAACTACTCTAATATAATAATCAATAGTGGTGTGATGGAGTTTTTGTGAATGTTTGTTTTTTTACACCAGCTGAGGTATGGTTGAGGGAAAAGAAAAGGTGAAAAACGAAGACAGTTCATTTCATATTTGAAGAGTTTGATTCCAATAGGCGCTAAATCCATTGAAAAATGATGGAATCATGTACATCATGGGTGTATATTCATCAGTTTTAGATTCGTCATCAATTTTTGTAGTGTTTGATAATGGTCATCTTTATACTCACAAAGACATCATACTTCTCAGTATGTTTTATACTGAAAACAGATCTGTATACAATAACCCTAGCAATAGCATCCACAACAGCATCTGCATGAAAGGGAGTTTGAAAGTTATCTATCTTACGAAGAAATTTCTCAATCTTTTATAATTCTTGTAGGAATAATTCTTGTAGAAATAATAATATTCGGGTACGCGAGGGTTAAAGGGATAGTACAGTATTGGTGGAGGTGAGAATTGGGCTTCTAGCTTTTTGCGAGATACCAAGAAAACACTTGTGATATAGAACAGATCATACCATTTAAAGATGAATTCAAAGTTTATTTGATGAAAATTCGGTCTGGGATGACTGAAACATTCAAAAACAAAGTAAAACAAAGCGATCGTAATAAAGTGTGGGTCCCACACTTCATTAGAATCACTCTTTTTTGGATATCTCAGCCATTTAAAAACCAATTTGCATCAAATAAACATTGAATTCCTCATAGAATTACATGCTCTTTCATGTTTCATAAGAGGTTTCTCATTATCTCACCCAAAAATGTTAGTAACCTGAAATTAGGTCTTAACCAAAACTATATGTGACACTGCACCTCAAAACAAACAAAAAGTCGCCAGACATGAATTTTAAGTTAAGACCATATTATGAAAGAGCAGACTTTAAGCTTTAAAATGATGTATAACTCAAATCAAATGGACTCTCCTAACCTATCTAAATATTGGAAAGAAAGCACAAACTCAGGAAAAGTGTTAACCGAGAAAAGAGGCTCTGAAGTACAGTGTCTATTCAAGCGCTTAATCTTTACCAAACCGTGCTGGCTGTGCAATGAATGGGACAAAAAACAGGAAGTAAACCACCAGAGTAACAACAATGAAGGGATTATCAGATTAAACTGAAATTTAGCATGCCTCATTAACACATTCTGTCCATAATTAATGCCAACTTTCAAAGCAGTAGCACTATCCTTTCAAAAGTTATTAGAGTCGAAGGTGAAGAGTGTGGACAGGTTTTTCAGAAATGAAAAAGGGATTCTAAAGACGCACCTAATCACACTATTCTACCAAAAATATTCGAGATAAACTGCTAAGAAAACACACTTTTCAGCCCGTTTTATGATCCCAAATTTTAACATAATCTAAAAGAAGACCCGCTCTTTCAGAAAATATGAAAAAGTCAAGTTTGGCTAGGTTTACCCATTTCACTTATTTTCAGTCCTCACGCAAAATCAGTGTGTGCGACTCTATGTTCGTTTTGAGGTGCACGGTCACATATGATCCCTTTAAATGTTGCTGCATTCGACAACATCAACAGGTGAAGACCTTGACTCTCGAAGCAGGCGCAAACACAGACTCCACAGGGGTGAACTTTGAAGTGGCCTACGGCTACACCGTACCATGCAATGACCAGCCCACCGTGAACACCCTTCTCTGGCAGTACATCACCCCAGGGGTAAGCGTAAATCTATGTGTACCCTTTGTAACGTTCTTGTTGTTTCCTCTCTTTCTCTACCCTCTCTCTCTCTCTCTCTCTCTCTCTCTCTCTCTATGTCTATGTCTCACTTTTGTTTACGCTACTACCGATATTTCTGTGCATACAGTTTTTTTTTATCACCATCATCTTAATCATCACCAATATCTTTATCATCTTTATTATTACAATTTTCTCACATCATCATCCTACCGTCATCAAAATTAACCGTACCAAAATTGACCATAGTCTTAAGTATCTATGTACTTGAATATAAGGCTCATGCAATAAACGTTTATGTATACTTTCCGTATTCTACACATACATTCTCTGGGCTGTCACGTTTTCAAAGAACCGTTTATCAATAATAGCAGTCCTTCTTCTGTATGCTGCTTGTCATTTGTGAGAAATATATAGATTTTGTTCATGGAATCAAAATACGCATTTTTCATTCAAATCAAATGCACTGTAAACCTTACATTGGTGTTTTGTCCAAAATTACCATGTTAAAGACGGTCAAATCAAACAAACAACTGTTTGCTCTGTTAATTTTATGGAGTAACGATCTAATAGTGCGAAAAGAGCAATCAGTTCTTCTTATGATTAAAACAAAGACATTGTTCTATGTAGTATGCGTTTATCATTTCAAGAAAATGATACAATTGAAACACGGTAAAACAATGGATAGATAGATTGATAGAAAAGGGAGAGAGTATTGACGTGAGGGTGGAAGAGTAAAAGTCGACATGCCTAAACTGATAAATAATGTTATCGTCTGTTCAAGCTTGAGTGGACAGGAACGCGATTGCTTTTTTTTTTTTAATCCATGTAATTGTTGAAGCGGCGCTCACACTGGCAAAAGATCGCGAAGTTTATAAGATCGCGATATTTAAGATCTTGATCTTAAAGATTGCCAAGATTATAAGATCGCGATGTTTTTTCAGCGGGTGACTATAGACTTCCCGCAAAACTTCTCGTGAAACCTCCCACTCAAACAAATGGTTATAAGAAATGTTGTATTTTGTTTTAATAAGGTGCCACAATAATTCTTGAGGGCTAATGGAACAATATCGAAACGAGAAACGTGACATAATTACATATTTAAACATATACAAGCATAAATGAATATGCATTTTGATATAAAAGTAAGTAGTATACATGATATTAACCCCTGCTCTAGTACTATGCCCCGAACGCAGACATCGCCCTGGTTTGGAACGAGCTCAACTTCACCGACGGCACGTTCAGACACGTGGAGGAGACCTACTTCAAGGCTTCATACCTCTTCGTTCACTTTGGCAATGTGTCTACCGGTAGCTCCTTCAAACTGCAGATTACAGGCTGCAATGAGATCGGTAAGAAGGAAAGTTCTTTGACTCATTTTATTTTGTTTCATATCATTCCATTCCATTTTATTTCTGACAAAATTAAAGAGTACAATAGTGACATTTGCATAAAACTATGAAATTGATAGCTGGACAGCCATGTACTTTTGTATCTAGTCAGTTAATGATTTATCAATTTATTTAAGCATGTATGCATCTTGTAAACACCATTCTTTTTTTACGAAAATCTCTTAATCAAGCTGCCATTACTCGTTAAGTTTTAGTTAGGCAATTTTGTATCGTTTCCAGATTAGTAGTGGTAAATTTCATCATAAGTAGAGTGTGTTTTTCTTTTCTTTCACAGAAAGACAATAAAGACATAGATAGACGGACATAACATTATATACACACACATAACACACCGGCGTGTCCGTATACACCAGACTTCAAGAAACTTTTGTAAGATGATGATAATTGTGTTGGCGTTATTATGAATTATTACCTACATGTATATGAGGTAGTTTTGCGGGGCAATTGTAGTTGGTATTTTGATCGGTCGTCGACGTCAGCGGGCGATATTAGTTGGTATCACCCTACATCCGGGGCTCGCCACTCACTTTACGTGAAAACATTCCGGTCAATCACAAAGAGGCAGGAGACATTCACAAATCCGCGGGAAACACGCACCGCAGAAGAACGCCAATAAATCAACTCATACCAGGTCGACCACTTTTCCAGCAGCACTACGCGTCAAACAATGACTAGTCCATTTGTGCTCAGTAACTGCACAGTAACCATCAGTTATTACAACTCTCCGAATCATAAGCAAACGCAATCTAAATATGTTCAGATGTCTTAAGTTCACCTATTGCAACAACATATGTGTCTTGGAAGTTGGAGTTAAATGATATACATTGATGAGCAATTTTGCAATTATTCGACATGTTGGTGATGATCTATCGGTAATCAAATTTGGCTTGATCTAAAAGTGTATATCGTAGTGTATAGCCGTATTCACATATTTTCCTAATTTGCCTACTATATAGGGGACAGGTAATAATCATAATATTGACTGGCCTTGAGGGACATACCAGATGAATATTCTTTCAATGCTGGCAATAGTTTCTGATATCTCCCTCAAGGCCAGTCAATATTATATAGATGAAGAGTTTGTTTGCAAAAACCGGTAAGTACGGACTCTGTCATAAAGTACAAAATAATACCTTTTAAATGATATATTGGTCACTACATTCAAAGGTGCATTTTTAAAGTTATGGTCAAAAGAAGCAAAAATTGTCTTATTATTCTCTGTATTTTTCTTGACCTTTAATCGCAAATATCTCCATTTGGCAAATATGGAATTATCGGTTTTTGCGAACAAATTCTTCAGATATTTGACCTCGCGGTAAAACCTCAGCAGCTAAAGAATAGTGGTGCGCGGTCGGTCGCCGGCCGGTGCCCAGCCGAAACTGGCAAAATATGTTCCCTCCGGCCACCGAGAGGCTAATGTTGAGAGGGGGCGGGGGAGGGGGGGGGGGGGGGGGGGTGTGACCGACCGTAGGCTCAGACATGCCGATTTCCGAATGCAGAAGGCTACTTGATAAACTATGTGTTTTCTTGTGAGTCTGTGTTGTGAGTGCATGTTTCGTGTTCATCACACTTGTCATCCAGAAAGCTACACATCAAATTTAGGGCCTATGTAAATATTCGTTCGCCAGTTCACCTGTTTATACATGTGTGTGTATGTGTATGTGTGTGTGCGTGTGTGTGTGTGTGTGTGTGTGTACATAGCTAATTATCGTTATTGCTATAAGATACACATTGCCACTTGTGTCTCCAGTAGAAAATAATATTTTTTCTTATTTCTCATATCAAGGATATTTGCTGCTGAGTTTTCTGCTGTTCTTTCTATACGCATGACTGCCCCTTGGAATCAATTACTTTAAAACGTATCTGTTAAAGGTCGGTACTATGGCAACTCCTTTGTTGCAGTTACTGTATCCATATTGACATCGTAGATTTTTTTCATTATGTAACTGACAATGAACAACAGACACAACTATACTAAAGAGGTACTCAAGTCGGCCTTCTCACTGTTCACCCCCTCTCTCTACCATCCAGCCAAGGATATCGACCCTGCACTCTCCTACTTGAACAACTTGGTAACTGATGGTGCATCCCCCCTCTTGTTTTGCGTTTCAACTCTTTGCGGGAGATGGACTGCAAAGCACCGCTTGTGTTTACATTGTCCATGGCTACCACTCGATAGGACAGTTTCTGTTTGTGTGTTTGTTTGTGTGTGTGTGCGTGTACTTGTTTGTTTGTTTGTTTTTTGATGTTGTTGCTTTTGTCTTCACGCAAGCCATATACACTTCTTATATTGGCAATATACGGGCGATCTCATAAAAGTTGCATTGCAAATAACTGCATGTCCTTGTCAGTTTGTACCTCTTTTGTATCTGCATGTGTTTCTGCTAATAAATGCCTACTTGTTTCCGATTTCAGCTTTGTTCCTATGGCCAACTGCATAGAGATAATGTATGTCTGCCTACATCAGTATATACACATCGTTTTACATGATTGCACATTTGTTGTTGTTGTTGTTGTTGTTCTGATAGCTTTGATATTCTGCTGACTCAATTGATACGAGCGAACACTATCGATTAAAATATCTACCCACTTGCTTTTTTTATCCGGCATGATTTTGCTAAACTTTTCATGACATTCTTTCAGATGGCATGTACCGTCAATAATTCTACTTCCAGCGCCCATATGGCCTCTTACCTCTTTCTTAATACTACATTATGTGCTGTTTAATAAGATGTCATGTATCTTTTTTTGTTTTCATCCGAGATTCCAACTGTATTATTTGAAAACCCTTTGAAACATTTTAATCAGCGCATTTACTGCCAACACGATATTGTACAGCACTGTACCTGCTCAAGTGCAATAGCGCTTTACTGCATGACTTTCCAGTGACACTAATTTAGTTAGAACAAGAAGAACATTATCATCATCTTTGTTTCTGTGTAAAAAAAAAATCTTCTCTCCTAAAATTGACATTGTTCAATAGCACCATACCGTAGAGTGTCTATACCTATCATCCAGGACAGACAGTAGTAAACTTCAAATGTATTTTACAGAGCTTTCTCTGGCAGAAAATGCAGTTTACGCGCCTGTTTTGTTTTTGTTTTTTTTTTGGTTGTGTGTGTGTGTGTGTGTGTGTGTGTGTCTGTGTCTGTGTGTGATTATGTGTGTGTGTTGCTTCAAAATACATTCATTTCTGATTCAATTATAGAAATGTTTAAATTTCCATAAATGATGTTTTAATTGAATCTAAGAAATGACAGACTATAACATTAGCTTTTGATTATATTTCATGATTACTTTGGAGTCGATTGAAAACCCTTAGAAGTTAGTTCTTATTTCGTCTGTCTACTTAAATCTTCATGAGATTGTGAGTTGTTATGGGAGAGAAGGCTAGAGGGGGAGAAAATGAAACATTTGCATCAGTGGAGCTATTCTCTTGTTTTTGTTCCTTTTTTTCTTTCTTTTTTATTCTTATTAGAAATTTAGAACTACAGTGAAACTAAATAACAACAACAAGAAAGAGAGAGAGAAAAAAAGCAACTGAAATGCAGAAAGGCATGATCTTGCAAAGAAGAAAACAAACAATCAAACAAAATCACATTACAAAATGATCGAACGCTTCAATGGAAACACAAGGGAGGGGAAAGAAACAAAACGGGTTTTAATGCCTAAAAATCCTTGAATCGAGGTTACTCTCATCAGCCTGGCGTGAAGGGAGAGGAAGTGGTATACATAATGTATAAGACCAGTCAGGCGAGGCGAACGCTATATGCCATTAAGTCAATTAGTTTGCAACGATGGCTTCCAGGGTGGAATAGACTAAAACGAAGTGGTATTAATGAATTAACAATATGCCTTCACAATCAACCTCGGCTAGAGTCTCGATCACCATTCCATTCAGCATGCTAATAAGCACGGTCTCCATTCTCGTCAGGCCGCTTCAATCTTGTCAGGAAACAAAGAAATAATAATAGTACCAATAACAGAAGTGAAAAAAGATATACCAATGGCATAAAACGGCCTGCAAATTCTTTTTGCGTCGATTAGAAAATGATATGGTAAAGAGCAAATGAATAAAAGATAAAGGAAAAATGCAGGTCAACGAATATTTGAACGTGACCAGATCAGAAAATGACAGTTTGATTTGTTTGTGTGAGTGTTTGCTGGGGGGGGGGGGGGGGGTGGTTCTTCAATAAAACTCTCGAGAGTAAACCTATATCTTCATTGCCTATGAGAAGGTTACCAGCAACGCTAGGGAAAACTGTAGTGCGATGTAACGCAAATTTCAAATGCGTTGTAATAACAAAAGTAAATTCAAACAAGCAAGTTTGTGCATGCCCTTAACATCAAATTTGGGTATTTGAGCAAATATTGGGTGTTAAAGGTGAAAGTGTTTCGAAGACGGCGCATGGCAGAAATAGCTCATCAAACATGAGGGGCTGTGATGACTTCATAATTTTGTTGACAGTATACACGAAAAGGTTTAAAAACACACACACACAAGCACAGAAGTAAAATTTGTTGTTATTCCTATCAAGTAAGCACAACTCTCTTATCTCTGAAAGTATTATTGCTTAATTGTTAAAACATTGTAGTACACTACTAAAAAAAAACAAACAAACAGGATATTCAAATGTATGATTATTTCAGGAGTTGTGTGCCTACATGTAATAATAGAAATAAGACATACGATTCATTTACTTAGATTATAGCAGTAGCATGAATGCAAAGAAAAAAAAGACCCAAGAAATGATTATGATCAAACACGACTCACTTTAACACAAATTTCTAAAGTTACACATAAGTCATAGGTCAATCTACGTCATTCCACCATGTGAATCTCATTTGAGACTACTAAAGCAGAAAAACAGTTCTACGTTAACCTAAAGACTTTCCTTGCCCTGAACAACAATGATAAACCAAGAAAATAGTCAGGGGCGGGTCTAGGAATTCCGCAAATGGAGGGGAAGAGGGGGGGGGGGGGGAGGGGGCTGGCGCCCTTACGAACCTAAAGTGGGCGGACGCGCACCTCTATTTTTTCTTCTTTATTTCTTTAACCAATGATAAATACTAGTGGATAAACTAGACTAAAAAAGGATTGCAATATTACTTTTCAGGGGAAATTTATGACACTATACATTTTCATATAGAAATAATACGTGTATAGTAAGTATACAAACTTTCAATTCCTTAATTCCTCCCCTCGGCTTACTGTTATAAAAGTCAACTTGGAAACTCTGTGCACCAGAATTTTCAATGGCAGATTTTTTATCATCCAGCATCATTACGGCTCAAACCAAAGCTAAATAGAACAAAGATTTAAGCGAAAAGCAAACAAACACTGAAATTCCGTCCTGTAGCGACGGTAGGTTTATTTTGTTTCTCTTTGGGTTTATTTGTTTCTGTTTGCTGCCGTTTTTACACTCATAATCAAAACTGACACTAGATGAAATATCAAAAGTAGGCCTATCTACATATCGCAGTCTCTATCTCCTTTAAAGACAATTTCGTTTATGCTGAACAATATCAACCTTATTTTGTTATTCGTATAATAGGTTATCAGTTTACATGTTTTCATGTCTGTAGGTATGTTGTTTGTTTTTGATGTGTATTTGATGCTCATCTTATTCGTTTTGTTTTGGTTTTGTCCTGCTTGAGCTTGTTACATGGTGTAAATAGGTCATAGATGACTTCTGCCTATAGTCTTCTTTCAGCCGCCTATACAGAAGGCTTCCGTGTCTTTCCTCTAGTTTCTCTTTATTATCGTTTTTGTAAACTCGCAGCTCTCCGCCACCAACAATACGTTGAATATAGCCGAAGGCATAGCTTTGTCTATAGATGCCCTCGATGACACCCACGAGCTCACCCAAGATGAAACCGTTCTCTTTCTCGACGCCCTCACCATAGTCGGCAACGGAACTTTGGACCTGTCCGATCAACCAGAGCTGGCCCAGAACCTGACAGAGGTTGGTATTTTTTTTTAACGATTTCGCATGAGTGGGGAATCCATAGTTTTTATCTATGCAATCAACATTTTTCACAAATAGTGTATGAGGGTTTTTGTGTGTGTGTGTGTGTGTGTGTGTGTGTTGTTTTACATCAATGTAATCAATTCAATTCAATTCAAAGTGATTTCATGTTCGTATAAGGTAATAGAAAGTAATATAGTAACGGTGACATGAGGACATGATATTTACAGGAACAACAGCATTAACGGAACAGATAGAAAATAAAACCAAAGATAGGCATGACAAACAAATGGGCTGAAACGAATCTTTATAAAATGAAATCAATAAAGATGTTAACTTGTGACAGGTGCATGCTGCATAAACTATCAATGTACTGCATTTGACCTCATTATAAAGTATTGTAAGTGAGGCCGATACTGATTTCATACACTATCGATGAAAAAAAAAAAATCAGCAACATTATGGCAATGTAAGGTTTGTTCATGATAGTGACACTATACAGACCAATCGCAGAGTTGAATTCTGTAAGAGATGTCATTTTATATGAGAATTTAGAATCGTAGAGAACTTTAATTTTCACCTATGTTTATCCAGGCCCTAGCCGAAGTAGCCACAAAAGTTTGGGAAACGGTGACCACTCGCTTGCTGACTGTTACAGCGGTGAGTAATTGAATTTACAGAGTTCTTTTTTTTTTATTCTTCTTCCTTTTTCTTTGTTCAGAGTATATGTTTTATGGTTCGTCTTATGGTAATCGGCATGACTTTCAGCGGAATTGAAGGAGCTAATAAACATTACAGGCATAATTTGCCATTTGCAGAAGAAACAAAAACCCAGATCTAGAACTTCAAAATAGTTCTAAAGTGTGATTTAGGGATAAAAACAACCAATGTAAAATTTCAACCAGTATAATCGATGTTAAGTATTGTTAGATATACAAAATGTGAACAGTAGTTACAAAAAAATGTGTCCACACAAAACTGCTCTACAGTTGTGTTTTAATGAGAAAAAATTGTGATATCTCCATACATTTTAGGCTTCATTGCAAAAATTTTATATGGAAGGATGTTTTGTGATACAACTGACCCACACATTTGTGTCAAATGTGATATCTTGAACATTTTTCAAATCGCTGCTGCCAAAGATAAACTGGGCCTTTACATTGTATTGCATCATTGGCAGAGTCGCAATCATTATTACAATTCATCCCATCAACATGGCCAAGCTATGAGACCCCGAGTTTCTCGAATCATATTTTTTTTTTGTATTTGTATTTTCTCATTATGGATAGGTGTGCGTGAGACTGAGTGTGTGTGTGTGTGTGTGTGTGTGTGTGTGTGTGTGTGTGTGTGTGTGTTTGTGTTGGTGAGGGCCCGTGTGTATGTGTATATTTATTGTGTATGTTTGAGGAGGACAGGGCTGGGTAAAGCGTATTGAGACGGGGTGGGGATTGGTGGTTAGCGTGGAATAGGGAACATAGATGTGGATCACTTGGTTAATGCCGCAAGATTATTATTTGATTATTTTCTTTCGTTTTTTAACAGATATAAAGGGCTGAAGGGTTATCATTTTAACGTAAAATATACCGATATCGATCGTTCACTGAAATGAATTATGCTATACGAGTTTACAAAAGGCTTTCGTGTCATGTCGTCCTTTCATTATTTATTTTGAAAGACTTAGCAAATGCTTATGAGCTTAAAAAAGTTGCTCGAGATGAATTTTGTACTCTATATCTAAATATGTATTGCAACTCTGTTTGATACATATTCGTAGGTTTTGTTTTTTGTTGTTTGTTTTTTTTTTCTTTTTGGGAGGTTGTTTGTATGGATCTACATGGAAGCATTGTTTGTATTTGTGTCATTGTAAAAACAATTTTGATATTAAACAGAATTCGAATTAAAAAAAACATTAAAAGTGTATTTTTTGTGCCTGTCTGTCTGTCTGTGTGTTGTCTTGTGCGAGGTGTTCAAACAAAACAGGACAAAAAAAAAATCAAAACAACAATGTCATAATGTTATTTTCTTCTCTTCGAAACAGACGGTAGCTCCGGGACTCACCACCCCGGCAAATCGTTACGCGTCTACTGAGCAGGAGAACAAGAGATTGGCTAATCAGCAGGCATCGGCAATTCTCATCATCGAAAGCGCCATCGGGACGGTGACGGCAGAAGCCGGCGATAAAACTATCGTTGCTACCACACCCTCAATTGGTTAGTCTATCTTGCATAGTTTAATAAATCATTGCTGCAAATTTAACATACTTTCTTCTTTTCCTCGTTTGCTTGTTTGTTTTTATTTCAAATGTGATATGATATTGTGAAAATGCATTATGACATCAAGGCTAGGAATTTTCTTTTAAATTGCACGAATAGGTATGTTGTTTATTTTGTGGTGAAACTATCATAATTTCGCTAATGTGTCTGTCTCGTGTAATATGTACATAATATTTGAAATTGTATAAATTTAATCATTCAATCATGTTCTTCCATTTCCATTCGCAAAAATGAAAATACATTTCATGTAACATAGCACTGTAGAATAATTTCATTGTTAATCTATTCACTTTTTATTATCTTATTCATTTAAATCGGATAAATGAAAAATGAGGAGCTGCTAAAAGTGGAATTTGCATTATGCAGTCCCCTATAGGGTAAACTTCATTTCATTTCATTTCAATTCAATTCAATTGATTTCATTTCCGAGCAAAGTATATAATATGACGTTTGCATATTCAAATGAGATTAAAAGGAACGTCATTAGTTAACAATGAGAGAAAATAGTTTAGATGAAGAAATGCATGGGCAAACTGTAACTGAATCGAAATACAGAAAAAAGTCGGAAATGGAGGGGACTGCTAAAAAGCCTAGCTTGTAGAATGCAGTCCCCCCGTGAGTAGCATATAGGTTGTAGTAATGTATCAAACGAAACGATAAGACATATTCCTCGTGAAAGAGAACATAGAACAATACTTTAGTACATCTATGAAAAAGTTTACACATAAAGCGTTTGTTCGCAAAAACCGATAAGTCCATTTTTGAAGATTTTGAAATACGGTCTCTGTCATGAAAGTAAAAATAATACTTTTTAAATGATATATTGTCACTACATATATAGGTAGATTTTTTTAAGTTATGGCCAAAAGAAGCAGAAAAGTTCTTGTTTACAATAGTCTCCTTCTTTTTCTTGGCCATTAATCGCAAATATCTCCATTTGGTAAATATGGACTTATGGTTTTTTTGCGAAAAAAAAATCTTCATTTATATATAATATGATAAAAAACAAAACTATAACAAAGTTTATGCTGTATTCTCCGACGGTTTCAAGTGTTGATAGACTTGGGAAAGAGAGAGTTTCTCGAAAATGTGTGTGCAGAAATAAATCGTTGGTGAATACAGCATGAACTTTGCTCCAGTTTTGTTTTTTAATCTTATTATCTTGCCAACACATGGACAACCTACTGAATTATGATATTATGTATGAATATATATTATATAATATATATATATATATATATATATATATATATATACATGGTTTTTTTTATCTTATTATCTTGCCAACACATGGACAACCTACTGAATTATATGATATTATGTATGAATACATATTGTATATTGTATATATATATATATATATATATATATATATACTTATATATAACATCATGTCATAGCGTTGCTCTGCATTTATGACGTGTTGAGCACTCGGCAGAGTGCATTTGGTGCAATAAAGTAATATCATTATTGTTATCATTGCTAAACTTGTATAATATGTCAATGTCAATTTCAGTGATTGTGTCTTCACCTGTCGAGATCAATGAGAACGATGGCATACTGGACATCAATCTCGAAACTCTCGTCCCTGACGGCGACGAGGAAGTCTCGGAGGAGCAGCTGGTGTCTGTGCATGCTGAAATGAATCTCCGAGACCTTCTCGGGAAAAACATCAACAGTTCTGGTAAGAACAAGCATTGAGTCGGGGGGGGGGGGGGGGGGGTATATGCATTGTGTGTGTGTGTGTGTGTGTGTGTGTGTGTGTGTGTGTAAGTGTTGGGTTTTGTGCTGCTTTGTGTGTTTTCATAGCACGTTTCTTATTATGATATCAATTTCTATTCTCTCTCTCTCTTTATTTTGTCATTCTTTAAATGATATTCATTTGTATTTCTGTCATTGAAACGCTCTTTTTGTGTGGTATACTGACAGTTATCTACTTCTCTCTTTATAGAGGTCAGATTTACTGCTATACAGATCAAGGCAGATGATACTATCGAGACACCCCAGAACACTGAGTATAACACATCAGGATCCATCACAGGGTAAAAAATGAAATGTGCAGGAAAACTCTCTATCTCCCTCCCCCCCCCCTCTCTCTCTCTCTCTCTGTGTGTCTGTATGTCTGTCTGTCCCTTTTTCTCATATATATATATATATATATATGTACATAATATAAAGGTATATGTACACTCATAAAAAAGTAACAACTTTTAAAGTTTATATTTCTCAAAGAATTTTTTTTTTTTTCATGTGAAAGGTGATTTAATTGGCTATCAACTGAGTATTTAAGGCAATAAAGAGAAAATTTTACGCCCGGTCGTGTGGGTGAACACCTTTGTTTTTCTCTCCCTAGGCACAAAAGAAAAAAATGCAGAAATGAACATTGTCATTAATGCGTAAATGTTGGTCCATGTAACAATAAGAACAAAAGACAAATTCAAGATGAAAAAAAATGTATTCAGTTGCAAAAATATACCTTTGACCTCTCTGATTTCTTTGAAGACCGAAGGCTCAATAAAGGCTCAAAATATTTGTGTTAAATGAAGAATGTACTGTCAAATCGAAATTCAAATGAAATGAGAGAAGAATCAGCATCAACAAATTCGGTATGATTTTGAATTGATTTCTCAAATGAGGAAAATTGCCAATTATTATGCTTCTTGACTTTGCCACATGATTTAATGAATTATCAAATTGAATGAATAAAATGAATATGTTTTGTTCATTTAACCATCTTTATACCCTTACTCCCCATGTTATTTGAAGTTTGGATTCTCAGAAAATTCTTATTTTTCCCCTCCTAAGTTTCCCACGTTGATATTGTTTGAAGTTTATATAGAGATGAACAGAACAAAACTTTTTTTTTTTCATTTATGTCTCTCATTGCTGATTGTGTTTAACTGGTCTTTTGTTATCAGTTTTTGAATATTTTCAAGGACATTTGCAATGAAAGACAATAACGTGACGGTGCACCACAAAACCAACAAAGAGTCGCATCCCTTGATTTCATGTCAGGAGTCAAAGTAGGTGAAATTGGTCAAGCAAGTCAGGTTTTAGTTTTCCATAATTATTTCCTAAAAGAATATTCTTCTCCTACATCATTTTTGAGGTTGGGATCATAAAATGAATGGGAAAGTGGGTTTTCAGCAGTTTTTCGACAACCCATTATTGATAGAGTAGAGTGTGATCAGGTACGTCTCAGAGGCCCCCTTTTTCTTTTCTTGAAAATCCTGTTCACACTCTTCACTTTCAACTCTAATAACTTTTCAAAAAATAATGCTACTGCTTTGCAAGTTGACATTAATCATGGACAGACTGTGTCAATAAAGCATGCTAAAGATCAGCTTAATCTGATGATCACTTAAGTGTGGTTGCTATGATGGTTTACATCTTCTTCTTTTTTTCCCGTTCATCGCACAGGTAGCACAGCTTAGTAACGATTTTTGCATTCATTTCAATAATCAGTATTTCTGAAGTAAGTCAGCGAGGAATAACGTCATGTTTCAGACTTCAATGACAGAAACATTGAATTTTTTGCCATGTTTTTGTATACGGTCAATGGAAAATTGTGAGGGTATGACATGGTAAGCACTCACAAACTCATTGGCAAATTCATATCCCTTGTACAAGAACTGTTTTGCGGAAATTAGCAAAATTCAAAATGTCATAACTTCCATTTCTTTCATCGAATTTCAGTCAAATTTTTACTGTTGAACTCATAAGGTTTTATAGTCTTTTTATCAGACTAACACATTTGGACTGGATTTCCTCTTTAACTAAAAATCCATTTCTGCCAACTTTTTGTTGGTTTTGTGGTGCAGGGTCTCATTGGTCAATTTTGAAAATTTTCACGTTTGTGCCTTGAAGGAAAAAAAAAACAACAAATGTGTTCACTCATGTGTAATATATTGAGCCGACTAGGTTGATAGCCAATTGAACTATCTTTGATATGTTATATATCATATTGATCTTCATCAAAATCTTTCATGAAAATTTTTGAAGTCGAAAAAGTGTTTACTTTCTTTTTTAGTTGAGTGTATACATCATTATTACACACATTTTCACCCTGAACAATAGACGAGGTGAGTGTGCCAACCCCAGCCCCCCCCCCCCCCCGAAGACGAAGAAGTAAAATAAGAATGATAAAAGAAGAATAAGTTGAATAAGAATAAGAAAAATAGGTTGAAAAAAAATCGACATAAAATCCGAAGTGTGATAGCTCACCAATCACTCTGACTGCCATGATAGCCGAAATTTAAAATGTTTTCATAGTTCTAAATCAGATTTGCAAATATGAATGTACAATGTCCCTATGGCGGGTTTGACTGCATATAGAAGTGACCGTGCATCACAAAACAAAGAAAACGTCGCACCCCTTGATTACATGTGAGGACTCAAAAAAAGGTGCAACAGGTCAACTGAGTCAGTTTTGTGTTTTCCCTATTTTCTGAAAGAGCTATTCTTCTTCTACATTATCCCTAAGTTTAGGATCATATAGTGAATGGGAAGGGGGGGTTTTCAGCAGTTTTTTCTACAAGCCCCTTTTTGGTAAAGTAGTGTGATCAGGTTTTTCTTAGAGCCCCCCTTTTAATTTCTTGAAAATCCTTTGCACACTCTTCACTTTCAACTCTAATAGCTTTTGAAGCAGTGATGCTACTGCTTTGAGAGTTGACATTAATTATGAAGCAGATGTGTTAATAAAGTATGTTTAATTTCGGCTAAATCTGATAATCCCTTCAGTTTTGTTGTAAGGGTTTACATCAAGGTTTTTGTCTCACTCATGGTACGGGTAGCACGGCATAGTAAAGATAAGGCATTTTAATAAAAAAATTGTACTTCACAGTTTCTTCTCTCAGTTCAAACTTTTCCAGAGTGTGCGCTTTCTTTCCAATATTCATATAGGTTTGGAGAATCCATTTGAATTGAGTTATACATCATTTTAAAGCTTAGAGTCTGTTCTTTCAGACTCTGCCTCTAACTAAAAATCACTGTCTGGCGACTTTTTGTGTGTTTTGTGGTTGTGGGTCACATATGATATTCAGACACAACTCCCTTAAAAAAGAAAAAGAATATGTGTTAATGTATAATCCTTGACCCGTTTCCTCTCTTGCGTGAGATACATGTACATGTACCTTTTATTTTTTATAAGGTAAAACATCACAGACATCATAGGATATCGTGTGAAGCAGTCACTAACAACAACAACAACAACAACAATTGCTCATATAGGAGGTGATTTTATTAGAAATAGCTGGTAAGAGGAAGTCCAGGGACTAAGGAAAAAAAAAGACTAAAACTTAGGAGGGGCAGTGTCTCTCTCAGAAATGAAAGATGGCATTTTTTTCTCTCTTTTTTTGAGCCAACCGGAGGTAAAAGGGAGACTAAAGGGATCGCTTGCGGCGTCTGTCCGTCCGTTGTCCGTCCGTAACGCTACAAATACTTGAATAACTCTTTACTGAAGACTTCAATTTCAATCAAACTTGGACGGAAGAGTGGTTATACAAAGTTACACATTCTACCAAACATAAAGGTCACCTCAAGGTCAAATGTCACAGGCAGGAGTCAATGAACTTTAGGGCCTAATGTTAAGTTTTTCCGGCGCGTTTCGATTATGGCTCATTTCGTTTGATGAATATGTCCGTGTTTGTGACCAAACTTGGATGGTAAATGTCCCTTGGGGAGTTGAAGGTCATCACAAGAAGAAAGGTCACAGACAGGGGTCAACGAACTTTTAGGGCTCAATATGTTAAGGTTTTACAGCGCGTTTAAGGGGATTACGGCTCATAACTTTTGATCCATATGTCCGTTTGTTGCCAAACTTGAGTGGTAAATGTCATTTGAGGAGTTGAAGGCCACCTCAATGTCAAAGGTCATAGGCGGAGTTAATGAACTTCCGGGGGTTAGAAAAATATTATTTTGTTCTACGCGAATGGGCGAATCACATTTACGCATTTGACTTGTTCTTCCTTCGTTGTTTCATTGCTTATCCAGTTTTGATCTGATACACGGTCTACAATAATTCCAAAAGAGGAGAATTGATCGACCTGGCTGTATAATAGCGTCATTGTTACCACCATCAATATCACCAATGTTACCAATTGTTAAATAGTATAGGAATCATTTGTAGCAACACTACAGGGGTTTTTTTTCTGTTGTCATTAAGCTTCGCTTACTGCAGTAAGACGGATAAGGTTGGCTTTATATATTGCTAGTGATCCTTCTCTCCGTTCAGTTTGAGCGAATTGTTGTGTGTAGTACTATGAGAAAGATGACACTAGCATCAATGAATTAAACAATCATGTTTCTCTTACTAAGTTTATTCATTTAAACTTGTTTAAACCGTGATAACTTGAGTTATGTTTCACTAATGCTTTTCAGCAATTTGTCTTGTCTCTTGACAGAACAAATGAGAGAGTCCTGAAACAAGAGTCTTTCATCAATACTGACGTCATGTCTCTTACGCTCTACTTGAGGGGAAATGTCAGAATTGTCCCTGTTGACTTGTCTTTCGTTAACATCAAAGTAAGTTCATAATGTTACATACTGTATACACACAGTTTTTATTGTATATTTACACATACAAAAACAGAAAAGAGCGGAGGGCTTGTGCGCTAAAATCTTTCTAGAAATTATTTGTGGAAAGATTACAGCGTTATGAGAATTATACATAAAAGAGGCTCACATCCTGATTCAAGACTTCTTTTATTTCTGCTGTTATCAGCTGTTATTCATTTATTCATTTTACAAAACTGGTCCGGTCGCGACAGCATTATGTAGCATATGCAAAAGTTACCAATACATTCTTTAGCAAAAACGCCCTACCTCACATATCGTATGAAGTAAATACACAATATATTACTCTAACAAAATTAATGTATATTCATGATTGATTTCTCTCCTTAACGATACTTTCAACCAATGTCAAAACATAGTATAGTTATACCACATTTATCTATAATCGCGAAGTAGAGTAATCGTTTGTGTTGTTGTCATGCCTTGAATTTGCTGTTCATCAACAAGTGATTGTGTATATTTTGTAGATATGAACTGCCAATTCAAAATTGAATGATATCAGCCATGTTGAAATAATTGCACTGTTCATATCTTTCCAACAGCAAGTCAAGCCGTATTCGAATGCAACCCTGCGAAGTGAAATGAACTCCACCTGTTCGTGGTTAACGGACAACAGGTTGGTGTCTTTACATAGGTGTACATTTAATATTAGGTACAGTCAAATCTGTCTTAGCGACCATAATAATGTCTGTACCGCTCACCAGCTGTATACGGCCACTAAAAACAATTTTCCTCCTAGATAAAAATCTTTTCAATGAACCTGTCTTATTATAACTGCTACTTTCATTTGTTTCCATATAGACTGATATGACAGTGAATTTGAATTCATAATTACACGTATATAACCGCAAATGTTGGCTGAAATAAAATACCAGTACCCACAATTACATAAATATTATTGTCCATTGGAGTGTGGGAACTTTATGTCTTTCAATGTATAACTTTGTGTCACGTTGTAGGTTATTTGATTTTATACTTATCTTATTTATTGCTTTTCGAGGAAAACTGCAGAAATAGAACAAAAATATAAAACCAAGAACCAAGCAAATATAAACGAAAAATATGCATTATTTCTACAGAAAATGGAGCAACCGCGGATGTGTCACGGACTACAGTCAAAGTAATGAAAATAAGACGACGTGTGAATGCGGCCACACCACCAGCTTTGCGGTACTCATGCAGGTTGTTGAATTTGAGGTGCGTATTGTCATGTCTCCATTTGGGTTGAATTGCTTTCCAAAAGTTAACAACGATTAGATTTTTATCTTCTTTTTAAAGAAATTTCATTCAGTTTCAATTTTCATGTCTAGGAGATTAGTAACAGGTAGTAGAATATTCTAGATACCAATGGCGATCACACTGAAAATAGCCATTACAATGGGAATGATTATAATTATTAGAATCACAAGTACATCTATATTTACGATGTTAGAGATCTACCTCTTGTATATTTCAGAATTTGCAAATATAATGTAATTAATCTGGAGGTTTGATAGGGCAGTATGCAGACTAGAACAGTTTTGATATTTATCGATTTGCTTGTGATGTTTCTGTTGTTTTAAAGTGAGTGCCAAAGCAAGCTAAGTCCACTTCTTACCCCCCCCCCCCCCTCCCTTCTCTCACTATCTTTCTTTTTTCGACTTTCTGACAATGTTACAACCTCAGATTAGCAAATCAAACAAGATAGCTCTCGGTCTCTTCAGCTACCTCGGGATCGGTTTGTCTATCATGTGCCTCGTCATTGCCCTTTTCATCTTCTTCACCGTCGGGTACGTACAGACTCTACTCACCTTTATCATGGCTAAGACCAAGACCCCCCTGTGAGGAGGTCCACGGTCCAAGTCCCCTGGCAGCTCCACACCCCCTCTCCCTTCCCGTATGTTCCCCTGGGTCAGAGTCCAAGTTAGCACTGTCTATATGAACGTCGATCCCGTTGGTTGCTTATATCATGGACCATACTAGGGTCTATGCTTAGGCCCCCTATATATTCGAGCAGTTCATTGATTTCTGCTGTGGCAGCGTAGAACTAATTTGTTCTGCTCTCAACTCGGCTTTCAAGCCAACTGTCAGTGTTCTGTTTCTGCTATTATAATGTTGTCATTGAAACGTAGGTCCTGGGGGGCATTTCATCAACGAGTTCGTCGGAGTTTTCACCGACAAATTTGCTATCAGCCAATCAGACGCAAGGATTTCATTAACTTTTAACAGTTGTCAGTGTAAATCCTTGCGTCTGATTGGCTGATAGCAAATTTGTCGGTGAAAACCTCCGACGAATTCGTTGATGAAACGCCCCCCAGTCCGTACTTTTTCAAAGTACCGGTAGTCTGTCCTACTTGCTCAAAGTTGATAAATCGCTATGGTTTCCATGAAGTGATGTGTGGATAATGACAGAGAGGAAATTAATTAAAAGGGGATATTTCTTTCCATGAGGAAACGACAAGAACAAACCAGCAAAAACTTGTTGTTGTTGTTGTTGTGTGTGTGTGTGTCATAATTTCTCTGTATGATTGCTTGATTGTATACTTGTTTCCTTGTTTGCTTGTTTTAAGTACCTGTATGATTTTGCTCAGAAATACACGTATATCTAAATAAGGTACACGATTTTAATATTCATCTTCGCTATGTTTAAACAGAGCACTGAGGGCTTCAGAGAGGAATATGATCCATCGCAACCTGATGATCGCTCTTCTCCTTGCTTATATCACCTTTTTGGCGGGCATTAATCACGCGACAGATATACCTGTGAGTGCTGTTTTGCCATGCGTTTATATGAATGCGTCTGTAATAATGTAAGAACTACACCTGTAGAGATGTTTAAATTCGAAAAGTAAAGCAGGGAAGCAATGTTAAAGTGATTTGTTTTTCAAGGCTGTTTATATTAGAATGAATTACTTCTAAATGCATTGGGTAAGAACCATGATCGTGATTAAGGACATTCTACATAATTAACATTTATAAGACTGCATAATGAATGGCTATCACACACGTCCAATAGTCTTTGACTGTTATGAATCATAATGAATATCATAAGATTATACAAAATACATTCATCTTAAATATGTTTTTCCCACTTATGTGTGGATAGATTCTTTGTACAGCCGTGGCAGCCCTCATGCATTACCTGTACACTGCTGTCTTCTGTTGGATGTTGATCGAGGGAATACACCTCTATCTCATGTTGGTTAAGGTAAGCTGATCCACCTTCCTAGAAAGCACATACATTTCTAGTTGATTTGAAATAACAACAGTGTTAAAGGGAAAGTCCAGACGGTTCTAATAATTACACATCATATATAAATTACGTAAATCAACAGCTCCATGTTAAGATTTCTGGAGTTAAGTGTGGTCTTTGACCAGAGAAACTAATACTGAAACCGGAAGAATCACACTGAACGAGGATGATGACATGGCATTTTAACCATAGGAATGCATGAGTGTTTGTGTGTGTGTGTGTGTGTGTGTGTGTTCAGCATACAGCAAAATGTAATGTATGTTTCTTGTGGTTTTTTTTATTGTTTTTTTTTATTTTTTGCAAATCTTACCATGTAGGCCCTATATGAAAGATAACATAAACTTATGCATGTCTCTCAGTAAAAAAGCTATCTTGATCATCTTAATCAAGCCAGTCCATATTTGCTTCATACTCAAAATCGTGTGCTGCTGAATTACCTTCTTTTTTTTTCAACATACCTTATTTTTTTTTTTACAGAGCATACTTTATAACCAAAATTATATCAAATTCTGCATAACTCTTAGAGAAAAAAAAATCTTGATCAACTTGGTCAAATCTATCAACATCTGCTTCATTACATAAACTCCCTCACATACGCAATCACACACACACAAACATATGATAATATATATATATATATATATATATATATATATACATATATATACATATAGTTAAAGTTATAGTTATTTACGTAAAAATTATATCAGTGCGTGTGTGTCTCTAAGAGGATGCAAACACAATCTAAGCTAATTATGCTAACATAATCCAAGATCTAAGTGACATATACCACAATGATTTTCATTTTGTCATAACAGGTGTTTGGATCGGAGGGTAGTAAGCGGGCCTACTACCTGGCGGTTGGTTGGGGAGCACCAATCATTATCGTCGCTATCTCTGTCGGAATAATGTATGACGACTATGGCACCGAAGAGAAGCAAGTTATTCCCTGATTTGTGTTTCTTTGTTTGTTTGTTTGTACGTTTTCACATCTTTATGTCTATGACGTGTTTGTGTGTGTGTGTGTGTGTGTGTGTGTGTGTGAAACCACGTGTTTCATTTGTCTTCTAATGTGTGTAAGTGAAATTATCACGTCCGCGGTTGAAGTCTCTTACAAAATAATTGTGTATGTGTATGCATGGGTGGGTGTTCGTGTGTGTGCATATATATATATATATATATATATATATATACACGTATATATATGTGACCGTGCACCTCAAAACGAACATAAAGTCGCACACACTGATTTTGCGTGAGGACTGAAAATAAGTGAAATGGGTCAACCTAGCCGAACTTGACTTTTTCATATTTTCTGAAAGAGCGGGTCTTCTTTTATATTATGCTAAAATTTGGTATCCTAAAACGGGCAGGAAAGTGTGTTTTTTTTTAGCAGTTTATCTCGAACATTTTTGGTAGAATAGTGTGATTAGGTGTGTCTTTAGAATCCCTTTTTCATTTCTGAAAAACCTTGTCCACACTCTTCACTTTCAACTCTAATAACTTTTGAAAGGATAGTGCTACTGCTTTGAAAGTTGGCATTGATTATGGACAGAATGTGTTAATGAGGCATGCTTAATTTCAATTTAATTTGACAATCTCTTCATTGTTGTTACTCTGGTGGTTTACTTCCTGTTTTTTGTCCCTTTTCATCGCACAGCCAGCAGGGTTTGGTAAAGATTAAGCGCTTGAATAGACACTGTACTTCAGAGCCTCTTTTCTCAGTTCACACTTTTCCTGAGTTTGTGCTTTCTTTCCAATATTTAGATAGATTAGGAGAGTCCATTTGATTTGAGTTATACATCATTTTAAAGCTTAAAGTCTGTTCTTTCAGAATATGGTATTAACTAAAAATTCATGTCTGGCGACTTTTTGTTTGTTTTGAGGTGCAGGGTCATATATATATATATATATATATATATATATATATACACGTATATATATACATGTGTCCATGGGTGTATATAATTATGTGCATTCCTGAAAAACACATCTATTTTCTGTTTTAATGTTTTTATTCACATTATAGAGAGAAGCAAGCGCCAGAAGAGTAATGATAATTATAATACAAACGTATTCACGTATCGTCTTTGACAAAATAAATAAACCGATAATTAACAAAATAACAAAGGGAAATGTACATGGATAGCAATGTGGCGGGCAGGCGGAGAGAGAGAGAGAGAGAGAGATCATTACAACTAAGAAAACACGCTGAGAACGGTAATGGCGTTAAGTTGCCACTAGTGTTCGACGCACCTTAATCGCCCTTCTCAGCCGACACATCGACGTTCGATTACTATAAAAAATATCGGTAGTTAACCTGTGGGAAACTGAGAAGTGATTAAGCTCACGTTCAAGTTCAAAATCATTCGTTTTTTCCACAATATATAAACATAAATCTCACTTTCTTGGGTCACAAAAAACAATGCATACAATTTGTACAGAGAAAACAACCATAATTAAAAAAACTCACAGTAGTGATACATTGCAATAGTTGTACTGTGTGAAAGAAAGGTTATTATCAACATTTTTTTCCATAATTTATTCAAAGATCGATATCTCTTCGAACGGAACACATATTCCATTGCTGAAGGATAACAGAAAGGAGGACTTATTCACTACTGCCGAACCTTGATTCACAGTTTTCATGTGACATCACATAAAATGACAAGCATCGTGAACCTCAAGTGAACCTTGCGAGTTTTGATTTAGCTCAAGCTTCAGGACAGCAGACACTCCTGTTATCCTTTAAATAAACCTTAAAATTAACTTGTCTTCTTTAATATGCTGTTCCCTCTTCTCTTCATACTCGTAACAGGTGCTGGATGCGGACCGGGTCTCCCGTCATCTGGGCATTCGTTGGCCCAGTCATAGCAGTGATTCTGGTAAGCTATAAGGATTAAAGGGACCCTATACTAAACAAAAAAAAAATGGTTGAGAACTAACTTCAGGATGCTAACAAGTTTTGATGAGGTAATGCGAAACACCTCATGAAATATTAAAGAAAATGTAATTCCAAGATGAATTCAACGCTTATTTGATGAAAATTAGTTTTGAAATGGTTGAGATACCCAAAACAGGGCAATCCAGACCTATAATATAAGGCGAGACTCAGACTCACCTGTCATTACGATTACAATGTTTTAATTTGCTTTTATGTCTCAGCCATTCCAAATAAACTTTCAATTTCTAATAGAATTATTGATATGCTTTTTTACTATTTCATAAATGGCTTCGTCGTATCTCGCAAAAGAGTAAAAAACCCAGTCGTCATCTCTACCAATAATGTATCATTCCTTTAAGGCAATGATTGTATTTTGTTGTTGTTTTTTGTCTTTCTGCCTTTCACCTGATCACAAGTCAAACACACACTGATTAATATAATGTCGTTTTGATGTACTAAGATATAGTTATGCAAAAAAAGAAGAAGTGAATTTAAACAATCAAGAGGGTTGCCATATACATGTATCATATATATAATCTTGATTTATATATCAACATTACTGTCTTTCTTTATTTACCACGTAGTTCAACATGTTTGTTTTGGTCATGGTCATGCGGATCATTTATCGCTCCTCTGCCATCAACGTCGATTGTCCGGTTGACCAAGTCAAGTAAGTACCTTTGTATTTTGCGTAATTGTTTGATCCATCTGTACTGTCATATATAAGAAAATGGATAGTATACTTATATATAAATGAAGATAACGAAAAGAAAACACAGCTCAACATTGAAAGCCATTACATAATGAAGGTAAAGCTTTCAAACAAAGGGAAACAGATGGGAATAAAATAAAGTCTGTTACTGTTTTAAGTAGAAAAAGAAAGGAAGAGAAAAAAAATAAAGCAAAGAGAGGAAAGTACTGAAATATAGCAAATCAACGAAATAAAGCAAACTAACAAAATAATGATAAAACACAGCAAACCATCAAAGTCTGCACCTCAGTAAGAATAGCGTTGCAAAATTCTATAATCATTATACTTCTTGCCTTCTCTCCGGCAGAGCTGCGGCTAAGGGCTCTCTGGCCTTGCTGCCCATTCTCGGCGTGACGTGGTGTCTGGGGATCTTCGCTGTTGGCAGTACCACCATCGTATTCCAGTACCTTTTCGTCATCTGTAACAGCACCCAAGGCATTCTGCTCTTTATTTTCCACTGCCTTCTCAACTCAGAGGCAAGTATGATCATCCGTTATCGCAATTACCCTCTGGACAATTACCCCTGACGCTTACCTTGACCCTAACCGTGTTTGGTAACCCTAATCCTGAACCCTAATAATAACCTTAACCCAAACTCTTAACCTAAACCTAATCTTTACTCTCACCTTATCATTAACCAGTATTTAGCAGGAAGTAATTTTCTGTGGAGGGGGGGGGGATTGACCTCATACGTTTTTGTTTTCTTAAATTCACATTGTTAATAATTGTTCTTTTCAATTTTCACTTTTACGCTAATGCATGATGCTTTCTGAACCATTTGAAGTTTGAAATACAAGTAGCAATAAATTACACAAACCATGATATACAGTTGAGTAGATCCACGGATATAGTCGTGTGCTTGTCTTCATTTTAACAAATGATGATGCTTTCAACCCAGAGTCTGTATTCTCTGCACCATTTCTAGGTTCGGAACGCCCTCAAGAGAGAGAAGGAAAAAATGGGCTGGTCCACTGCAGGTCCAGGGATCTCTACAACCCGGAAAATTAAGGTGAGATTCAGTAGAAAATCTTTTTTTTTTAAAACAGTGATTAGTTTATTTAGTTTTCTGGTATCACCCAGATATATACATAATCCATATTTGTGACCCTGCACCTCAAAACAAACAAAAAGTCGCCATACACAAATTTTTAGTTAAGACCATATTCTGAAAGAACAGACTTTAAGCTTTAAAATGATGTATAACTCAAATCAAATGGACTCTCCTAACCTATCTAAATATTGGAAAGAAAGCACAAACTCAGGAAAAGTGTGAACTAAGAAAAGAGGCTCTGAAGTACAGTGTCTATTCAAGCGCTTAATCTTTACCAAACCGTGCTGGCTGTGCGATGAATGGGACAAAAAACAGGAAGTAAACCGCCAGAGTAACAGCAATGGAAGGATTATCAAATTAAATTGAAATTAAGCATGCCTCATTAACACATTATGTCCATAATTAATCCCAACTTTCAAAGCAGTAGCACAATCCTTTCAAAAGTTATTAGAGTTGAAAGTGAAGAGTGTGGACAAGGTTTTTCAAAAATGAAAAAGGGATTCTAAAGACACACCTAATCACACTATTCTATCAAAAATGTTCGAGATAAACTGCTAAAAAACACACTTTCCTGCCCGTTTTATGATCCCAAATTTTAGCATAATGTAAAAGAAGACCCACTCTTTTAGAAAATATGAAAAAGTCAAGTTCGGCTAGGTTGACCCACTTCACTTATTTTCAGTCCTCACGCAAAATCAGTGTGTGCGACTTTATGTTCGTTTTGAGGTGTACTGTCACATTTATCTGTCATACAGTATTGCATATCACATATACTATTAAAGTGTATTTACTTGTTAGTTCGCTATTTTGTTTTATCGTATTTCATTCAATGGCGGGATAGAAATGCTCTTGTCCAACGTGGCACCTGTATTGTGAATAAATGAACAAGATATTTCTTAAGGAATAATAAGTGTTTCCGAACAAAAGTGACAATATCTCATCACCATTATTACAAAGGTTTCTAAATTAGGATTGTGATTACTTAACAAGAACAAAACTCCGCCAGACTGAAACAGTGTTGTTATGCAACTCTTTCTTGTAAATCCCGGATAATACATCTACAACTGAATATAAGAAATATCCCTTGTCATTTGCTGCAAGCATACTATAAATAGTGAGCCTGCATCACCAAACCACCACCACCATCACACACACAAAAAGAAACTCAATACAAGGATTTTAATTAAGGGCGGATTATAAACGAGCACACCCTAAGCTTCAACATGGCATCATATTAAGATTATTATAACTCAATACAAATTGACTTTTCAAACCCATCTTTTTAAAAGAATGGAAAGCATATTGCTGGTATATGACCAATATATTCTGGAAAAGTGTTTAGAGAGGATAACAACGGGGATTAAAGGAGATGGCTAGTAACTGATCAGTGGGAATCAGTGGGAATGCTGGGGGATGATTGTCTCAATCCTTGTGGGATTCATTTCAGAGTACATGTTATATCTATTGGTGTGTGAAAATTATTTCCTTCAGAATGGTCTCATATTCAAGAAATGTGCAGTTCGATCGCCCCGTCACTGTACAGGCATGCTAACCTGGAAATATTAAACTGCACATTACTTGAATATGAGACCATCCTGAAGCAAATACGTTTCACACAACAGTAGCTATATAATGCACTCTAAAATGAATCCCACAAGGATTGTAACAATCATCCCCCAGCATTGCCACTGATTCCCACTGATCAGTTACTAGCCATCCCGTTTAATGTCTTGCGTTTCGTCAAGTGCGTATTTTCACCCATCCGTGCTCACTGCATGAAAGGAACAATGAACAAGATATAAAATTCCGTGGCCACCATTATGAAGGGATTATCAAACTATTAGAACTGAAAATTTTTACATCTTGAAGTACTTTCTATACATGACCGACACTAACTTCTTATGAAATATCATCATCCTTTCAAAAGTTATTAGAGACGAAAGTGGCATTGTTTGAAGTTGTTAGTCATCATTTGATTTTATTTGTCATCCTATACCATTATAGGTCAATTATTTGATACTTGGTTCGTAGTTATGATCGTTATGTTATTCATCGTGCACACTTGGCTATAAAATTTGAATCATGGTTTTGTGGTAAATCAGTGAAAACTGTGAAAACTCGCGCAATATGTTATGACTTTGCTACGAATTTGTCAGGTGCACCCATCCAGCGATGACCCCAGCAGCGGAAAGAATGACATGAAAGGTAATTGTACTTTGTTTGGTTTGTTTATTTCTGTGTGGTTCATTGTCCTTTTATCACAAAGATGTCATCATAGACATCCACGTGGAGACAATAATTTTTATCGTCAGGCGATTTACATGTGTATGTTCACGTTGTTGATAAAGGGTGGTCATCCCACGGGTTGAACAACTACTAAATTTCCGGCTAACGAGCTACACTCGAAGGCAAATAAAGCCCGTGAATGCGACACTAGGCAAGATAAGGTCCACAATCTCATGGGTTCACGTCACGAGACCGACACCCACAGGTCATACAGCCCCAAGTCATACAGCTCACACGTCATACAGCCCATAAGTCATACAACCCATTAGTTCGACACTAAGCTAACAAGGCCGACGAGACCCACACATTAAGCCCCGTGGTGTATTTGTCGAACTAGTGGGCTGTTTTTACCTAGTGTCGAACTCATGGGCTTTATTTGCCTAGTGTCAAACTCATGGGCTGTATGACTCGTAAGCTGTATGACTCATGGACCTGTTTTTAATGTCGAACTCGTGGGTGTCGGGCTCGTGGGATGACCCCAATCTCACGACCAGGGCAAACAGGTCCACGAACTCGACACAATTAAGTCTGTGATTTATGATGAGTTCGTGTCGAGATCATGACATGAACCCCTACATCTTATTAGCAATATTGTTGTTGTTCTCAAGTTTATTCGTTCTCCTTCGTGTCTTTTCTTCCACTTTCCCCCTTCTGTGCGTCTCCACGCTGCCTATAACAATAAATCTGTTGCTCTTCAACTGTTCAGTGCATACTATTTTATTTCACTTCCAGGCAAGTATAATGTTCACTGATTTTAGTAACATATCGTTTTTTTTTTTCTTTTTTCTTTCTCTTCACTCCCTCTCAAAAAAAAAAAAAAAAAAATATATATATAGATGGAAAGAGTGCTATAGACACTGAGGAGAAGTCAGTTGCAGTTCTTCGACCTGGAAAGGTATTACCGAAATTCGCTAGCAGGAAAATATTTATTTATTTATTTATTTATTTATTTATTTATTTATTTATTCTATTCATTTGTTTTGTGTCAGTAGGGTAGCTCTGTCAGTGGCTAAACACTACTATTGATAATTGATTGATATAATCAATTATTTTGTTACCTATGATGTATCTCAATCAGTCTTGGTATTATCATTAAGTGTAATAGATTGTTGTTCAAAACAGCTTGACTCTAAGAAAGTTCTACATACGACATCTCTTCACGAAGAAGGTTTATGTATAGTACACAGTCCTTGCACTTACATTTACGCTGTTTCTGTACAGAGTGGAGAGGAACAATTCATCCTGTCATACTTCATAATCAAATGTTGACGATATATTCTGTTTCTATTTGTATTGTAAGTATAGTTCATGTGCCTTGTGATGCATCCCTCTCTTCCTCTCCCTCTTACTTCCTCCTCGTTCGATACTCTGTAGCAAAGTCATGCTTTCGTTACATCTGTACTTCATACAAATGATCAACAATTTGATATAGATGGCAACTGTAGGTATTTTGTACCTCACGAATTTAATCATCAAATGTCAGATTATAGTGTATCTTCCAATTTAAGTTTGTTACATGGTAATACTCGCAGCATAGTATAGGTTTTCCCGGTCAATTTCATACTTTTGTCATTCAAGTTCCTATTCCGAGCATTCGATTTCACGCATTCCACGCTCGCAGCACTGAATCAGCAATCAAATTCAAAATCCGGTCATTCGAATTCACTATCCGAGCATTCAAATTCACTATCGGAGCATTCAAATTCACTATCGGAGCATTCAAATTCACTATCGGAACATTCAAATTCACTATCGGAGCATTCAAATTTAAGAGAGGAGCACGCATTTCATCAATGAGCAGTCAAATTCATGTCAAGCTGGCGACGGAATCTCGTCGGTCATTCAAATTCGTGAATAGGCAACCATGTTCCAAATAACTGCATTCAATTTAAATGAAGTCCTGAATTTAGTTAGTTTGGGGTCGTGTATGCATGTGTTTCTCATTTGGTTTTGAATATATTGGGATTTATGATGATTATTTATTTTGCAGTAGAGGTCCACCTGTTCATTGACAATTTTGAACTCGCGCTTAGCAAATAGGAATATACACGCACATGTCCCTCGGATTGGACATAAAATGGAGGTCCCATGTGTAAGAGAGTCACAACTCATGCACGTAAAAGATCCCACTTCATTTATTCATCGCAAAGACCAGAACATCAAACTCGACCCCATATTATGGAAGACCAGCATTTGCAGCTGAATATGGGTTATCCAGCCATCTTCTTCGATGAAAAATGAAACAAACAAACAAAAATTAGGCACTGTATAGGCCTACAGACGAGCATAATACGGAGAGTTGGTTGACACTTTCGAGGAAAAAAAAAACAATTTCGACTCTATTGAAACTGATACTTTTTATACGTGTTGTTTGTTGTGTATTGCTGTCTTATTGATTTACTTTTGCGGGACTATGTGAGACCATTGTGTGTCAGTTTGTCTTTAAATTGATGAATTGTGATTATCATGATTATGTGGTTGGTGTTGGGGCGTTGTCAGCATGCAGTATCACCAAGAAATATGATTACTAGTCGTTGTGTTGTTTGGATGCACTGCTGATTGGACATTGCAATTTGAAACTTATTGAGATGGAAAACAAAGAATACATGAACAGAGAACAATGTAGAACCTGTAAACAATCATAATTACACTATATGCAAGCCTTTATTGGTTGTGTTGGCCCTTTTCTCTTTCTTAAAAGTCTACTCCATTTTCCTCGTTAAATTGATTGTACGAAGTAGGAACTTGATCGCCTAAAAATGAATTTGAACGCTCCAAACAAGCTCTTTGGGACTATCACGTGACTATCGCATGAATTTGAATGCACGAGTAGGAAAGTTGGTGCTCGCATTTTGAAATTGAATGCCCAATCGTGAATTTGATTTCACGAAAACGAAATAGAATGCCCATAAATGAAATTGATCGCTGGGATTCTGAATTTGAATGCCCGAATATTATCGCGTGCGTGCGCTGCGTGAATTTGAATGCACATTAATGAATTTGAGTGACAAAAGTATGAAATTTACCGGGAAAACCTATAAAAAACTTTGATAATTTTTCTCATTTTCTGTCCTCCATACAGTTCTCTTTATCCAGTGCTAAAATACTCTCTATTCAAGTTGATGTGACAACTGGTAACTCTTTTATCATGTAATGTGTAATTTACAGACCCCCCCCCCCCAAAAAAAAAAAAAAATACAAATACAAATACAAATACAAACCTGGAATTATTTGTAGAGGACTTAGAAACCCTGCTTACGAAAATTAACTCTTACAATAAGATGTGCTGTTTGATGGGTGATTTCAATATTGATCTAGCAACTGGAAATAATTCGACTTCAACCTTTCTTAATATTTTATTATCACATTCATTTTATAATACAATTATTGATAAACTGACAAGAGTTGCACCTCAGTGAGCTTCTCTGATAGACAACATTTTTATCAATATGCAACGAGATACATTAAAGTCAGGTATATTTTATGCTGATATATCTGATCATCTTCCAATCTTTGTGATTTTTACCATTTTGATTTCAAAAAGATCTTTTCAGTCTACCAAATATGTTCAACGTAATATAACGTCTGATTAAATTAAATGATTAAAGAACAATTTGGCAGTAGAAACTTGGAGAGACGTTTCTGCATGCGAAGAATTTAATTCTGCCTATGATTGTTTTCTGAATATTTTTTTTTTATTATTTTGATAAGAATATGCCTTTAAAACAAATAAATGTTAAATAGAAGAAAAAACACCGGTGGATCACGAATGGTATACAAATTACATATAAATAATTGATTTGATTTAGAATGTTTTGATAGATAAAGACTAAATATTTCTTGGCATCACCTGTGTACATATCCGTGTATGTTTTGTTGTGTAACTGTTTTGTTGTGTAAAACTAGTTTGCTTTTGTTGTAGTTAAATAAGCCGATAGTTGGTTGAAACTGTTTGTTTATTTATTTATTTGTTCACGAGGCCCCAATATCAAGCTCGGCTTACTGAGGATCCTTCTGTATGGTACCTTGACTTTTTTGTTTATCATCATTATGTCTCCGTTCTTTGTCACAATGATTTGATTACCTGTCATGTGCAAAATCAGCCATGAATTATTATGAATCATGTGTTTATTTCAGAAAGTGATCAGCGTTGATCATATTGTACCATACAGAAACAATAAAATTAAATGAAGTGAAATGAAATAACAGGGAAAGAACAAAAACATGTCATATATGTCATGTACTACTCTGATTAATGTTTATACGAGCTGGTATTATATCCTTCTTTTGTTTTTCTTCTTTTTGGTGGTGATGGAGTTGTGTTAAAGGATACCAATCAATAGAGGGGTATCCAGTGCGGAATAACGATTTTCAAATAACCTGACTACCACACTGTGAAGTCATTTCGAATCTTTTCTTTTCCATTCATCTCTTCTCTCATACCTTGTGTGTGTCTTTGATTGTCATTCTACGGGCAAATATGTTCACTTTCCCATTGTCTTCTTTATCAGTTATGAGATATTCTCTTCACCCTCTTAAAGGTCCAGTTTACCTTTGGGAACAGTGATTTGAAAAATGTTCAAGATATCACATTTGATGCATACACGTATTTGTAGGTCTGTTGTATCACAAAACATCATACCATATAAAAATTTCCGCAATAAAGCCTAAAGTATGAGGAGATACCAGCATTTTTCTCAATAAACCATAACTGTATACGGTTTTATAGTGTGGAAGCATGTATATAACTATTATTCACATTTTGTGTATTTAACGATACTTAACATCGATTATATGGATTCAAATTTTTACAGTGGTTGTTTCTATCCCTAACTCATATTCTAGAACTATTTTAAAGCACTAATGTTACTATTAGGTATTTGTTTCATCTGCAAATGGTAAATTATGCCTTTAACAAGTACTTCGAATAACCGTGGTTCTTTGGTTCTTTGGTTCTTTCTCCTTGTATCAAAGGGATCTGGTAAAGCTGATAGTGAGGGAAACAAGAAGAGGGACGATGAAATTCCTCTCCCCGGACAGATTGGTGAAGAAGCAATGGAGGACACACCCCCTCGCACCATTCGACAGGTGAATCCTGGTCTAATCCCCTACCACCATCCCCGCCCCATACCGCTATAATCACCAAACTAATTCAGCATGTGCCCCATGCAACATCTTTCACAGTGTTTCGTGGCAACTTGTAGATAATTGACTACTACTTGGTTTGCCCTCTCTTGCAAGTCTCCAGATTCTTGTTTTCAAAGGTTCTGACCAGCAAGATCAAGATTTGGGGAAATGGATTTTACCTTCGGGTTGTTGTTGTTGTTTTTCAATTAATTGACTGCCATGATTTATTACACTTGTGGGCACTCGGATTAGCATTTTGGAGGTGAAATGCGGATTGTTTTCGGCTTTCACGACTGACATGTACGAATTAATACAAGGTTCCGATCTTACTCTGATGAAAATAAATGCAATTACAGTAAAGAAGTCATATACATGTACCGCAATATTCATGGGTTGTTTGTCGTTCTTGCTGATGTTTTTTTTTTTTCAGTCAATAAACTGTTATTTAACCTCTCTATGAATTCAGCTGGTCCATACCTACGTTAATACCTCAAACAGATCCCACAAGTCTTGCAAGTGGGGGCTACCTTGTTATACATGAGCCAGCAGCCATTTTGTACCCTTCCCATCATTCAGAATTTAATAGACTTTTGATGCAACAGACAATTCAATTAGGGTGAATTACCTTGCATGCTCCCCTTTTACATGTTTTATGTTGGGATTGTCCATAGTAAGTGTTGTCACAGTGAAATAATAATATACGGTATGGACGACATAACATGTACCCATTCTTCACTTTTGGCATTTAATGTACATTATAGAATTGTACGAAACCTGTAGTATGTGTGGAGTTGGTGTTTAGTGTGTGTGCGCAAGCGCCTATTGTTATAAAATGGAATATGATATTTGGAACTGCTAGATACAGTTTGTTATCTCTAAGGTGTGATATTTAAAGGGACTGTACAGTACTGGTTGAGGCGAGGATTCAGGTTTATAACATTGTTGATGAGATAATCGGAAACTCATGAATTGGAAAGAGCATGTAATTTCAAAAAAGATTCAATTGATTAATTTGATGACAATTGGGCTTGAAATGTATGAGATATCAGAAAAAGCGATCCTAATAAAGTCGACAGGCCACGACTTTGATTAGGGTCTCTTTGTTTTTCATTACTTTTAGATATCTCAGTCATTTCAAAACCAATTTGCATCAAGTAAACTTTTGATTCCCCTTAGAATTGTATTCTCTTTAACATTTCATAGAGCGGCTTCTAAATATGTCGCAAAATGTACAAGCTGAATCCTCACCTGAACCGGTACTGTACAGTCCCTTTAATGCAACTCTGGCTTCAATCTGCCCATAGAAAGAAGGCACACGATGATCGCTAGGGGAACTCAGTCTCAAACGTCACATTCTGAATGGAATTTTCTTGACTCTTTTTTCTTGGTACCTCTTTCTTTCTTGCATTTTGTTGATTCGGCAATCCCAGGTAGCCAAAGCTAGAAAATGGTTCTCCTATAACATTCAATTGCCTTGTCTCGCATTTCTTGAATATCAGATATATACAGTCATAAGATGTACCATTAAAAGGGTAAATTGTTAAAAAAAAAAGATGATGAACACCTGATAAATAAAGGGGTGGGATCAGTAATGGCTTGTTTAACTGTTATGTTTATCTTGGTTGTACTTCCGTCGTATACGTTTTCTATATACGTTGTATATAAATTCTTCAGTCCAACACATCGCAAAGATTATATTTTTTGTGTACACTATTCCTTTTTTACAGAAATGAGGCGAGGACATCAGCGTTTTTGTCGTTGTTGTACGAGCGGTGACTTTGATATAGAAGTTTTTATTTTTGCTTTGCTACAGAGAATTCTAGCTGAACAGACTCTCGGTCCCATACGTACCAAAAGACGTCAGTAAAAATGATAAGGAAAAAATATAAATATAACTGCACAACAAACAATGCGGCTATAGAGCAATGTACCCATCATTAAAAAAAAATAAGCAAAAAGTTGTAATGTCAAAAGTCTTACACATCAATTAATGTTTGAACCCTGTCGAAAAAAAAATGAAAAAAAATGAAGATGAATTACTGGTCGCAATATTTGTCAATACAGCATGAACACAATGTAGGGCAGAAAACCAACCTCTCAGTCATATTAGGCCCTACTTTTTTTTTTTCGTTTTGTCTTCCGGCACTTCTCGGTCACGTGCATGTGTTTGTATATGGGAGAAATTTCCTTCGTTATCCCTCATCAAATTTTCAGAGTGATACATCACTGCACTTTTAAATTAGACACCTCTGGAAATTTCGTTGCTTTATTTTTTTTTTTTTCGTTGATTGAGCAAAATGATAGTTTTCAACATTTTGTTTTTGTTCTTATCCAGACGGCTCTGACAATATTGGGCACTTGACAAATCAACCTAATTATTGTTGCTTTTCCAACAGAGATCGATTTTGCTCAAGACTCAATCGATTTGTGGTACAATTTGCCTATTCATTCAAATCTCGTCCTGGTACAAATTGCCCTATAGCCGCAAAATATTTGTGCGTATAAGATTCAGAACATGTCATCCGGTTTATAGCATGTTCATCATCTTTGCGGTGTGATGGTTGAATTAGATGTAAAATTCAGACAAGATGTCTTAGATATAGTTCTTCTAGAATTCTCTTTTCAGCAGTTTTGCTTGAGTTTGCTCTTTTTTTAACAAAGTGTGCACGTGGTATGGACTTGCAGTTGTTTTCTTCATTCTTGTCATTATCTTTCCTGCCGATGGGCTTGAGTGCTGATTTGATATAATTTAATGTTATCGTTTTCTTTATCATTATTCTCTGATGATTTGGTACCATTATTGACACTGCACCTGCACAGCATGTGAGCTTCGTGCGATTGTGTTTAAAAAAGCATTACATGTTGTATGCATGCTCTTTGGCTTCACCACTTTATATGACTGATTAAAAAAGACTGTGTTTTATTTGTTGTACAAGCTATACGTAATTTCCCAAATTTCTTCTCTGCTTGGCTGCAAGAGCCTTGCTCAGACTTATTTATTTCTGCTGAAAACAAAGCCTAACAGTATAAAAAATGTAGTATTATAGACACTATCATCGCTAAATCTTCAAAACCAGCTGCCAAAAATGTCAACGACGCTGTTGGCCATGTTGTGATAATAAATGATAACACATACAGAATGGATGAATATATTTGTATAAATACATAAATAAAGAAATAAAGAAATAAGTAGATAAATATATATATATATATATATATATATATATATATATATTTACTTATTTATCTATCAATCTATATAATCATCAAAATACTGTAAGGAAATGATTACATGAGTTTGATACTTCAGCATCAAACATGAGAAGAATTGAGAGAAGATATCTCACAAATGTATTTTTTCTCTCACCCTAGCTTCGTTTCTATGTCCTTGGTTACCACATTGAGACCTTGCTTCTATCTTAAGTTGTTCTCTTATCTCTTCCTTTTTTGCTTTGGCCCTTTTTCTAATTCACATGTGTATGTTTTTGTCCCATTTCATCTTTCTATCTTCACCTCTCCGTCTCCAGGAGGTGACCACCGAACGCGAGTTGAAGAAGGACGGATGGAAGATCAACGAGCAGCGGAAGGTCACGCGCACTTTTGTTCGAGTCGAGGCCGCCGAGTAATCGCAACCGAGAGATCTATCGAATCACACATTGTGATCGATAGTACCGGATGACACGCGGCTGATCGTCGCTGGAATTTTGACAATTTCGCACACCGTTTTGACGACTTATTGGCATTGAGTGCACTTGAATCCTCTTTCCTTGCGTGATCTATGGATGAATAATCATGAATTTTGGCTGTCGTATATCTAGTCCTAAGATTGAAGTAGGTATGATTATTAATCAACACTTTGGACAAAGAATATTTGAAATGTAAAACAAAGCGTTGTTTTAACGTAATGCACATTAATGATCTATGCGCGAGCGTACAAGCAACTGAAATCATTACAAAAGACCATGACAAGCGTATTCCACTTAAATTTCTGTAATTGATCACTCCTTTTGTCTTCAATCTTACACTGAAATAGCAATCATGTCCTCGTTTGCATGAGAACAAAAAAAAATCGGTCGTTTTATCTAAGAGCAAACAAGCTTTGAGATTTTGCTGTATTTAGACCATAAGATGTTGGATTTTTTGCATACACTTAATTTTTGTTACACGATTTCTTAATTGAGACAAACTGATGACCTGATCCTTCACATGAACAAGAGAGAAAAAAAAAACAAAAAAAAAAGATGCATGAGTTATATTATTAGATATAGCATTGCTTATTAATCCTCTGGAAATGTAAGATCATTTGTAGCGTGTGTTAAAATTTATAGTTTGAGAGTACCATACTTTAAAAAGAAG
The DNA here is from genome assembly GCF_040938485.1 of Diadema antillarum. Classification (NCBI taxonomy): domain Eukaryota; kingdom Metazoa; phylum Echinodermata; class Echinoidea; order Diadematoida; family Diadematidae; genus Diadema; species Diadema antillarum. Next base: position 1,201,330 of record NW_027270966.1, read on the forward strand.
GATTTGCTGACTTTCCTTCGTAATTTGAATGTTTATTATTCACTCTATAGCGGTTTGCACTTGTTTTATATTTCTAAATCCACGTCAATGCTATCTACATTCAATATTAAGCAGTATATAACGGTTATTTGGAAGAAACCGGTATTACCGCTGCACTCGTGAGCACAAAAATTGTGCATACTGGAACAAACGTTTTTGTACAACATTACGGGTTCACAAGTTGTTCAGCATCTATTAAGAGTGTCGAACATTCGAAATGAAATCGATAATACCAGGTTATGTAATGTATGAGGAGTATCTTTGTTCACTGTTGGGCAAATCATAATTAAAAAGGAAGGAAGGAAAGACAATCCATATTCACATATTGTGGTATATAGAGAAGAGAAAAACGCGCGGGAATGCGCGGGAAAATCGTTATGTATATATTTATTTATTCATTGATTGACAAATTAAATCACCAAGGAACGAAATGTTTAAATAATGTGTGTGCACAAATAATTCAGTCAAAATCAAGACGGTAAGGTATAAAGTAACAATTGGAAGAAAATGCAAGGGTAAAAGGGTGATTTGTTGAAGACTGATACAAACGCAGCTCTGAAAAGATCAAATTTATGAATCAAATTATCATGTTGCTACCTTGAACACAAAATAATGAGTCGTTCTTAATTTTACCTGTGCATTAAGCTGCTGATTTGACATCGTCTTTCTTTGAATACAATAATGTGGCTTCTTGGTCTTCTGCATTTGATAGTGTACCCGCTATGTCTTTCATCTTTATTTATGTGTGTTTGTGACATCAGCATCGCATATTCCATTTATCAGAAATGTGTACCTTTATTTTTTTTTTCATAATGGTGTCATATTCGAAATTTCTAAGAAAAAAAAGACAGACTGCACAAAAATGTGGCCTATTATGTCTCGAGTGCAAAACTCTCTAAATGATGTATATGTTGAGCTTATAATGTATATTTTAGAGCTATTATAGTGGATGAACATGCACGCACAGATTATTCATGTCACATGCTGACTTAGGCCTATTAATTGCCTGCTTATGTCCATCACGATCCAGTACTGACGAGTTATCAGGCTATGCTCTGCTTTTATCTCAATATGTCCTTTTCAGAAAAGAAAAAATCTCCTGTACCTACGACTGATACACTGTATACACTGAGGTTTTCACTGTGAGGAAAGTCTTGAGTAGCACGGTCATGCTTACAAAGAGCTTTTTCATAATTATCTGGCATAAATGAAGCTTGGAAGAAGGGCTGTTAGAAATAAAAATCTGTCAGGACCAAGAGTTTTCATAAATATTTTCGCTTTCTCACATAATGTAGTAGTGATACTAGCAATGACAAAATAATTGTGATAATAATGATAATAATGGTAACAATGATTATCATTTACAATATTTAGTCACACTAAAAAAAATCTCTAGGCGCTCAGAAGAAAGAGGAAGAGGAAAGAAGAATGAACAGTTTAGTGCATATTATTTTCAGAATGAAGCAAAGTTTACATGGTTTAGTAGCATGGTAACATTATTTTAAGTGCAATTTGTTTTTTAACATTTTCGGTGCCAGTGAGTCAAATACGCTCAAATTTTACGTACGTACATAAGGAAGGATAAGAAAAATAGCACAGAGGGTTAAAGGTAACAAACGTTTGGATAGCTGATGGTATTTCCATCCACTTTATCTATGTATCAAAGCAAATCCCAACCAGCAATGTCTGAATTTCCACGTCTAATTTCTGTCCATCTATGGTAAAAAAAAAGAAAAGTGTCTTTAAGAAATATCGTTTCTAAGCATAGAGGCTTGCCACAATGTCAGAAAAAGGTGAAAAAAGGTGATAATAATACTAGTGTAAATGAATAGATAAATAACAGAAATTGAATATTAATTGCCATTGTTATATGTAGAGAAAATGTTGGTTGAGATGAAAGCAAATCATTTACCCATTTAAAGCTTAGAAAACTTGTGCAGAAAGCATTGGGAGGAAGACAAATTGTGTGATAAGTAAGTTCGATTTAAATGAATGTATGTCGATTATTGCCGACCAATTTAACTATTTGCATAAAAGTTTGGCAAGAATCAGTGGCACCTTTGCTGAGACAATGCGATACCACAAAAATTAAATCGCAGATAGTGCTGAAATCAGACTGCCCACATAATCTAAAGTCTAGGTGCTCTCTGACCTTAGCAAATCTGTGAAGAGCGCTGTAAGTTGAAAGAGAAGGGGAAGAGACAAATGCAATGTGTCGATACCACAACCCAAGGGTGACGGGGAAAAAGGTGACCGTTATAGGCAGATGACCGCTATAGAGAAGATATAGGATGACTTTTCTCTCAAGGGAATTGCTTTAAGTGGCCTTATGCGGCAGGTGGGCACAATAGACAGGTGGCCACAAAGCCACGTTTTAATGTACATTTCTTTGTTATTCTCAGAAGAATGGAAGGGGGAAAAAAAGAAGAAGAAAACGGACGCAGTCATTCAAAAAGTGGGAAAAAAGGTAGCTATGATATTAAAAAGTTCCAAGTGCGCCTTACTGAAAATAGCCAAGTGCCTTTCTTGAGAAATGAAACTATCAACAGTTCCCACACCACCCGATCCTTGTTACAGACATTTCCTCTTGTTTCTATGTTGTTGTTAGTAATCATTTATTATCAGTCGTTTCACGTTTGCATAGAACAGCTACACAACCAGGTGTTGTATCATTGTCAGTTTGGGCTTATGAGCATATTGTATACTATTTGAATTGAAGTTTCTTGTTCCAATATCTCAAACGAGAAATAGATTTCATTATGATTCGTCACTGCTAAAGAAAGGAAACAAAATGTTTCTTTTTTTTAACGCATTCGCTCATGTGTTTTTGGAAAGAGTTTAACATCCGATGGACTAATTTAGACAAAGGTAAAGATGAATATATAGAATTTCACACTTTTTTATTTTACAACTTCTACATTTTCAATTATATTGCATTTCTAACGCGGTAAATACAATTTAACTTAATGCATATTACTTTATTATAAGAAAAGCGATAATAAGGCCTTCAAATCATGAACTGCATTTTGACTTACTTCAGTAGATTTAAGTGCTACATAATGTAACTAGAAATTAGTAACATTGTTTCACTCACAATTTCCTGAAATAAAGAGCACAGAATTTCCTCCGATTACGCATCTGGTGCTTGCATTTTGTATATATATATATGTGGCAGAAGGTTTTATGGACGAATGCGTTTTGGATTTTGGTGTATGTGCCGGAAATTGAGTTTTTGGTTCATCGAGATTTTGAAGAGATTATCTTATAGTTCAAGAGAAGTTTAACTTTCTCATGATGTCCTTGTTAACTATGCTTAGAACGTCTGTCGATCATAAGATGTTTTCCAGCTCATGGAGAAGTATTAGTAGTAATAGTAGTAGTAGTAGTAGTGTGTGTATATATATATATATATATATATATATATAGAGAGAGAGAGAGAGAGAGAGACAGAGAGAGACAGAGAGACAGACAGACAGACAGACAGACAGACAGAGAGAGGGAAAGAGATCTGACCTTTTTATTATGTTGAAAATAATCATGTATCAAGGCTTGACAAGAGTAAAGAATGGAGTGAATAGAGTTTCATAATATTGTTGAAAACAATAAGCACACACAGTTTTTTCTCCTTAACGTCTACGTAAAAATGTTAATCACCCAAAAGGAACTTATACATAACATATATATCATATATATATATATATATATATATATATATATATATGTATACATATATATACATATGTATACATATATATATATATATAATTTATATATATAATATATATATATATATATATATATATATATTCACCTAAGTGGTTCACATATACTATTATACCGATATAGCATCCATACACTTCATAGAGGAGAGAAAGACGGGAGGGGGAAGGATGGAGAGGGAGGAGAATGAAATGATTTAGATAAAAAGGTTAATTTTGAATGCGATACTCTATCAGCCTATCTCGAATCGATTGGAATAGGGTCACACCATTGTATGAATCCTGTGTTTATACTCAAATTGCAGACATAAATTCTGAATGACCACAGTTTAGCAAAAGAAGCCAGTCCCCCCCCCCCCCCTCCCTGAATATTCTTCTTCGATACCAATCAAATATTAAGAAAAATCAGTGCCAGTTGTAATACCTATTGTAGTTATAGTTATCAAGCATATTTTGTCATACGTGTATCGAAATAAATTTTGTCACTCTTAAGGAGAAGAAGAAGAAGAAAACAACAGAAACATACGGCTCAACCACTTGGAGGTGCACACGTTGCACCTGCTACTGCTTTAATAAATGCAGACAGATTTCTTTGTCTTTTTCATTTTTCGATGCAAACACCAGAGTGGCTTTTTTAATACATTTCACATGACCTGCTTGGCTCTCCGTGTAATTGGGGTGCTATCGATCATTTTGTTTTGTTTTGTTTTTTATTGGGTGATTTCTTGATTCAGATCTCATATCACGTTGTCATTTATTGTCTCCGTAGTTTACATCGTATCTCAGGAAACCATCCGTAACTTAATGAATGAATAGCGAGCAAAGCATAATTTGCCACTTTTACATGTAATTCTACGTTTATGCTTGATCCTTACCCCGTAAATTATTGCCATGACAACGTCAACTGCGGGAGATATTGATCGCCTCTTCGAGTATAAAATGATTAACGATTTCAGATGGAGGTGACAAGTGTGATTCGGTGTGATACAGTCAGCAGATCCTAACTGACAGTGGACGTTGTGTTCCAGTATCTGGGGCTCGTGCTGTGATGATCTGATTTTTTACCTCTTACATTTGGATTATAAGCATACTATCTCCATCTAAAGAATCTTGATTTCCATTACGTGTGTGTGATCTTGATACCTCGATTTTATTTTATTCTTTTTTTATATGTTTTATATGTTTTATTCTTTGATGGAATCGGAGGAGGGGCATTCTGTAAGTGCAAATTTAGTATTTCTGCATCCTTAAATCACGTTTCGGTGGGTAAACTCATGTTTGTGGGTGTGGGCGTACGTGTTTTTGTTTGTGTGTGTTTGTGTGTGTGTGTGTGTGTGTGTGTGTGTGTGTGTGTCATACGTGGACCCTACTATGCAATTTGACATTGAGAGGGCGATAAAATCTCACTTTGTACCTGTCTGTCTCGAGACTAATTAGTGAAGTTGTACGGTCAATTTGGTGAAACAGGTAATATCTTCAAGATGACACATAATATGACCAGTTATGCGAGCAAAGATATCATTCTTTGTAAATATTTCACCTTTAGATTAGTACTCTGTGAAATTTCATAAACTTTCAAAAGGTAGATCCGTCGGAAATGTTCACTGTGGGGGAGAAAAAAAATAGTAGTAGTAGAAGAAAATATTCATGTATTGCATCTCCACACTACATTCATATAAGTTTTGATACGCGTTTATCTACATCAGATTAGAATAATATATAAGCGTTTCGTTACTCTTAAATGTGGTAGCTACTAATTATGCCTATTCAGCATTTCCAGTGTATATATGTGAAACTTTGGAATGCCATAACTTTTTCAATTTCTTATCCAGCTATGACGAAACGTCTACAGTAGTATGAATTTTGACCTGAAGTGTTCCTCTAAGAATGCTTCTATTTTTGTAAATGATTGTGGATATTCTTAATGTGACTGGTGTATAATGCTCAACATTCCACTACGGTTAATGGTATGTACGACAATCTGTTCACATATTCCAGAAATGTAGCAGTGTAATTCCATTACAATACAGCTTGCTTGCGAGTTCACCTGTGTATAATCTATGCATGCCTTCTTCTTTTGTTCTGCTTCCTTGAGCCCCAACTCATGCATTCTTATGGTGACGTTGCCATGTCATCATCCTTGTTCATTGCAATTTGTTCTAAATTTTGAAAATATTCTTATTCTTCATCCAAATCATCAAAAATTCTGAAACTCTGTCCTCTGTATAACTCATTTATAGTTGTTCAAATGTAAAAATCTGAAAATCATTCGGAGGTCTCCTTTAAGATAATTAGCGTTTACAGACCACGTAAGACAGGTCATGATGAGGGAATTACTGAGAACGTAATCTCGTCATGAAATCTGTATCACTAGATTGAAAAGGAAGGGACCGGATGAGAAATTTGATGTTCTTCTAAGTTCACCCATAAATGTTCCGTCCCATTCCAAATAAAGGATGCACCCCGTCTCAGAGCTGCTAAAATGTTAAATTTCTCAGGAGTTCAAAGAGACAGACAGATAAACGATTCGTCCCCCCCCCCCCCCAAAAAAAAAAAAAAAAATCCGAGTGACAAGTCATGTAGATTCCATCACGCCAATATACGAGATCAAATGGCAAAACACTAGGGACAATTGGTATAATAAAATACCAGCAAGCAGGGAGGAACTTGAAGTTAGCCAAGGCAAGTGTTGAGTAAAAGAATACATTGTTTTTATTCTATTTTTTTTTTTTTCGTTTTTCAGCGGGAGAGGGGGTCTGCGTCTTTGTTCGAAATCATGTTTGTTCTCTTTCTATCATATGCACACATCTGTGCACATAATTATCTGTACTCAGAGAAAACCATTTGCTATCATATGTATATGATATATACGATTGTAAACGCGCACAACCGTTTATTGTAGCTGGTGATGGTTTATGTAATGATTATTCTCCTTTCTCTGTTAATTACACATTTCTTTAAATCGTCATCTATGCGTGAAATAGATATACATTATCACCTAGTCGTTTCTATTAAATTCAAATATGCATGCCTTCACCCATAATATTCCCATGTGGGTTTCAATGTTATTCCTGTGTTTCAATATACAATAATGACGGTCCGTCTCATTAAACGGTATCATTGAATTTGCACAGTTGGTTATTCATTTTCAAATATGTTTTGCTTTTTGACTTTTACTGGTGTAATTTGAAATGAATGTTTGGCCCATGTTTGTTGTATATTTGACCATTTGCTGGCCTGCTCGTTAAAGTCTGAAAATGCCTCAAGTTCTCAATAACCACAAGCACAGAAAACAAAAAATGGCATTATGAATTGACTTGACCACTCCATGACGCAATATGTTTCTTGTTTTGTTTTTTTTTCTTTTGTTTTGTTTTTGTCCGAATTTCCCCTGATCGCACATTGTGCAATGTAAATCATTTGTTGCATATTCTACATAGCAAATTTAAGTTTTGAAAACGTGTCTTCTAGTGGTAACGATTTTATTTTATTATGGGATCTGAAGTGTTTTGTTATGAATTCACTTTTACGGTCAGTTTTTTTTTTCTTTTACCTACTCACCTGAATCCGACTTCAGATTTTCTACAAGATTTTATTTATACTTCGGAAATATTTCATTATACGCGTGTTCTTTTTGTCTGTCTTTGTTCTTGTTGTTTCTTTTTCACAAAATGTAGAAACTGCCAACTAACTTTCGTTTATGACTACTACGGTATGCTCGTGCTGCTAATACATGTATGGATGTTCTAGCCAGCAAAATACACGTTCGTGTTGAACATCATTTGTTTCGCTTTCTTTTAAATTTTTTTTTCGTAGATTTTTTTTTTTCACAGGTTCCACGTTCACGTTTTGAGCTATCACCAAGATTTTTGATGATGATATTTTGGATATAATGTCATGTTTAATCCTTTGTCTCTCCTCTTATAAGAAAGAACGAAATTGTATTAAATGATATGACTTTTAATTTCAGAACTGAAGAGATGTGTCTACCTGTAACTTTCTCCTTCCTTCATGCAATCCTTATTCCATTTGTACCTTGGATATGAATATATTAAAGAATACAGATATGTTTTCGTCATTTTGTTACTCATTATTATATGTAATTTGTTAATTTACGTTTTTTGCAATTATCCCATATATGTTCTACTCATACACTGTATATAATTGTTTTGTTTATTCGATGGAAATGAAAAATAAGTTTGCACTTTGAATTTTGAACTTTGAACACGTGTTACTCTTAATAATGAAGAGAAATACCTGGATTTCGAATTTTGTTGTTACTGTTGTTGCTACTTGTCATAACTATCAAGATGTCTTACCGTATTACCCTTTTATGATGCCCTTGAATTGTTTTGTAATTTTCTTTTAGGTCTATATCATGTTGCCATCTATTCATAAACACAAAAAACAAAGGCAATAATTGTACTTTTGCTTTTGTTTTGTATACAAATTGAACGTTGTCAATCTTATCATAACATAAGAATTAAGTGTTGATAATAAATGCATTACCAAATGAAAACTAACTATTTTAGTTTCTTGCCTCGTCATTCTACATGCTTTCCAGACTCGCCAGACTTCGTTTATCTGGAGAAGGCAAGTGTTTAAAAGTACAAGTAATAGTACTATTATAATTATCATTATTTGATAATCGAGAGAGAAAAATGTTACATATATGCACGGTAAATATCTATTTGTCAATCTTATACGTATTACTGCAAAATAATAGAATGTTGTTTTATGACGTGATTTGTAATCGGTTGAGTTGGCATTACAGTGTTGCTTTTATAGCCGATTTATAGCCATTGTTGCGTATAGTAAGTTTGTAATAATTAGACGAAGTAGGACAAACTGAAAGATATCATATCTGTCAGATTGTCTAAGGTGATAGCAATAGCATGAATACGCTGGAATACAGTGATGAATTGTTTTGAATAGTTAACTTTTTTAAGGTTTATGTTTATATCAATTAGAACAATTTATGTATAATTAGAAAAAAATGAGTTGTTTATCAACAGTTTTGATAATGTATTTTGTAGAAATGTCAGCTTTCATAATGTACGTGATATATCCGACAAGAACATTCAATGAGTTTCATTTACCTTTTCTGCACACCATCCTCGCCCAGAATACCTTTTTTATTTGTAATACAGGACCACAATTTTGGAACCATCTAAGTGATGATGTAAAACATATTCACAAATCATGGACATATAAACAAGAGTTCTCAGTGCATAATCATGTAAATAGTACATTTTTTTTTTCATGACGACGAATCTTTAAGTATACAGGTTGAAGAGACCGTTTGTCAATGAGGTTTAATATTTTTTCTCTACTGCCGTATAAAATCATTTGTCTCTCGCCTTTTCTTTTACTTCCTCTTTGCATGGAAGCTTCTATCCTTCGAGGGTCTCACGCATTCCCAGCTCCTCTCAGCCACGGAGGAAGTAGTGAAAGCCAAAACTAGCGTTCTCACGGAGGCCGAATTTGCCATCGCCTTGGCGACTCTCAAAGAACTGTCGGCCACGGCCAGAGACGCACCAGATCTTGACGTCGACGTCGCTGTTCAAGTAAAATATGATACTTCTATATCCGTCAATTTTAGATTTTAGAGATTGAATCGGCTGAAGAACAAGGAAATTTATTTACAAATGTGATAGTTTTGATAATACATTATATCTTTAAAGATATTTCTTGTTAGGTAGCTGGTGCATTTTAATTAAAAAAAAAAAACCCAGAATACTTCTCTCTTTAGAAAGTGAAAAATGGTGTTCATGTTTTATGGTCTGTTTACATTTAAACTATAATGTATTTGTATCTTTCTCTAGCCAGAAAGTCTTACGTGAGATATCAGACTAAGTCGTAAATGATATAACATATAAAGGGCTCAGTAGAACCAAACACATAATCATTCCCCCACCAAGATATACAGTTTAACTTTTGAAGGCAGTCAGGAACACGGAACAAAAATGAGTCATCTTAGCAGTACGGAATAAATGTCCAAAGAACAATCGCAGAGAAAATTATCAATCAATGAATTATCATTATTTCAGTTTTAAAGTCTGTTGTAATGTCAATGTCAAATTTTACAGTAAACCAATTAAGAAAATATTTCTTCAATAAACTTATTTCCTGGGTTATCTATATTCGTGCTTTTTTTCTGTTTTGTTTTTATTATTCCCCACACAATGAGCAATCATTGATTTCCTTGTTGTCATTTAGGAGGTCCTGTATATCGAACATCGACTGCAACAACTGTTAGATGATCCGGTAATGTATGGCCTGAGCGTATAGTAAAACACGCGCAGTATTCCAATACCTTCTATCGCAGTTTCTAAGACACTAATAGCGTGTTTGCTGCAGTTAAGACTGTGTTTATTCAATTATTATAGTAAATATACTATGATAAACCTACGACGATGAAAGAATAAGAGGATTGTAGTATGCATTCCTCAAAACCATTATTAATAAGGTATACAAATAGAACAATGTACGGGCAAGGAAAAGTAAAAGTGACAACAACACAGAACATTTTGACGACAATTAGAAGCCTACAATGCCCATTACCAAGGTACGCATTTTGCATCAAGGATTAGAGGGCGGTGAGAGTGAATGAAATGAAATGAACTATAATTGTCAATAACACATTCACGTTTTTAGTCTCACAAATGAAGTTACGCAGTGCGCAATCTCCCTTCGTTATCACCCTGGCGTTTTCTTCAAGGTGTAAGGATGATTATAATTTCCATGATTTTGCTTTTGTTTTCTCTGTTCTTCATTCTTGTAGACATTGGATGACATCATGCAGTTTACAATGATTGGCGAGGACATAGTGACTTCGTACTCACAAAGATTGGCAGCCGAGGAAGAGGCATCGGCAGTCGTTCTCAACAATGGTAAGAAGTCGAGATGCCACCTTTATACCTCATGTCCTAATCTACCCGTCTGTGTCGAAACGGATCAAGCCATTCAAGTTGTTAATTGAAAGGACCTTTAACAACGGTTTATATAACTGCATATCAAGTCTGTTTATGTTTCCTTTATTAAACTTCTTAGCAGGAAATGTTGAAATTTTGAAAAGGGAAAGCGCTCGGATAAAGTTATGATGACACTAATGGTACTTGCCTCGGTCTTGAAATAAAATACAAGAACAACAGAAGCACGCTGCTCACGATTATTCAATGGTTCAATGACATATGTCTGAGGGTATTCGAAAACAAAAAGTTGCGATCAATATCAACTTGCAGTGTTGATCTATCAATATTGCAAAGTCTGCAAAAGATATTTGCAATCGATTTCAACGCCCCATGAGTCAACCAAAGTCTTCTTTCGCTCATTGAGAATGAGAGGGAAAGAGAAGTAGGAAAGAAATCTGAAGCAGAAATCAGTGATCTCACAGAGAAAGAGAGGAGTCAGATTTGTAATTGTTTGTCATCTGTGAAGGTGTTTATTATCATTATTATTATTATTATTATTATTATTATTATTATTATTATTATCATTATTATTATTATCATTATTATTAGTATTATTATTATTATTATTATTATTATTATCATTATCATTATTATCATTATTATTAGTATTATTATTATTATTATTAGTATTATTATTATTATTATTATTATTATTATTATTATTATTATTATTATTATTATCATGTTTAGTTGTGCTGGCAGAAGGCATCAACACCGAACAGGCGGATGATTGGTTTGCCGTTGAGCGCGGCTCTGGGTCAGGGCGAGTGAGCGAAGCGGATGCCGCGACCCTGGAATTCACTGCTGCCATCAAGTTCGACAGTCAGAGTGTCGCAAGAGTCGAAGGTAGAATCTATAGGGCCTGTCAGTGGCATCTTCTTTAAATAACCCGTTGCCTCGGAAATTACTCGAATTCCCTTTACATCAAAACAGGGGGCACCCGGTTCCTATAGACAACGGGTTAATTCGCATGCTTTGCCAATATGTAAACATTCACTAATGCTGAACAGGCTGGTCTTTTTCATTGATAACAAGTGTGGCTTTGACAACCGCAACGATCATCTAGGTAGGTGTGTAGTATATCGTTTTCATAGTGATATCTGTGTAGTAATATCATTTTCTCCTCTGTATTCTGTCACAAACACACAGGAACTCTTTCTGTCGCAGTCATCTACAGCGAAGTGTCTGACCAGGCAGCAGAAAAGAACATCACCAATTTAGAGTTGACAAGGTGAAGGCGCTTTCGGTCAAAAGTAACAATTCGTGTTAATGCAATGCATTCAAAACATTAATCCCATTGGCTTTCCCTGAGGTAGGTGAATCAAAGCTAATAGTTCTCAATGTCACAGGTGCTAGAAAATGTATGGGTAGTTATTCACTTTTCTGTACACTCGTAATTGTTTTAAAGCCTGAAGACGATCGAAATATGCGTAACGAGAATCATGTGTAGGCCTATACACTAGGTCCTGTCATCGATGGAAAAGAGTAGACTCTGTATGCACATTGATTATGATTGAATGATGTGAATAGAGGGACTGCTTTTTTTTAACGGAATAACAATATGGTATCGAATTGAAATGAATTTAAATGTTTGACCATAAAACACGGAGGCCTAAATACAAAGAAAACAGCAATACATATTAACGATAAATGTTGCAATAATGATTGTCGCGTAAGTGACAGCAATTTGGAGTTTCATCTATCATATAAATGATTGTAATCTTCACCCATACTAATAATGATGTTCGCTAGCAAAATCATTGAATTCGAAACATGGTGTGCAATCACGTTTGGTAACCATCTTTTCCTCAGAGACGTCATCAATGAGGGCGGACTACTTGTTCGTCAAGTCTTGCTGAGTGGACTCCTGAGTTTTTCGGTGTCTTTCGAAGAGAGCAAATATTCAGTCCCGGTCTCCTTTTCAATGGAGCACAGAGAGGTGATTATGAAAACAAAAATAAGCAAAACAATAATTACAAAGTTAGCAACTAAAAACAATCTAATTTAACTAGACGGGAAAACAGAATAAAGAAATCACGATGAATTGTGTCAGTGGGGTCTAATAGTAGGCGAAGTTTGCTAGCAATACATCTCTTTAGAATGATTATCAACTAGGAATGCAACTCAACTTTTAAGAAGAATGATTTCCACATAGACTGATTATGATGGAATGTCATTATCATGTTAGTTCATTCCCATTCTTAGCATAACGCAGAGCATACAAGTTACACCAAAAATGGGTTTCCCGAGCAATTTCTTAAAATTGTCATCCGAAATGCCCAGCAACAGAAATCAGCATTCATGCCAGTAGAAAACGACTTTCTTTCATTTGTTTTTGTTTTCTCAATGTCAACAGGAACTCCCTGCAAACGTGACGATGGATGCTGATGGAAGGGCAGTTGAGAGAGAGTCCAAGCCCAAATGTGTCTTTTGGGAAGAAGACAAGTCGTAAGTCAAAGTTCATCTTCATATCTATCCGTCAAGAGTGTAATGTTCACATACGACACTACGGCATCTTGCCACCGTATCGTGAGGTATTAAAATCAAAGATTCTCTGCCCTACCTGAAGCTTTAGCTATTTGAATTGGTAGCCCTTGATAATCGGCATATGTTTATTCTGACCGTATTGAAAGATTAAAGTGTAGTTTTGAACTGTGTAGGGTAATATTATTTTAACCACCCCCCCCCCTCCACACACACACACAAACACAAATGGAGAAACAGTGCAGTTGTACCTACGAAGACGAATCAATACACGCGCTAAAGGGAGCTAAGCCATTACTCCTTTTAATATATTCTTCACACCAGAGAGATACATTGTGTTAAATTAAATGGGTTAGTGAAATACCGGTTAGTGATTGGCTAAACACAGTCACGTGATGGAGGCACATTGGTTATGTTCGCCCATGGGCAGAACATTTTTGAAATGTTCTCCAATGGGAAAACATTTTCACGTAACAAATGACAAACGATACCAAACGATTGAACGATCATATTTTTCACGCAATCGATAGGAAATTTGCCTATTCCATATACAATGCGAAAAAGCAGATGACCGCAACCCATTGCATATGATGGTATTTGACTAACCAATATAGAATAACAGATGATGACTTTTGTTGTCGGGGACATGTACCAAACGTTCCACCCTCAGAGTTTGAAATGCTATTTCGGGAGGCTTTAAGTCCCTCGACTTCGTCTCGGGATTTATAACCTCCCTCAACAGCATTTCAAACCCTTCGGGTGGAACATTCGGTATGTTCCCTCCCCCGCCAGTCATCATCTATAATGTTTGTTTTTGGTTTTTTTTTTCTTTGTTTGGCCTTTGCTTCGCTTTCACGATCAATCGCGTCACCTTCAGTCAATGGTCAGACCGAGGATGCAACCTTCAAACCAACTCGTCGTCGAGCTGGCGATCGACTTGCGAGTGTGATCACACGACGTCTTTCGCCATCCTGATGCAAGTCACCGACCACGAGGTGATTTCTATAACTTGTTATCATACTGTTTAGAGGCTCTCCGACTTATATCAGTAGCCCCTTCACAGGGAGATTTCATCCTGATTCATGTTGAATTGTATGAAAACAAAAATATCACAGAAGTGGGTTAGTGAAATCTTTTGAAAAAAAATATGGACACAAAAAAGAAGCATAAACCGTCTCCAGAAAGATTTTTTTTACTATTCAATTGTACACGGATAATGTGTAATATAGTAAACCGCAGACGATTTACATTCGAAAGCATTATGTAACTTATTACCTTTTTTTCTGCAGCACCCTCCGCCAGTAAACATTGTTGAATAATGAATTTAAACATATCATCATTATCGAAAGGAAGTATGTTGGACGATATCAATGGCTTCATATCAACGCATAGTATTTCTTTATCAGGTGCCTTCCCCCTTCTCTGTAAGCCAGTGCCACATCGCACATGATACGGTCAAAATCCACTGTTTGTTTTTGTTTTGTTTTTGTTTTGTTTTTTGTAACCCTGTGATTATTCCTCATCAGCAACTCGTCATGTGCGAAATAACTAGTTTCTTATTTCTCTCACTTGTTATTGTTGTTGTCTTTGTTTTTGCATCCCCCCCCCCTTTCACTCTTCACAACAGATAGCCGAAAAGGACGCGGTGGCTCTTCGATGGCTAACTTACCTTGGTTGCTGCATATCCTTGGTAGCCTTGGTATTCGCACTTGTCATTTACGCCTATCTCCCGTACGTTTACGACAGTCAATAAGGACAATGTTTATCATAATTATATTATTGTAATCACTATTTTGCATCGTATAATTTCATTATTACATTAATTATTATCATTATCATGATGAATATTACCATCAACATCATCATCATGATCATCGCTAATATCGTTAATCGTATGAATGCGTTTACCAGCATCAGTCTTATCATTTTCTTCAAATAAGTATAACATAAAACTTTAGCTTTACTCATGGAATAAACGGACATCATAGTATTCAAAGAATAATGATACTGGGGGGGGGGGGGACAATTTGTAACAGCTCCTATATGTATGGCTCGCACTATTTGTGTGTGTTTCTTTCTGATACCTTTCAAAAATGGTAATCACATGACGATTTTTTTTTTTTTGGAAGTGTACTTATTTTCTATGAAAATAGGTGGATAAATCGTTTTGATCTCTACACGTTCGTAGTATATCATGTTTGAAGTTTGCCTAAATGTGTGACATTGATATTCATTCTCTACGTCTTCCTGCTTAATACTCCTAAAATCCAATTACTTTCATCAGCTCCCTCCGATCGGACAGAATATTCATCCACAAAAATCTGGTCGTTGCTCTCATTGTCTCAAATCTCTTATTCATCGCCGGTGTCGGGCAGGTGCACGATAAGGTAAACATTTGGTGAGGAAGACGCTGTCATGTTAAAGGGATGGCATAAATTCGTTTGAGATGGGGAATCATTTTCTGTTTTTGTTCTTACTTTTTTTGCGAAATGGGTCACCCAAGTCAATCTTGAGTTTTTCGTAGTTATTTTCTGAAAAAAACTGTTCTTCTATATTACCTGTAAGTTTGAAATCATGAAATGAATGGGAAACTGTGTTTTCAGCAGTTGTTTTTTTTTCCACCGCCATATTTTTTTTTTGTTGTTGTTGTAAGGTAGTGAGATCAGGTTTGTCTTAGAGGCCCCTTTTCATTTCTTGAAAATCCTTTGCACAATCTTTACATTGAACTCTCATAACTTTTGAAAGGATGATGCTACTGCTTTGGAAGTTCGCATCAATCATGGACAGAATGTGCTACAGAATGTTCAATTTCAGCGTAATCTGATAATCCATTCATCGCTGGTGCTCCGGTGGTTTACTAATTTTTCTTTTGTCCCATTCATTGCACAGATGGATAGCGCGGTTTGGTAAAGATTAAGCGTTTGAATAGACTCTGTTCTTCAGAGCCTCTTTCCTCATATCACACTTTTCTAGAGTGTGTGCTTTCTTTCCAATATTTAGATAGGTAAGGAAAGTCCATTTGAATTGATTCATACATCATTTTAAAGCTTAGAGTCTGCTCTTTTAGAATGTGCCCTTAATTAAAAATTCATGACTGGCGACTCTTTGTTGGTTTTGTGATGCAGGGTCACATAATTATTATATGCTATGTTTGCATTATTTCTCATACTTTCAGGTTGCATGTAAAGTGGTAGCCATCTTCCTCCACCTGTTCTACCTCTCCGTCTTCTCCTGGATGATGGTGGAAGGATTCCACCTCTACAGTTTGATAGTCAGGGTTTTTGGTTCCGAGTCCAGCCGCTGGAAGTGCTACACCGTCATTGGTTGGGGGTTTCCCGCCTTCGTGGTTGCCGTGACAACGGCGATTGATCACACCGCGTACGGCTCCAAGCGAGGGTAAATTATGACAATCACATGGTCGCCTGTGTTAATTGAGCAATTAACAAGACGCTCCCTATTTGCACTGATTTCTTTAAGTACACTGTAGTAACAGTCGACTCCCGTTGTAACGAAATCCTCGGGACCATGAGTTTTCTTTCGTTAAATCAAAATTTCGATGTAACCGATGAAATGAACAATAAAACGTATAGGACTGATGATATTGCGACCTGAATGTTACTTCGTTGTATCAAACCGGAATTTCCTCATAACCGGGTTCGTTGTAATGCCATGCACTGTAATCTAGTCATTGAAATCCGATTGGAAATCAACAAACATTTACAGTGCCTGACAGAGCATTAAATTTGTGGCTGAAGCCAGGAAAACGGTATCATCAGATGTACACAAATAGAAATAAAACAAAAAATAAGGTAAAGTTATAACTGTAAAAGTGTAACTGGATATACGCTGCATAATTTGATTTTATTATGAAATTGAGTGATTTTGAAATGTAGCTATAGTTGAAAAACATGTCCTCTGAATTTACCAGTTCTTTTTTCTTTTCTTTGAGCAGGTTTACTGCAATGCGTCACTGCTTAGTTATGTGAAAACCTCGTATTCTTTCGTTTGCTTTATTTTATCTCATCTCTTCTCTTACACACTTAAGTTAATCTTTTTATCTCAACCTTGATAATCATTGTATAAAGAATCATTTCGTTCTAATTGTATAGATTGAAAAATTTAGCAAGTTTCATACTATGTTGCTCCAAAAGCAGTACAATTTAGCCTTGCTAGGTGTTTTTTTTTTACAAATTAAAAATGTCTGATATAAAATTGTCCAAGATCTTGGTGTTTATGAAGCTTAGAGGTTATTAATGAGCTTTTGAATCAGTCTCCTAAATTATTTATCTCAACAGTTGCTGGTTATCTACGGACGATGGGTTCATTTGGGCGTTTGTCGGTCCGGCCGCAGGAGTGATCACGGTATGTTTATCACACCATTTTAAGCCACAAAATCTTCAAGTTTATTTGTAGAGCTGCATGCTCTATCTAGTTATCTAAAATTCTGACTGCCATGAATAAAATGGAAAGTTTTGTCTGTGTATTAAAGCATGGCAATTAAGCGCGTAGCTGTTACTACAGCGCATTTTATATAGTCGGATATGGATTTAGATCGGAGCAATATCCCTTCGATTATTCACATTTCATTCACTATCTTTTTTTGACTCAGTATACATGAGTATAATCAAGTTGTGATCTCATAATATTGGTTTGTTATTATCATAATTCAATGAGAGTTGACCCTTTATGTGTATTTAATACGTCGTTGTTATTAGCGCGCTTAAGATCTGTGACGAGAACTCTGAGACGACGCTGTAAGGTTAAAACAGTGTTCTACACATGCAAGAGGGAGTTGTTTCCGTTGTCCAGCCAGGAAGGAGATGTTGTCTTTAAACGTTCGCGTCACAGGTTTAAAGGTCGCTATTGTTGCTGCTGCGGTTCCATTTGTTTACACTTCGTTTACTCTTCGTTCGAGTTTTTATAATTTGGAAACACTAATATCCTATTTCGGGATTTTTTTTTTCTGTTCAGGTTTTCATAGTGACTGGCCATTTCGAGTAACATGTATTTGTTCGATTTCATGTGTGTGTTAGTGTGTATGACTGTCTAAGTGAGGACATTTGTGGTTTATTAATATCTTTAGTTGATATCTTAGTCTTGATTACTGGTGCATCTACAAGTTACATCATCACGCAATTAACTTTGTAATCACTTTCGGTAATGTGTTTTTGCAGTGCAGACACCCCCTCCCCCCTCCCCCGCTCCGATCCAAGAAAAACAGCGTTTCAGTGTTACAAGTGATGTCAGCCATTGTATGTGTGTGGGTGTTTGTGTGTGTGTGTGAGAGAGAGAGAGAGAGAGAGAGAGAGAGAGTGTGTGTGTGTGTGTGTGTGTGTGTGTGTGTGTTTAAGCGGGGCTCCAAAGTGGTCTCTCCATTAACTTGAAAGAAACCGTGATCCATCAAAACGGTGTGTTTGGTCAATGTCCAATTAGGAACGGAAGTGTCAAGGTAGGGATTCGGATATCAACAGTCCAGGAGTAATTGTCGCACTATGCTGCTCTTCATCTTCGTAATTTGTCCTCAATGATGTTTGACAACGGCTAACGGCGTCAGACCAGGTTCCCAGTACTCGCATATACACCACTTCAGATATGAACGAAGATCCGCATCCTACAAACTCCGATATCATGAAATGGCGTTCAAAACGAGGACGCATCAACTCATCTTACTCTGACAATGCACTTGTTTCGTTTTTACCAGAGTAGTATATCAATCGCAAGGATACGTAAATATCGATGTAATAAGAATTGTTGCACTTGGAAGAGATAACGGCAACGAAGAAAGACAGAGGGGAAGAGGAGGAATTATCATTTTTATTATTTCAAACTTCGCCCATAAGCATTAGAGTGACCTAAATTGGCGAGTGCGGTACGTCATGCCATCCTCTTACGTATTCGGTCTGCTTTCGAAGTTCGTTGCAGTGACTTATCATTGCCCTTTTTCATAAAGCCAACCAACTTTGAGAAAGAATCTCTGTCCGTGCAAGTTTACATCACGACACAGAAGGGCAAATTGATTATATTCCTGACAAATTTACGTCGGAAGGGTTGGCACATAATGTCGAATCTTGACATATTATGTCAGACATTTAACTTTACTGAATCGATTGAACAATCGCTCGAAGGCAGCGCATTGTCTATTGTCATTTACATTCAACTGGGAGTCTCGAACATACTGAACTTGTTTTTGCTGGTTGCTCTGCAGAATCCTCTCGCTGACTTTGACGAGATATCGCAGCGGTTCCTTCGACTTCTTGCGATACTGACTTGGTTGTACAGTGCTTATGGTATCATTGTTCGCGCCTGTTCAACGGTCTTACAAAATCCGTTTATTTTGATGCGGATGGCTTTCATAGATGTTGCCTACATGCAAGCGAGTCAAGGCGTGGCTTTACTAATCAACATACATAGGTACATCATGATAACGAAACCTCTGCGATACAGCAGTCTGGTCAACCTTCGCCGAGCCACCATCGCCATGATAAGCGTTATTCTGTTCTCTATGACGTCACTAACCAGTGCCCCTATTCCTAACTCATTTTATGAAAGAATGATGACCGCGTTTCTCGGGTGTAACTTTGGTTCTGTTCAAGATCTTTATAAAACGTTCAAGGTCCTCATCCTGGTGGGTTTTGCGACATATTCGGGGATGATCATACTAATAACCGGCTTGAACTTGCACACCTTGGTGATAGCTAGGCGTCTTCATCGGCAGGTGCTTAACCAGCAACCGAGGCAACTGGACCTATCACTAATGGCAGACAATCGTATCCTGGATGACCAAAAATGGACAAGCGATCCCCCACAAGTTCAGGCGAGAAAGGACATCGCCATTGCGTCTTCTCGTCTGCGCTTGAATCGCGCAAACGGCCGCGAAAGACCAGCCAGCGAACTGAGAAAGTCCTTGAAGGCAACGATCACCGTGCTACTCATCACAGGTTCCTTCTACCAGTACTGGGTCCCGCTGACTGTGAGCCTAGCAATGGGTCCTCTATTTGGGATTTTACCCCCACAATGGTGGTATACATTGGCGACAATTCTTCGATACAGCAGTTTGTGGTGCAATGTCGTCATCCTTATACTGACCGATAGACATCTAAAGAGGACAGTCGGAAATCTGCTCAGACGCATTGATCTGAAATGTTGCTTGAGTCCTTTCTCCGTTGTTTCTGTTTGAATATTAATACAGTAGTCCAAACGGTGACACGACATATGCTCCTGCGACAATTGCTCCGGTCTTATTTTCTCCAAGGACTTAGGGTTAGGGTTAGGGTTTGTGATAGGGTTTTAGGTTTAGTTTGATGTGAGGATTAGGATTAGGGTTAGGGTTTTATTTGTGGGTAGAATTTATGTTTGGCTAAGCGTGCAGATATTTCATGAGAGCAACTGTCGCGGGAGCAAATGTCATGGAACCAGTTCAAACATTTAACTTTGCGTTGTCGAGACCTTTAGGTGTGGAGACCTTTTTTTGTGAACTATATTTCAATCAGTGTAATAATTTGGGGACAAATATTCTGTGAATGAACATCAATTGTTTTCTTTGTCTTCTTTTCCGGTAATTCAACTGTCATAAACTATTGTTTTCAGTACTGTCGTAATTATGATTTATATCGTCATGTTGTCGGTGATGGCGACGTTTCATTTCGATGCTACACGACTTCTCGTTGGAATTTTAATACCGTGATCCGCATTGACAGTTTTAATTTGCATATCCCCTTACTCCCTCATTCAAAATGTTCCATGTTTTGACGTAGATATCAAAGAAACCAATTAACTATCTAAAGTGGCTCGGGGACTGATAACATTTGAAAATGCTTAACATTGAAGAGAAAAAAATCGAGTTTGTTTGGAAAAGAACAAAGTGACAGTGTCTTAGCTTGGTCGGTGGAGCGTGTGCCGTCAGATCAAAACGGACCCGGGTTCGATTCCCGAGTCTGAGCATTGTTGTATGTTATTATGCCGTCCCCTCTAGTAAGAGTCATAACACTACCCTTTGCATGAAATAAAAGCGTCATGTGTGAGAAAGCCAAAACTCATGCACATAAAAGATTCCGCTTCATTCAGTTATTCATTTTCTATATTCATTGCAAAGAGCTGGGCGCATTATTAGGGCTGATGTCCACTGGGGCGCGGAGAAGCCTAGGAAGGGTTGCGGAAGCAATTTTTTTCTGTCATTTCGGCATCCTCTCCGCGTCAGACGCAGAAAATATGTGCGAATCGGCTTGTCCTGGGACATTCCTAGGAATCTATGCGGCCTGACTGCGGACATTGGTAGGAGTGTCCTTTAGGAATCACTCAGGAAGTGCGCGAAATGCCCCGTAATAATTATGTTAATCGTTGCCGTACAGCGCGGAAATATCTAGGATTACATAAAGAGTGGTAAAATCATGGATGAGGACAATCAGGCTAACTTGCCGACAACATAAGTTAGATATGCGGAAAGTATAAGGAAATAGGGCAAGGTTCTAAGCTGGGAGCCGACTTTCGACTTTACTCATTTGACTGCTAGTCGTCATGGAGGTCACACTAGCCGAAATTCACTTTGCCTTATTGCTTCAAATACATGCTGTGAGAGATGAGAGATAGCACTGTTCCTGGTCCCCTTTGAATTGGTTAGGATGGTCCGATTCTAATAAATCACTTTCTTAAAGCTTTGAACTTAGTACTTTGACATAGGCCTAAGTATAAATAAGACGATTATGACCTATAGTTCCACTTTTGTGGGTTTTTAGCTGGGCAGCCACATTTTTTAAACGAACAAAACGATGTTCCCCGTAATGACAATTATGAACAATACCTCAACTGAATAATTATGATCTCTGAAAAGAACGAAATAAAACAAACAAACAAAAATCACTAGAAGCGGACGAAGTTGCTTCCTTTTCTTCCTAGTTACTGTTGTCAACGTAGCCACTGCCTACTGCATGCTCTGCTTTCTTCATTGGACGCCGGGAAATGCTGACATTTACCTGTCCCTCATCAGAGGAAGAGAGGTTCGGCTGCGTGGCTAAAATGGGGACCTCACCCCTCCCCTTCTTTGTGTTTTCATGTTTTATAGGCATAACGCGGTATTGATTTTTCAACTTCAAAATCCTTTTGCTCGCAGGAATCTGTTGAATCTTTCGTGTCTTGACCACATGTCCGCAGCGGCTCAGCGCGCTTGCATTTTTCGATCCGCATGATCGGCACCTGGCTGTATCAAAACATTCCGGGTGCCTTCCGTTTTCATTCCCGAAATTACCAGCACCGCAGGATTCTTTCAGGAGCGTTTGCGGAATGGGTGGAAGGGTTTCGGATAGGCGGGATGCCCTGACGATGTCTTCACGACAAGTTGCCGAAGGTGTCAGGAAGTTGATTTTCGCGTCCAAATTTTGGTCGCGATCAAAATTTGGACGAGGAAAGCCGAGCCAAGCAAATCATATGCTAGGAATATAATGACAATGCAAATAATGAACCTAAAAATTTGCATTGAAAAAAATAGGGCACCACAGTCAATTGTGATTTTCCCATATGTTCTGAAAGATTTATGTTTCTTCTACATTATTGATAAGTTTGTGATCATAAAATCATTGTAAAATCATAGTGAAATGCAAATAGAATAAAAAATAGTTTGCGGCGGACTTTATAAAAAAAAGCGTGTTGGTGTTGCAAGTAATGACAGCCATTGTATGCGTGTGGAGGAGGGGGTGGGTGTGAGTGAGTGTGTGTGTGTCTGTGTGTGTGTCCGTGTGTCTGTGTGTGTGTGTGTGTGTGTGTGTTTCTGTGTGTGTGTGTGTGTGTGTGTGTGTAAACGGGACTTCAAAGTGATCTCTCCATTATTCATGTGAAAATCGTGATCCATCAAAACGGTGTGTTTGATCATGTCCAATTAGGGACGGCAGCGTCAAGGTAGGGATATACGGATTTTAAAGCACCCGAAGTACTTATCGCAGTATGCTGCTCTTCCTCTTCATAATTTTTCTCATTGATGGTTGACAACGATTGACTGCGTCCGACCAGGTTCCTAGTACTAGCATGCCACTTCATATACACGAACATCCGCGTCCTGACAAGCTCACATATTAATGAATGGAATCAAAGAGGTGGGCGCATCAGTCATCTTATTCTGACAACGCACTCATTTCGTTTTAGCACAGCTTCTCATACCAAAGACAAATGAAAATCGATGTTCAATAAATTCAATCAATGTAATAAGACATTTTGAAGAAGAAGACGACAACGGAGAAAAAGCAGAGGAGAACAGGCGGAAAATATCATTCATGTTTAACTTTGCGCATAAGCATTAGGAGGACCTACAGTGGCGAGTGCAACGCCATGCCATCGTCTTACTTATGTATTCAGTGAGCATTCAAAGAACATTGCTTGTTGTTGAACTTTACAGCAGTGGCTAATTATTGATCTTTTTCATAAAACCAAAAAAACTTTGAGGAAGAAATCTGTACCTGCATGTTTACATCACGATACGGAAGGGAAAATTTATCGTTTTCCTGACAAGATAACGTCGGATATGAATGGGTACAACATGTCGAATCTTGACATATTATGTCAGACATTGAACTATACAGACTTGATCGAACATTTTCTCGAAGGCAGCGCATTGTCTTTTGTCATTTACATTCAACTGGGAGTCTCGAACATACTGAACTTGTTTTTGCTGTTTGCTCTGCAGAATCCTCTCGCTGACTTTGACGAGATATCACAGCGGTTCCTTCGACTTCTAGCGATATTGACTTGGTTGTACAGTGCATACTGTATCATTGTTCGCGCCTGTTCAACAGTTTTACAAGATCCGTTCATTGTGGTTCGGACGGGTTTCGTAGATGTTGCTTACATGCAAGCGAGTCAAGGCGTTGCTTTCCTAATAAACATACATAGGTACATCATGATAACGAAACCTCTGCGATACAGCAGTCTGATCAACGTTCGCCGAGCCAACATCGCCATGGTGAGCGTTATTTTGTTCTCTATGACGTCACTAACCAGTGCCCCAATTCCCAATTCATTTTACGAAAGAATGATGACCGCGCTTCTTGAGTGTAACTTTGATTCTTTTCAAGATCTTTACAAGGTTCTCATCATGGTGGGTTTTGCGACATATTCGGGAATGATCATACTAATAACTGGCTTGAACGTGCACACCTTGGTGATAGTTCGGCGTCTTCATCAGCAGGTGCTTAACCAGCAACCGAGGCACCTAGACCTATCATTAGTGGCAAACAATCGCATCCTGGATGACCAAAAATGGGCAAGCGAGCCTCCACAAGTTCAGGCGAAAAGGGGCATTACCATTGCGTCTTCTCGTCTGCGTTTGAGGCGCGCAAACGGCCGCGAGAGACCAGCCCGAGAGCTGAGAAAGTCATTGAAGGCAACGATCACCGTGCTACTCATCACAGGTTCCTTCTACCAGTACTGGGTCCCGCTGACTGTAAGCCTAGTAATGAGTCCTCTATTTGGGATTTTACCCCCACAATGGTGGTATACATTAGCGACAATTCTATATAGTAGCTTATGGTGGAATGTGGTCATCCTCACCCTGACCGATAGACATCTAAAGAGGACAGTCGGAAATCTGCTCAGACGCATTGATCTGAAACGTTGCTTGAATCCATTCTCCGTTGTTTCTATTTGAATATCAATAGGTCAACACTTTAACTTTAGCGTTGTAGGGACTCTTTTTTGTGAATGCAACATTCCATTAATGTTATCATTCAGAGGACAAATATTTTCTGAATGCACATCGATTGTTGTTGTTTTTGTCTTCTTGGCCACCGATTCAACTGTCGGAAACTACATGTACATGGTTTTCATTACCATGATTACTATCGCAGTTAAGATTTTGTACCGCCATATTGTCGGTCGTTGCGACGTTACACATTTTGATACTACCACTTCTCGTCGGAGTTTTGTCACCTTCATCCGCACTTGACAGTTCTAATTAGCATATCCCCCTGCCCCTCCCCCCCTTTCAAATTTCCCATGTTTGGGGTAGATATCAAAGAAACCAATAAATCATTTAAAGTTGGTTAGGACCGAAATGATGTGACGATACTTAACCTTTTTAAACAGTCGATTTTGATTGGAAAAAAAGAAAGGGGCAGGGTCTTAGCTCAGTAGGTAGAACGTCTGCCGCCAGATCCAAAAGACACGGGTTCGATTCCCGAGTCTAACTGAGCATCAGACAGTCCCTCTAGTAAGACTTGTAAGAGGCATGACACTATGTCATTTGCAAGACATAAAAGTTTCATGTGTGAGAAAACCAAAACCCGTGCACATGAAAGATTCCGCTTTATTCGTTTTCTATACTCATCGCAAATAGCAGGGCGCATAATCCGGTGAAGTGGTCTCGCCTTATACATCAAACTCGACCCAATGGAGACCAGCCAGTGCAGCTGAATGTGGAGTATCCAGCCATCTTCTTAGAAGGAAAATGAAACAAACCAACAAACACACTTATAGGATTTAGGAAAGCCGCGTATACCATACGCTAGGAATGTATTAATAATGCAATTCATGAACTTTACAATTTGCATTGACAAAATTGTGGAAGGGGACTTTCAGGATGGCAAACCGAATCTTAGAAGTCCTCTATAATATGTACAGAAGGAAGAAATGAACGAAATCACATTTAAAACAAATGTAAACAGAAATCAGATGGAGTTTCCAAAGGAGTGAGTCTCCCATTAGCTGTAAAATTTGAATCGAATCTATTAATAAAAAGAAAGGTGAAAGAATGTGATGATCTGTAGAAACACTCATCTCAACCGATTGCTGACATTTACATCATCTACATCATTCTAAAATCTCGACCAATGACGGAAGAAAGAGCAAAACATAAAAGACTGGGAATGACAAAATTGTTTGAAGTTAAAGTGTATAAAACCGTATTTCAGAAAGTGATTTTTAGGCAACAATAATCTTGATAATGGTGAAATAGTCCAGAGGGTATAATGTGAGAGAACATGCACTGTATTTTTGCCAAATAGGTTAAATGCATGTTCTCCGTCCTCCTATAAAACAGACCCAGTCCCTTCAATATCTCATTAGTATCATTAAATCATCCTAAGTTTCCTGCAACTTTGCTGCAAGTAATAGTAGTGTTAATTTCACACTATTTTCCATATTACTATATACATTGTATTGATATTGTGTTATTGTGTGTATGTTAATGTTTTAAATTGTTTGAAATGAAATAAAATGAGATGAAAATGAAATGAAAATTTATTACGCTAAGTCTGTGCTTGTTTGTTTGTTTTCGTTTTATGTGTTTTGGTTTCTTAGGGGAATCCAAGTAATCTGAAAAAAAAAATTGTAGAAAAATTATCACAAAACGTAAGCATTCCACCCTTTTAGCTACATGGATGATGTTGAGGGTACCATAGATCAACTCCATCAGTCAACTTACATGTGCACTGCGCAAAACACTGAATAATATAAAATCACTCGGACTGCCGCAGTTTGCAATATCCTGCCTTTCATGATGTGTACTTGTATGTTCGTAATTATCACTGACATGTTTGCCTTTGGGGTCTCTATTCCCCCCCCCCCCCGCCCTCTTTTATTATCGTGCGAGAGTGAGTAAGCACACGTTGTATCCGTTCATCCACCAGGTGAATTTCGTAATCATGACAATGGTTGTGAGAATTATCATCAAATCTACCCAGATCGAATCAGCCAACATCAAAGAACAAGCCAGGTAATCATCGCATTGGGCAAGTTGAAATTTCACATGGGTCTCTTAAATCGGTGCGTAAATTTGACAAATTCGCGTACTTATCTGAATGTTTGGTTATTGAAAGTCGTTATGACCTCCAAATGTTTTTTTTTTTTTTTAATAAATACATATTCAAGCCTTTTCATTTCAAGTATGTATTTTCTCATTATCCGGATGGGAGAGAGAGAGAGAGAGAGAGAGAGAGAGAGGCAGACAGACAGATACATACGTGCAATCTAAAATCAAACTGTCTCCCATGATATATACGACTTGGATCCGGAATGTATTAAAAACAAGTATAGTTATACAAATTCATCTACCTATGTACAAAAATATGGTTTTACTACAAACAAAAAGACGTCATCAATACAAGAAAAGAAATATGAGACATAAAATCCAGATATCATTACAACGTTATGGTCAGATGCTCAATGAATAAGTTAACTGGCGTCATTCCAAACACTATTGATAGCCAAACACGACGTCCACTCAGGATGATAAAACTGCTGTACAGTGATAATGGTAGTAGGCCTATGCATTTTCTTATGATCAATGACATTTTGAGATGTCAAATACCATTATGTGTTATTGGGGTAAGTAACTAAAGTCATATATGCTGGGGACAGTAAAGGAGAAATGTGTTATTTTTTATATCATGTATGATTGAAAAAGAAAAATCTATTAGTGAGACACAAAGTAAATCACATTCCAAGTCACCTGTCCACTTTCAATTCTTATTCTTCACGTGATACCGTCGTAATGCACACGAATTGCCTTCACCATTTTGACGATCTTTTTCAAGCACTTTATTTCTAACCGACTACATTCAAGGCCACTGTGACAGTATACGGGAGGGATTTAATTTGTTTTGCAATGGATTCCATAGGGAACGGTTTGGAGAAGTATATATTTTCTGATTTGAGTACAAATAAGTGTAATGGAACCTTAACTCTTACGTATGACTAGAAGAACGAGTGGTTCTGCTAAAATCATAGTATCATCAGTAAAAGCATAAATACCACATTCACGTTTGCCTATACTAGCTGTCTTTGTCACTATCATCGATAGTACTGTTTTATTACTGATGTAATTGTTGCTATTACTGATTTGTGAGTATCACCTGTAGCGATGGATAAGTAATAGCAGGTTTAACGACATATCGATAATACATCAAACTGACCGTAATCACCAGTCACTACTCAAATTTTACTTTCTGATTCATGCAAGGGAATTTTGTGTGATACATAATGAGAAGTTAGAACAATGGAACAAATAAACAAACACGGTAGCTGTTGCTGTCTCAAACGGTACACGCTCTTTCAAGCGCGCAGTATCAGGGCCTACTATAGTGAATAATACTAATATGCTCCACATGAAATGAAAGGAAGTAGAATGTATTAGCATTCGTTCTATTTTGCTATTCTATTACTGCATGGCAAATATTTTGCATGTTTAGATTTATAATGCATTACAAGATTGTGCGCAATCTATATCATAGGTGAGAGTTATTCCCTACTGGCAATAAAAAAAAAGTAAAATAAAAAGGAGAAATCGTTTGTGTTAGGAATAATGATACTGATGTCAGTTGTCACAGTGTTTTTGTATGTGTGTGTCTATTTATCAATGTCAATAATATCAATATAAAGAGCTGGTGTAAAAGGCGCCATCTTCCTGCTTCCACTGCTGGGGCTGACCTGGACGTTCGGAATGCTTGGAGTCAGTTCTCGCACCGTGGCTTTCCAGTATCTCTTCACCATTTGCAACTCTCTCCAGGGTCTTTTCGTCTTCATCTTTCATTGCCTCATGAATTCGGAGGTAGGACGGATGACTAGTGTAGCCGAATTATTTTGGCAATGATACATTCAGAAAATGTCTTAAACTTATACTGTTCACTGTTATGATAGGCATATTTGTTTTGAAAGAATGGCATTTGACAATGGATCACACTGTATTGCATCTCATGTACTATGTTCATTTGTTCAATTGTTCAAATTTTGAATTAAGTTAAATGCTGATGATATTACGGAGTGTATTGAATATTGATCAAAATTATAGCCGAGGATAAATTAAAGGTGGAATAATATAATATATATATAAGTATTTGTCCTTTTTTCTCCTTTGTATTCTATCGGGGTCGGCATATCGTTTTGGAACTGACATAATAAAAAGTCAATGCCCCTAATTCCATCAACTATTTTTTAGATTCTGATTTTTAACGCTTGTAAAAGGCGTCGTGACTCTAATCAAAACATTGAATTGTTTCGGTCTTGTACTTTGTAATCACAAAAAAGAACTCATTACTGCTTCGCAAGTAAACGACTGAAAAGAAAGTCATTTTGATATCATAGTTGTCACCTTTTATCATGTCATAATATGATCCTCTCTACTCAAACATTAACACGAAAATTATAAATGTACACGTATACCCATCTACACACGTACCCTCTCTCTCGCACGCACACACACACACACACACACACACACGCACACGCATCCTTCATGCCAACAATGAACGGATACTATAGGTTCAGCAGGCCTGGAAACGGAAGCGTGATCAACGTATGATGGCTCGAAAAGACTTCACTTCTCGCACGACAATTGGAATGAGCTCGAACGTAAGTATCATATTCTGTCATTTATGACGCTAATATATTGGTATGACATTATTAAAAACGTAATATTGCTCCTTCAGTCGTCACTGTTCGCCCGCCTTGGGTGACATGTCTACTTTATCGTAGAGCTACATTTCTTTAATACAATTTATATATCCGTTCACAATTAAGTCATACACATTCTGTGATGCCCATCAATTAATTGAAATTCAACGGTATACAGCTAAAAGATTCATACCATTAAAGAAAAAAAAATATAAACAAGTGTGTGTATCGTTTATAGTGTATGTGGACGCATAGATTTTGCACTTATATATCTTACCATATCTTCAACAAAAGAGTATCAATGTTTGTGTTTTTTTTTTCAATTCATTTTCATATTCTCAATTAAAAAACCGCATCATATGCTAATAATATCATTGGAAACATAGAACATTGTGGTCAACAATGAAAGCTTGAACCTAAACATTCACAGACATTAATACTAAGGAAATCTAATGGAACCTACTTAAAATCAAACTTATGAAAAGAAGGTTCTAGTAATGAATCGAGTGTGAAGATAGAGATAAGAGCAGGGATACAATATACGACTTAAATAAAGAAAACTAAAATAAGACCAAAATACTCCGGGATATAGCGTAATAGATTACTAACAGTTATCATAATAGCATTGATGAGAGTGTAGCGTAATGTTGGGATTTGGACAAGTAGAAAATATATACGTTTGGGTCTTCAGAAAAAAAAAACGGGCAAGGCTTACTGGGAAGAGAAAACATGTAACTACAATTGAAAAATGATCTACCAGACAGTTTGAATGAAGTGAGCACAAGAAAGCCGCCCCGAAGCCTTTTGAGTAGGAAGAATAACACCAACATAAACTTTTTTTTTTCAATTTCAATTTTATTTCCATTTCCATTGAATAAACAGGGAAAATTATATACAATAGGCCCTACATTTACAGAACATATTTGTAACAATTTCAGAGAAAACGTACAAGTGGTCACGAGTAACAACAGAAATTTCTTTTCTAAGGTATATACATATACATAATACAAAGATTAGAATGGAAATGGAGGGTCCCACTAAAAAGCAAAGCTTGTAGGGTACTCAAACGAATTCAAGAGCGCAAACACCTGTAGCCTATTCAAATCCTGGAAGTTACTCTTTGACATGAGAGGTACTTCTCTCCTGTAATTAAATGCAACAAAGCTGTTACCATGGTAACCACCACATTTTTAACCCCATTACGTGGCTTGCTTAAATGAATTGTTGTAATCAGTTGTCTCGTTAACGCCTGTCTCTCATCTATAGCCGGTAAAGTCCAGTGAACTCAGTCGAATCCAGTACATGGTTGACCCGGAAGAAGTTCGCACGACTTGCCTTGACTCTCCCGTAAAACATTCGTACCAGAAGGATGCTGTTGAGGATATACGATGCGGAGGTATGTGGAGGAAACATAGTGTTTATATCTGTGTGTTCAACGTAGTCATTATTGTCGACTGACTGTGATTTCTTTGTATTTTCGTCCAGTTATTTTTGCTTCCGTACGTTCAGTATAGTTCCATATTTCGAAAATGTCAAAGTAGTCTTCATTACGAAATTACAAATTCGTGTCTATGTCCACACAAGCTATATTATAGAATCCAAACTTTCAAGGAACAGTCCAATGAAATGTAGAGTACAATAATATGCAAGACACACGTTCCAGAATATGTCATCCTTTTCGTGTGGAAAATAGCGACGACGAAATACATTTTTAAAAGTCTCAGCCGAATGACATTGGCAACGTGCAAAACGAAACAATCGATACAATCAATACAAGTACAGTCAATACAAATGTGGAAACGTTACTCTCCGCTACCGCTAAAGACACTTTAATACCCAGCAACACTTCATGCTCCATTATAATTTTCTTTATTTTGGCAATATTGGCATCGTGTCCATCTATTCAGAGTCCCAAGCTGAGAGGCGCCCTTCACGGCGACGCCGGAAGCAACCAGTCCAGGTAAGTCTTTGTTAACTGTGCACCGTCTTATTACGTCCCGGTAATGATTACAATTGCGGTTTACATTTGCATATTTGTTTTTATTTGCTCCCAGTCCGTTTATTTCCCACTGGCTTTTATGTTCTGTCGTCAGAGGTATATTGAATATGATGATGTTGAAATTGGCAAAAAGAGCGTTCAGGAACCGAGCACAGAAAAGCGGCATCCACGCCCTGTTCACGTCTGCTATACTATACGCATAAACAATTACAAGCTAATGGCTTCAGCAACTATGAAGTGTACTCTGCACTCATTAAGTAGCTGTTTGTCGACGTTGCGGCAAATACAACTACTCGATAACAATATGCAGAAGTTTATAGACGCCATGATATTTGAATACTGCATCGGCTTTTGATAAGAATTCGACAATCCCGTTTCTCTGATTTCATTGTATATTTTACTAAATCAATAAGCGGTGTTGCGTCGCCGGCTTTTTGTACAAAAATTGCACCTTAAATTCTCTTTTATGTTATTCTCCCGTCGTGTTTACAGCTTCTTCGAGCTGAAACACCTATTGAGGAATGCATTCCTGGCGCCATTCTAGAGAACACCAACTGTATGGAGGAGGTAAGATTCAATAACTGGTAAGACAACCAGGGTTCTACTAAAAGCACAGGGAGAAACCAGATCTAACCAGATATATTTTTATTTTTCAACATTGTGCTTTTTGTATAAAGTTGTGGCTACTTGAGAGAATTCCCTTCAGCCAGACTCTTCAACAAAAAACAAACAAACAAACAACGAACGAACAAACAAACAAAAACAAAAACCTGTTGATATTTTTTTACGTTTCTAACGTCGATGAAATTAAAATATGTTTTAAAATTGTCTTCTGATCATTATAATGATATTCATATCACCCGTGAAAGAGACTAGCATACTAGACCCTACAATATTATCACTTCTCTTGACAATAATATCCTATACACAATTATGCACTGTTTGATTGTTACTATGGCAAATCAAGGTCAGAGTCACGCATCGCATCATTGAAAATGACAATTGGAAAGTGGAGGAGAAGCGTCACGTGACCCGGAAGTTGACCAAGAAGCACCACCATGACAACGGTCCGAAAGATGATGATCTCACAAAGGACGACATACTCGAGGATCCGATTTTCAACGTGTCATCTACCGTGGAGTAATATCTTATGAACATCTCATGACATGGAAGACATGCTTCATCTTATTATATGCGATTCACTATACAGTGTATTATATATATTCAATATAGATATTATACACGCACACAAAAAGACACACACAAGAAACACACGAACAAGCACCGAACACGCATATTAACCCACACACACACACACATACACACGCACACACACACGAGACAACACATTATTTACTCACATATGCGTGGATAATCTAAAGCAAAACCTATGCATATATGTTAAACTATTTAATCTTTATCAATGTTTGTAATAGTATACTAAGTTTTAGATATAGTGCATCTTATTTGGTCTTATATCGAAGTTGGTTAAAAATGGGATCGAACCCAACAATGTAGGTTTTTGCCGTTTTCTTTTATTCTTTAACTAGTTTTGTGTTTGTGGTTGTGTGTGTGTTTTTTTCTTTCACAAGTCTAAAATATTATGTTGCTTCGGTTAGAGAAAATTTTGAAGTTCAGAGCACATGTACAGATACATCTCACTAAAAGATAAAGAGATATAACAAATATTGATATAGAATATTATACTAATAAGATTAGTAGGCACACTAATTGAGTACGATAACATATTTTATTTAATTACTGACTAAATTAGGTTAAGATAAAAAAAAACCAAGCAGGCCTACATTGATTAGGTCATGCATATTGTATGTTAAATGCCCATGGTCCGAGTAGATCTTGTATTGGACTTTGCAATGTAGAAATAGATGACGTCACGGAGCTTCGTATTATCAAGTTATATCGGTAAAGGTTTTATAATTTATAAATATCTTAGGAGCCACAAACTTTTTTTTAAATTATATATTTTGAAGGGAAACAAAACAATGAATGTTAAAAAATCAGGCATTTGATTATTTCGTCGTTGTTGCTGTTGTTCCGTAGAATCGAAATGAATCCCAAGTTCGCATGATATAAAACATTAATAAACTAACTATACTTAGTACAATTTATGTTTAAATTCTTTACAGGAATATACACTCTTAACTGAATTTACTTTGTGGTTCTGTCTTGATTAAATATTAATATGACAGTAAACTATTACAGATTCCAACTTTCAAGCTTTACTTGATAAGAAGTTGTTCTGTAGGAGAAGAAGTCAAAAACGCAGATACCAGATTGGTTAACCATTCATTTTGGCCATGAACGGGACTTCTCTAGGAATATGAAATCATGCATACAGTTATTGGTACACTGGTAATCAAATAATGTATTTATCAGGTGAAGACCAAATTTGACATCCTTTATTGCACGTTGTTAAAACAGCGTCAAAGTTCATAGGAGAGAAGAGACAAACACTGCCCTCAAAGGTATAGAATATCAGGAGTTTATTTACAGAAATAAAAAAAAAAAGGTTTAGAATTCATTTGAGAGCCCGTATTATATCTTGTCCCAGGAGTTTCCATTCATGTCGTAAAGGGTATGTGGTATATACGTGCATGTTTGTGAGCGTGTATGAGATATATAATATATATATATATATATATATATATATATATATATATATATATATTCTCATTTGTAGGATATGGTTATCATTATATGAATATGTTATGTGCTTAACAGGAGATATCGCTCCACTCTTCAACTGTCTCTAGCGTTTGTTATGTTGTTGTTGTTTTTTTGGTTTTTGGTTTTCATCCCGGCAGCTGCCCACGGGGAAAAGTTTAGTATGGTAAATCCCAGATTAATACCCTCTGACATTTTCTTGATAGATTATCTGATGAGAACGTTTCGCTCTGCCTTGAAACGATGTTGAACAATGCAGTTAACCTTACCATCGTTATCAAAAAGATAATTTTGGACCAATCTACAAACGCTCCCTCTTTCTTTCTCTACCTCTCTACTTCGAATATGACAGAAAATCATGATGAGTCACTGGTTCATTTTTTTTTTTTTTTGTCCAGGGTAAATAAAAAATGACACGAGGTGAAATAAAAAACCTGACTGTATCAACGTAATCGACGTATCTGTTAATTATTTAAAGACAAAATTACAGTCAATTGAATCGGACAACCACTATTCGATGGATTTGAAAACCATGGTGTGCAGAGAAAGGGGAATAGCAATCCAGATTGAGATTGGCAATTTTTATGGCGACAAAGTAAAAATGTCTGGCATAAAATTTCCAAAGGGTCTAGGTGGTTAGAAAGCTTTATAGAGGTTAGTGATGGGCTTTTAAATCAGCCAATTACATATTTACTTTGAACACCGTGCCTATGGCAGCAGTTGCTAATTGTCCACGGACAAGGGTTCATTTGGTGTTTGTCGGTCCGGCAGCAGGAGCCCTGCCGGACACAAACGCCAGAAAGTGGTCCTGGGGCCCGTTGCATAAAAGTTACCATTATCGTAACTTTCCTATCCAATGGTAACTTCCATCAAGTTCGAGGTTTTATTGGGCTGTAGAGTATTACTGCCATGGCAGTTACAACTGGATGGCAAAGTTGCCAACACAGTAACTTTCATGCAACGGGCCCGAGAAGTTTGACAAACCAACACCCGCAAAGAAAGGAAAAAAAAAAAGAAAAGAAAAAGATCAGCTGCAAGTAGCTGTTACGCGCGTACGCATATAGGGGCAGGCTCTGTGCACAACATCCTTTATCAAATGTCATAATTGGGGCATTTAGGAGTAAAAATTACAATAAAAAACGGTTGTCACATCTAAATACGTCAGAGTTTATTCTGCAGTGTGCCGGTAAAAACTCATTTTCGGTATTCTATGCCCTAAGGACCCTTTTCTGTGGTCGCGGCCTATAATTGAGTGTTCCATGTCATTTATTACTGGCCTAAAATCTTCATGTGATTCCCTTTGTAATCACTCGGTAATGTGCTTTTGCGGTGCATGCACCCCCCCCCCCCCCCCAACCCAAGGAAAACGGCGTTTGGGCGTTCTCAGTAGTGACAGCCACTGTGTGTATGCGTGTGCGTGTGTGTGTTGAACGTGGGCGCAAAGTGATCACTGTATAGTCTCGACTATCAAAAACGGACAAAAACCGAGATCCATCAAACGGTGTGTTTGATCATGTCCAATAAGGGATAGCAGGGCGTCAAGATAGAGATATTAATATTAAGAGTCTCCCCGGGTAATCGCAGCGCCACACTGCTCTTCCTCTCAGTTTTACCCCCCAATCATAAAATGGCGTCGAAGGGAATATGACAACACATACTCCGCTTGCTCAGACAAACGCACTCCTTTTGTTTTAGCGTCGCATTCATTATAGCAGAGAGTCAGTCGTGAATATCGATGTATGGAGAAGTTTTAAGCTTGAATAAGAAGGAGACGTCAATGAAGAAAAAGTGGTAGAAAACTTCGCGCATAATCATTATCATCATTAGCAATTAATTTGAGAGATTGACGCTATTCTATCTTGATAAGTATTCACTTTTCCATCGGAGATTGTGGTTGAAGAGC